>NW_012102009.1:574910-800978 GCF_000951045.1 Mandrillus leucophaeus
GCTTTGTCTCAGAAGGGTACCTGCCTGTATGAGGTGTCACTCAGTCCCTACTGGGAAGTGTCTCCAAGTTACGCTACATGGGGGTCAGGGACCCACTTGAGGAGACAGTCTGTCCATTCTCAGAGCTCAAACTCCATGCTGGGAGAACCACTGCTCTCTTCAGAGCTGTCAGACAGGGACGTTTAAGTCTGCAGAAGTTTCTGCTGCCTTTTGTTCAGCTATGCTTTGCCCCAAGAGGCAGAGTCTACAAAGGCAGGCAGGCAGGCTTTGTTGAGCTGTGGTGGGCTCCACCCAGTTCAAGCTCCCCTTGGTCGCTTTGTTTACCTACTCAAGCCTCAGCAATGGCAGACACCCCTCCCCCAGCCCAGGCTGCTGCCTCGCAGTTGGATCTTGGACTGCTGTGCTAGTAGTGAGCAAGGCTCCTTGGGCATGGGACCTGCCAAGCCAGGTGTGGGATATAGTCTCCTGGTGTGCCATTTACTAAGACTGTTGGAAAAGCACAGTACTGGGGTGGGAGTGTCCCAATTTTCCAGGTACCATCTGTCACGGCTTCCTTTGGCTAGGAAAGGGAAATCCCCTGACTCCTTATGCTTCCTGGGGGAAGCAACACCCCACCCGGCTTTGGCTCACCCTCCATGGGCTGCACTCACTGTCCAACCAGTCCCAGTGAGATGAACCAGGTACCTCAGTTGGAAATGCAGAAATCACCAGTCTTCTCTGTCGATCACGCTGAGAGCTGCAGACTGGACTTGTTCCTATTTGGCCATCTTGGAACCCCTCCATCTTTAGATCTTTTTGTGGGGTAAAAAGTGAGTTAGAACCTTCAGAGAAGTCACCTCTCTCCTGCCTAGAAGTACAAGTCTAATTGCAAAGACTCTAAGGGCCAACTGGAAGAAGAGGACTGAGGGTTTCTTCACTTAGCATTCAGCACATATATGAAAATTTAACTTCCCTCTTTTTAGTATAATACCCATTTGTTCTACTTTGTCAGAGACCCTGTACTCTCTGCAAAGAATGAGCTTCCAGTATCTCTGTAGAGGTGATGATGGTGGTGATGATAAGAGGGTAGGAGTGAAAAAGAACCTAATTACTTTTCCAATGCTTTCAGCAATCTTCCTGAAAAGACAGATCATTAGGCTTCCTGGCTCCCTTGTCTTTCCTTTCCAGAACTGGGCAGAGAGCTGATTCTATGGTAATGATTCAGCCCAGTAAAGCATAGTGAGATCTCAAGCTGCTTTAGAGTCCAAAGTACAGAAACTTCTAAGTTATACTCCAAGGCCAGTATACCTCTTAGTTATATAGAAAAAGAGGGATCTTCTCTTTCTACCCAGCCTATAAATATGAATGTTCAGGCCCCATTTGGGACATCAGTGGCAGCTTGGAGAATATTATATGTAGGGGTTGGTTTTCAATCACTTCTCAGTTCAGCACTTAGCCTTCTTTTGTCTTGTAGGTCACTTACTTCTGGACTATATTCTTTCTGGCTTCCAAACATTTATTACTCATATTTTCTCTCTTGGTCTCCTCAGTTTTGTGGCTTATGTCTGTTTTTAGAAAAAAATATTTTGCTATAGTTTTCGTGGTATTTGGCTCTGTGTATTCCTGAATTGCCCTCTCAACCCAGAACTGAACATTTTTTCCCCCTCACCAGTGCATCTTTAACACCTAGTGTAGTGCCTGGAACATAAGTAGATGCTCAATTAAGACTTTGTTGACCTCAACACACATTACCTATAATATTTATGCTGTTACTAGCTATCCTCATGATCTCCAGAGAATTCTTGTTAGCCTTAAATAAAGTGACACAATGGATATTAAGGCTCCTTGTAATTTGGTTGTATGATTAGGATAAAGATGAAGGTTATGACAATGCTTTCTCTCTTCCTTTGTGTGTCTGGTTTCTTGTTATTTCCTTTAGACATATAATTTCTAATCTTCATTAAAAACTTGTAAAATTATTGTGATTAATCCCATTTCATAGGCACAGCTTATTTTATTGCACTTTATGGACCTTTGCAGATAACGCATTTCTTTTTAAAAAATTAAAGATTTGTGACAACTCTGTGTTTGTGGTAAGTGTATGCATGCAATTTTTCTGATACCATGTGCTCACTTCCTTTCTCTGTATCACATTTTTATAATTCCTGCAATATTTCAAACTCTTTCATTATTATTATATTTGATATGATGATCTTTGATCAGTGATCTTTGATGTTACTATTTTTGAGGGGCACCACAAACTGCATTTATATAAGATGGTGAACTTACTTGATAAACATTGTGTGTGTTCTGACTGCTTCACTAACTGGCCATTTCCTCAGTTCTTTCCTTTTTTTCTCTCTAGCCCCTGAGAAACAACAATATAAAAATTAGACAAGTTAATAACCCTGCAGTGAGTGGCCTCTAAGTATTCAAGTGAAAGGAAGTGTTGCATGTCTGTCATTTTAAATCAAAAGCTAGAGATGTTTGAGCTTAGTGAGGAAGGCATGTAGAAAGCCAAGGGATGCCAAAAGCTAGGCTTCTTGTGCCAAACAGTTAGCTAAGTTGTAAATGCAAAGAACATTTGAAATGTTACTTCAGTGAATGCAAATGATAAGAAAGTGAGACAGACTTATTGCTAATATAAAGAAAGTTTGAGTGGTCTGGATACGTGAAATTAGCCAAAACATTTCCTTAAGCCAAAGCCTAACAAAGCAAGGCCCTCACTCTCTTCAATTCTGTGAAGGCTAAGAGGGGTAAGGAAGCTGCAGATATGTAGTTGGGAAGCTAGCAGAGGTTGATTCCTGAGGTTTAAGGAAAGAAGCCATCTTCATAACATAAAAGTGCAAGGCGAAGCAACAAGTGCTAAAATAAGGCTGCAGAAAGTTATTTAGAAGATCTAGCTAAGATAATTGATGAAGATGGCAATACCAAACAACAGATTTTTCAGTGTGGATGAAAAAGGTGCCATCAAGAAGAAGAAGAAGAAGAAGAAGAAGAAGAAGAAGAAGAAGAAGAAGAAGAAGAAGAAGAAGAAGAAGAAGAAGAAGAAGAAGCTGCTATCTAGAACTTCCAAAGAAAGAGAGAAGCCAATGCCTAACTTCAGAGTTGAAGGAAGGCTGACTCTCTTGTTAAGGACTAATGCAGCTGGTGACTTTATGTTGAAACCAATGCTCATCTACCATTCTGAAAATCCCAGGGCCATTAAAAATTATGCTAAGTTTATTCTGCCTGTGTTTTAGAAATAGAACAACAAAGTCTGCATTAAAGCATATCTGTTCATGACATGGTTTACTGAATATTTGAAACTCACTGTTAAGAACTACCGCTCAGAAAAAAGGCATTTCTTTCAAATTTTTACTGTTCATTATCAATATACCCAGTTACCCAATAACTCTGATAGAGATGTACAGGGAGATTAATGCTGTTTTTGTGCCTGCTAACATAGCATCCATTCTGCAGCCCATGGATCAAGGATTAATTTTGACTTTCAAGTTTTATTATTTAAGAAATACATTTTCTAAGGCTATAACTGACATATGATTCCTTTGATGGATCTGGGCAAAAGTACATTGAGAACCTTCTGGAAATGATTCACCATTCTAGATGTCATTAAGAACATTCATCATTCATGGAGAAGGTCAAAATAACCACATTAACAGGAGTTTGGAAGATGTTGATTCTAACCCTCCTGGATGACTTCAAAGGATTTGAGATTTCAGTAGAGGAAGTCACTGCAGATGTGGTGGAAATATCAAGAGAACTAGGATTAGAAACGGAGCCTGGAGATGGGACTAAATTGCTGCAATATCATGATAACATTTGAGTGAATACGGAGTTTTTTCTTATAAATGAACAAAGACAGTGGTTTCTTGAAATGGAATCTACTCCTGGAGAAGATGCTGTGAACATTGTTGAAATGACAACAAAGGATTTAGAATATTTTGTAAACTTAGTTGATAAAACAGAGGCAGGATTTGAAAGGATGGACTTCAATTTTGAAAGAAGTTCTACTATGGGTAAAATGCAGTCAAATGGCATCACATGCTGCAAAGAAATATTTCATGAAAGGCAGAATCATTTGATGTGGCAACCTTCACTGTAGCTTGAAGGACTTTAATGTGGGGTGGCACACTTTAATGTTTTTGAATGGCTTGAATGTAGGCTGGCTTAAGAAATTTCCACAGCCACCTAACCTTCAAGCAACTGCCACTCTGATAGGTCAGCAATCATCAACATGGAGACAAGACTCTCCAGCAGCAGAAAGATGAGATTTTGCTCAAGGCTCTGAGGGTCATTAGCATTTTTTAACTATAAAGCACTTTTAAATTAAGGCTTGTACATTTTTTTTAGACATAACACTATTGCACACTTAATAATGGTGTAAACATAACTTTTATATACACTGGAAAGCCAAAAAATGTGTGTGACTCACTTATTTCAATATTTGCTTTATTGCAGTGGTCTGGAACCAAACCTGCAATTCTCTGAGCTATGCTTGTATTTTATTTTTCTTCTCATTTTCTATTCTCATTGTCATTCTTGTCAATTTCAAGTAAAAAGTTTTTTATATTTTAGTTTTTGTTCATTTATAAAGAGCAAGCCACATAAAGATCTTGATTTTTTGCTAAGACACATTTTCTTGGGTTTAGTTGTGGCTACTGAGATGACAAGCTACTAAACAACTAGGATTCCACTTATACTAATTTTACCTCATCACTAAAAAACACACAAAAAACCCAATACACATGTCTGAAACTTTATCCTACTCCCAAAGAATGCTAGAGGCATGGTACACCAGTTTTGAGATATTAATCAAAAAGTTTAAGTGTTTTAGGCCCCAAACCCACATTACTTGATTCAACTTCTATTTTAAAATTAAGTTAGTCCTAAATTAAATTTTAATTGCAGAGAATATATGGGTATTCACAAGGCTGCTAGGCAGACTAAATAGGAAAACACGGGAAATGAGAACATTTAGTCCATGAACCCCAACACTAAAAAATAAACACACATGTGTTCCCATATGGAGAAACTGTGGGATTCTAAAGCAGTGCAGAGGCACACTGCTTTCCTATGCTGCCTGGATTGATTATAACTGAGAAAACCAGGCAAAATTCTGGTCCGGGAAAAAGTGTCTTCACCATTCAAGAGGCTTCCCTCCCCCAGTGCGACTGCATTAGCATTCGTTTCTTAGGTTCCCAGGTGAATAGTGTCGATGTAATTACATTTTGTGTAATCTTAGCAAAACCGAAAGAGCAATATACTCAATTTAAATGCAATGGGAAAATGCTATGTTTTATGATAGCACAGATCTTTGTTCCTCTTCAGAGGCACTTTCATCCGCTGCATCAGAAGAGGGAGGTGAGATTTCAGTAGAGTACATCTGCTGCTCTGAGAGGTATTTGAGAAAGGTCATGCTCTTGCTGTAATGGGTCCTTCTTCAAACCTCAAGCAATAGCACCTTGAAGCTTACTCCTTAAACCATCCCTAAATTACCCTTCTCAGGTTGTGCAGATGGATATTGTTGTGTGGCTCCTGAAAGATCAAAAGGAAGCTGAGACCAACCCAAGCTGGTTGCCTCTGCCCTTTAATATGTAAAAAGCAAAACCCAACAAAACAGTTATCTGTATTAATTGCTACTCTCAAAGGGGTGAGCTGGGGGCAAGAAAATGAGTGAGCTCTAAAACTGTAGTCAGAGCAAAGACCTTGAGCGACAAGGTTAGCCAAGAAAGATTAAAAAAAAATCATCTAGTTAAAAACCTCACTAGTTGAATGGGATGACAGATGAATGATGGATGCAGGTGGGAAAATGGGATTCCCTTCAAAGAAAAGAGTGTGATGTGCAAGGCAATAAGGAAACTCGAGGTCCTGGTGCGTAGCGCAGGGAGCAGATAATGCCTGTCTTGTGTGCTCATTGTATTGTCAGAAACTGCTGAAATGAATCCCCTGGGGAGCTGCTATAAAAGAAGGCAAACCCAAGAGCAGTTTCCCATTTTGGTATAAATTTAGAGGAACTGTAATTGTCATTGTGCTACTCTTTAAGGTCAAGTTTTTATGAAAAGTAAAACTGAAGAGTGTGGGCTTTTGAGTCAGACACATTGAGACCCTAATTCACTGTTAACTAGTTATGAAGCTATTTTTAACCTCAGGGAGCCCTGGTTTTTTCATCTGTAAAATGGGAATAACAACAATCTCCTTTCTTTTCTGTTTTGAGGAGTGGCGATAATGAGGTTAAAGTAACTAGAATCATGCCAGGCATGGAAGAGGTGCTACAGGGATGGTAGATATTATTTGAGTGCTAGAAATAACAATAAAGTAATAAAACCTTGGATATAGTTTTTAAAATATGTCATATCCTGGACAGCAATGAGTCCTATTGATCTTCAGGATGAAAGGGTGAAACTTTGTGTATGGATGAGTGAATACCATTGATGATATCTGAAAGACAAATAAACAAAGAAGTGAAAACAGAGAAACAACCAAGGTTAAAACAAGCCCTAAAACCCAAAACTAAAACCAATACCAAAACAAACACAAACCGTTTCTGGTTTAAACAAATTTGTAAGAATTAGGAAGATATTAAAGCCACTACTCTGGTCCAGATTTTCATTCTTTCAAACTAAATTGCTCAAATAGTCTTGCAATCTAATATGTAACAGAGTGCTTTGTACTCTATATTTGTGAAAGAGTGAATGAATGAAATGAATATACGAATGAATGAATGGACTTCAGTAAATTCTCATGTAACTAGATTAACTTTCCTGAGTCCTTATTATCACACTGTCAGGCCCTTGCTTCAGAACCAAGTGCCATCTCACTCCAGGGATGTTCAAGGGTCTCCTATAGTCACAGAGAGCAGTGATGTGACACTTGGATCAGAGTGAAAGAAAATTCCCACATCTAGCGAGTTTCAGCTACCTTCTTTTACACCAGTGGAAAATATTCTAAAAACATCTCCCAAGAAGGACGTCAAACTGTGTCATTAGCATCATTTTAAAATTTGTTATCATCCTCCTAAAATCAAGTTATTTCTCAATGCTCAGCTATGCAATTCCCAACCATGAAACTGCTGGCACTGTTTCCTCCTCTCCAGTGGGTGCTTTGTCCTCCCACTCCTTAATGCACAATCCTGACTGTCAGTAAAACTGGCTGAATATGAAGCTGTCAGGAATTTCCACAAATAATTAAAGCATAAAAATAAATAATAAATGACTAGTGCAAGAGAATGCTCCTTTTCTCTCCATATGCACCCGGTGAAGAAAGAACACCGGAGATCCAAGAGAATCCAAAGCCTGCCACTGGTTTTCTCATGCACATTTACATCACTTCTTCATTTTTCTGCTGAAATATTTATTGTCTTAAGAACAGTAACATTTTTATTTCTACAGAGTATCTGTAGAGACTGTAGTTTGTCTTCCTTTCCTTTAAAGGAAGAATGAGGTAGACATATTAAAATAATTAAAATTCAAGTTCAGAATAAAAAATATCTATTTTACAAATGTTCTGATGCAACTCTGGACTGCCTATCTCTGTCTTTCTGCCTTCTCTTTCTGTCTCAGAAACATCTTCATTCCCCAGTTCTCTCTTGTTTTACATATATTTGTTGTTCACAACAATAGAGAGAAAATAAATGGAATGAAAAAAGGAAATTGGCAGGTAGGATGGAGTAGCATTAACTTAGCTTCCAAAGACAACTTTGAAGATATTTGCAGCTTTTCATTGTCATTTGCAGCTCAGGACTCCAGACTGGGGAACATAGCATCTTTTGGGGGTCCCCTTTTGTTGTTAGTTCACGTGTTCCCTAAGAGGTGTACAGGGAAGGAAGTCACCTAACTTCCAGAAAAATTGAACAGCTCCCCAATTGCAAACAAAAACATAGTAATTTATTCAGGAATAGATTTTGTTTGTGTATTTGCCAGGTCCTTTTGTATTGAAAACTTCAGAAAGGCAGTGAACATATTTGTTTAACTCATTAATGCATTTCTAATGCCTATCAAATAGCAACTGTATAATATATATTTGCTGAATGAATAGCAACAGTTAATATTGACTGATCAATTTCTTTGTGTCAGGCACAGTGGTAAGAACTTTGCAACCCAGTCTGTTCAATCCTAGTGCTGCTATCATTGCAACTCCTAATGATTTCAGTGAGACTGAGGATGCAGAGATGAAGAGAAGTGAAAAACTTACCATGGTCACTGTCTGGCAAGGGGTGGAACAGGCTTCAGACTCAGGCAGGCCAGCTCCAGAGCCTGTTAATAAACATCTGTTGGCTTATTAGAATATATGTGGATATAGGAAAAACCAAAATGTTTTCTTTACGCTCTATTCTTAAACAGTCACTCAACACTTCAGACACTAGATGAGTGGAGGTTTTCCTCCATACACCAGGCAATTCTGTGGCAGACTAATCAAATTCAGTTCTGATGCTATCTACCTAGAGATAGTGTCCGATTCCACGGGTTGAAGACTAAGCCCTACAAGACTGCCCCCACTTCAGACACCAATCACAAGCACAGATTGTGACCTGTGCTTCTGACAGACAGGTAACAAATTGGGGTTCCTATGGTTACCTCCTCAGATTCAATTAATTTGCTAGAGCAGCCCACAAAACTCAGGGAAATACTTAACTTACATTGACCAGTTTATCATAAAAGATGTTACAAAGTATATGTATAAAAAGCCAGATGAAAGCAAGGTATATGGCAAGAGACATGGAATTTACATACCCTCTGTGGACACCACCCTCCAGGAACCTCCACATGTTCAACTCACGGAAAGACCCTCCAGATCTTGTCCTTTGTTTTTTTTTTTTTTTTTTTTTTTTTTTTTTTTTTTTGGAGACTTCATTGTGCAGGCGTGATTGATTACATCATTGGCCACTGGTCATCAGTTCAACTTTTAGCTACTTTCCCCTCCTTAGAGGTTGGTGGGGGAGGGTGGGCATGAAATTCCTAACCCTGGAATCATGTCTTCGGACTTTCTGGTGACCAGTCCCCATTCTAAAGCCAACAAGAGGCCCCTAGCCATCCGTCATCTCATTATCACACAAGAGACACTCTTATTACATCAGAGATTCCAAAGGTTTTAAGAACCATATGTCAAGGACCTGGTATGAAGACCAAATATCACAGAATATTAAGATAATATTTAAGTGAAGAGTTAGTTCATATATTGTGGGTAGTTCAGCAGAGGGGGAAAGATTTCAAGATTTCTGTGTTCGCTTGACAGCATTAATAATCTAGATCAACCCACAGTTCAGATCATAAGGGTAATAAAGGCTTAGACTATTCCATACTATCTCTATAGGTATTAGGTTAATCAAACCTTGGGAATTCTTGTGCAAGTATTTGAGCTGTGTTCTGAACTATGTCCTTGCGGACCCATTAGATTGTATATACCTTGAGGATATACTAGTGAATGAATTCATTCACTTAACTTTTATTTGGTACCTACTGTATTTCAAGTACATTGCTAGGGCAAGGGAAATGTGTGTTACATACATCTTTATATCCTTGCAGTCTAGCAAAGTACTTCCAGAGTTTACTTCAAGTATATTACTCAATAGAAGTTTATTAACAAACAAATTTAATAAGGCAGGGTGCATAGGAAGAGGAAGAAAGTTTGAGGTGGGAGCTAATGAGTTCAGTTTGGACTGTTGTTTTTGATGTACCGCTGGTACCTGAGTAGAGTTCAAACAGCGTGAAGTTTCCTTTGAAAGCGTATACAGTTAGAAAAGAAGAAGCGCAAAGGTAAAACCCTCGGGCTCAATAAAATTTGAGAGGTGGAAGAGACTGAGGGGAAAAAAAGTCGAGAAGAGCAGGAAAAACATCAAGGAAGTTTGGTAGTTTATAAGCATGGCTTTTTATTTGCATTTTCTTGATTGCCAATGATGAACAGCCTCTTTACAAATACTGTTTTAATTAGCCATATTGATACCCTCTTTTGTTAAGACAGTTTAATAAACAAAGAAGTGGTTAGTGGTTAGTAGTGTCAATTTTGGTAGGAGATCTTTGTAAGTAACACTTTTTTTGTTTTATTTTATCATATACTTCAAAAAATTATGCTGGAATATAACAAGCACACAGTAAATTACAGAATACATAATGTAGAACTAGTATAGTAGTATAGTGAATAGCCATGTAGCCACCCACTAGAGCAAGATATAGTACACTGATAGCAAGCCAGAAGTCCCTTCTATGGCTCTTCTGAGTTACAATGCACACTTTCTACTCTTGATGTTCATGGTAGTTGCTTTCTTACTTTTCTTCACTTTTTACTCCAAAATGTGCATGCCTAAACACTATAGTTTTGCTTGTTTTTAAACCCTATAGAAATGAAGTAATGTGTTCTTTTGTGTCTGGCTTCTCTTGCTTGACAACATTTCTACGAGATTTACTCATGCTGTTACATGCTGCTGTAGTTAATGCTCTGTGTGGGGTAGTATTCCCACATTATGAATATTTAGCACCTTGCTGTTGTATGGATATGGCACCATTGTGTTGCTGATGAATATTTAGCTGTAATGAACAATCCTACTATAAACATTTTTGTAAATGCCTCTTGGTGCAAATATTTACACAATTTTTTTTTTTTTGTAAATACCTAGGGTAAAATTTTTTTCATGATGCTTGTGTATATTCAAATTTAGTAGATAATGTTAAACTCTTCCAAACCAGTTGTAGCAAATTTTACTTCTACCAGTAATATATGAAGTTTCGTGTGGCTTCAAGTATTCTCCAATGCTTGTTACTGTCAGTCTTTTTAGTTTTAGCATCTTTCTTTTTTTTTTTTTTTCTTTTTGGTAATATATCATGGTATCTTATGGTGCTTTTATTTATATTTCCTTGATTACTAATGAAGTTCAGCAACATCACTTATTCTATCAGCCATATGGATATTTGATGTTTTTCCTCTTTGTTTTCAAACAAAACTACCTTTCTCTTAAAAATGATTTATAAAAAAATCTTTATTTTTTGGATCAAGTTGTTTGTGAAATGTACATATTGTATTCACCTTCTTCTGCTCCACAGCTGCTTGCTTTTCTCTTCTTTCAAAATTGTCTTAGATGAGCAGACACTTTTAATTTTAGTGTAGTCAAATTTATCATTTTTAATAGTTATGTACATTTATCTTTTTTTAAAAAAACAGAAAACCTTACACTGAAGTCATAAAATTTTCTTTTATACCATTTTGTAAAAGTTTGTTATTTTTCTTTTTCACATTTAGATCTAATCCTCTTGAAATTAAGCTTTGAGTCTGGCCAATTTTATTTTAGCCATTTAAAGATAAAATTATCTTAGAACTATTTATTGGGAGAAAAAAAACAATAACTGTCTTTTCTTTATGGCTCTGTAGGGACATTTCACCAAAAATCCACAGCCTGCTTTCTGGCTATTTTATTTCACTGGTAAATATGTATATTTATTAAGAATTTTGTCTATCTATCTATCTGTCTATCTATCTAATTTTGTGCCAAGACCACTGTCTTAACTATTGTAGTTTTATAATATGTCTTGATTATTTTTAGAGGAAGTCCTCTCATCTTTTTGTTTTTGTTGTAGAGTATCTTGTTTATTCTTGACCCATTGCATTTTCTTGTTCATTTTTTCCAGCTTTTTAAAGGTATGACTGACAAGTAAAAATTGTATATATTTAAAGTGTACAATATGATGATTTGATTTATGTATATATTATGAAATGTTTATAACCATTAAACTAATTAAAATATCCATCAATTCACATAGTTATCTTTTTTATTGTGATGAGATCCACTCTCCTAGCAAGTTTCAAATATATAATACATTATTAATTATTGTCACCATGCTGTATTTTATATCTCCACAACTTATTTATCTCAAAACTAAAAGTTTTTACACTTTGACCAACATTTTTTGAAGAACCTCCATACTGTTTTCCACAATATCTATACACATTTATATTTCTACCAGCAGTGTATAAGGGTTCCCTTTTCTCCACATCCCTGTCAACTTTTGTTATCTTTTGACTTTTTGATAATGGCCATCCTAACAGGTGTGAAGTGATAGCTCATTGTGATTTTGATTTGTATTTCCTTCATGGTTCGTGATGCTGAGCACCTTTTCATTTACTTAGAGTATATCTATTCAAATTCTTTGCTCATTTAAATATCATGTTATTTGTTTCCTTGCTAATGAGTTGTAGGAACTTCTTATATATTTGGGATATCAACCCCTTATTGAATATATGGTTGGCAAATATTTTCTCCCATTCCATAGGTCACCTTTTCATTTTGTTCATTGTTTCATTTAATATGAAGAAACTTTTAAATGTGGTGTAGTCTCATTTTATTTTTGCTTTTGCTGCCCGTGCTTTTAGTGTCTTATCCAAAAAATTGTTGAGAAGACTAAGATTAAGGAGATTTTCCTTTATGTTTTCTTCTGCGAGTTTTACAGTTTCAAATCTTATGTTTAAGGCTTTAATCCATTTTGAGTTGCTTTTCATGCATGGTATAAGATAAAGGTCCACTTTTATTATTATTTTTTTGCATACCAATATTCTGTTTTCCCAGCACCATTTATTGAAGAGATCATCCTTTCCCCATTCTGTATTCTTGACCCTCTATTGAAGATTAGTTTACCATATATGTGTGAGTTTATTTGGGGGCTCCCTCTCTTTTGTTTCATTGGTTTATGTGTCTGTTTTTATGCCAGTACCAGCTGTTTGATTACTGTAGTTTTATAATATAATTAGAAATCAGGAAGTGTGATCCTTTTAGCTTTGTTGCTATTTCTCAAGATTGCTGTAACTTTTCAGGGTCTATTGGGGTTTCATATGAATTCTAGAGTTGTTGTTTTTCTACAGAAAAATACCATTGGAATTTTGAATCTATAAATTGGGTAGTACAGAGATTTTTTTTTCTTTTTCTTTTTTTGAGTCAGGCTCTCACTCTGTCACTCAGGCTGTAGTGCAGTGGCACGATCTCAGCTCACTGCAGTCTTGACTTCCAGCAATCCTCCTACCTTAGCCTCTCAAGTGATCCTCTCACCTTAGCCTTCCAAGTAGCTGGGACTACAGGCATGTGTCACCATGCCCAAGTTATTTTTGTATTTGTTTGTAGAGACAGGGTTTTTTCATGTTGCCCAGGCTTGTCTCAAACTCCTGAGCTCAAGCAACCCACCCACCTTGACTTCCTAAAGTGCTGGGATTATAGGCATGAGACACTGTGCCCTGGCCTGAACATTTTAACAATATTAATTCTTCAAATCCATGAATATGAAATACCTTTCCATTTATTTGTTTCTTATTTGATTTCTTCATCACTGTTTTATAGTTTTTAGTGTACAGATCTTTCACCTCCTCAGTTAAATATATTCCTAAGTATTTTGTTCTTTTTAATATTGTAAGTGGGATTGCTTTCTTAAGTTGTTTTTTGGATAGTTCATTCTTAGTGTGTAGAAATGCTACTGATTTTTATATGTTAATTTTGTGTTTTGCAACTTTACTGAAGTTGTCAACTATTTCTGAGATTTTTAGTGGAGTCTTTACAGTTTTCTTTATATAAGATCATGTTATCTGCAAACAGAGACAGTTTTACTTCTTCCTTTCTGATGTGGATGACTTTTATTCATTTTTCTTGCCTAATTGCTCCGGGTAGGACTCCCAGTGCTGCGTTAAGTAGATGTAGTGAGAGTGGGCATCTTTGTCTTGTTTCTTGATCTTAAAAGAACAGCTTTCAGCCTTCATTGTTGAGTATTATGTTAGCTGTGGGCTTGACATATATGGCTTTTATTATGTTGAGGTACATTCTTTCTACACCTAGTTTGTTGAGAGTTTTTGTTATGGAAGGATACCAAATTGTGCGAAGTGTTTTTTTCTGTATCTATTGATATGAACATATAATTTGTATCCTTCATTCTGTTAATGTGGTGTATCACATTGATTAATTTGCTTGTGATGAACCATCCTCGTATCTCAGGGATACATACCACTTGGTCATGGTGTATGGTTCTTTTAATGTGCTGTTAGATTTAGTTTGCTAGTGTTTTGTTGGAGATTTTTGTGTCTATGCTTATCAGAGATATTATCCTGTAATTTTTTTTTCTTGTGATATTCTTGTCTAGTTTTCGTATCAGGGTAACATTGACCTATAAAATTACTTTAGAACTTTTCCCTTCTCTTCAATATTCAAGAGTTTGAAAAAGATTGGCAATTGTTCTTCTCTAAATGTTTGGTAGAATTCACCAATGAAGCCCTCCAGTCCTAGGCTTTTCTTTGTTGGGAGATTTTTTATTACTGAGTGATATGGATTGCCTGTGTCCCCACCCAAATGTCATCTTGAATTCCCATGTGTTCTGGGAGGACCCCAGTGGGTCATAATTGAATCATGGGGGCATATGTTTCCCATGCTGTTCTTGTGATAGTAAGTCTCATGAGACTGATGGTTATTATAAGGAGGAGTTTTCCTGCACAAGCTCTTTCTTTGCCTGCTGCTGTCTATGTAAGATGTGACTTGCTCTTCCTTGCTTTCTGCCATGATTGTGAGGCTTCTCCAGCCACTGTGGAACTGTTTCAATTAAACCTCTTTCTTGCATAAACTGCTCAGTCTCAGGTATGTCTTTATCAATAGCCTGAAAACTGACTAATACATTGAGTCTCCTTACTCATTATTGGTCTGTGTAGATTTTCTATTTCTTGATGATTAAGTCTTCATAGGTTGTAGTTTTCTATGAACTTTTCCATCTTCTATTTTATCTGATTTGTTGGTATATAATTGTTCACAGTAGTCTCTTATGATCTTCTGAAATTCTGTGGTATCAGTTGTAATATTTCTTCTTTTATTTCTGATTTCAATTATTTCAGTTCTATAAATTTTGTGCTAGCTAGCCTAGCTAACATTTTTTGCTTTTGTTATCTTAGTAAAACCTCTTAATCTCACTGATCTTTTCTACAGTTCTTCTCATTTTATGTTATTTATTTCTGTTCTGATCTTTGTTGTCTCTTTCCTAACTGTGGGCTTTTTTTCTTTTTTCTTTTTAAGTTCTTTGAGGTATAATGTTAGGTTATTTATCGGAGAATTTTCTTTTTTGATGTAGACATTTATTGCTATAAAGTTTTGATATGGTTTGGCTCTGTGTCCCCACCCAAATCTCATCTCAAATTGTAATCCCTACATATTGAGGGAGGGATATGGAGGAAGGTGATTGGATTGTGACAGTGGTTTCCTCTATTCTGTTCTAAAGGTAGTGAGTAAGTTCTCATGAGATCTGATGGTTTAAAAGTGTTTGGCACTTCCCACTTCTCTTTCTCTCTTGCAGCCATGTAAGATGTGCCTCACTTCCCCTTTGCCTTCTGCAATGATTGTAAGTTTCCTGAAGCCTCCCTAGCCATGTGGAACTGTGAGTCAATAAAACTCCTTTTCTTTATAAATTACCCAATCTCAGGTATTCTTTATAGCAGTATGAAAATGGACTAATACAACTTTTGTCTTTTATTATTTTTAAGTTCACTGGTACATGTGCAAGATGTGCAGGTTTGTTACATAGGTAAACATGTGCCATAGTGGTTTGCTCTACACATCATCCCATCACCTAGGTATTAAGCCCAGCATCAATTAGCTATTCTTCCTGATACTGTCTCTCTTCCTTACCTCCATTCTCCAACAGGCCCCAGTGTGTGTTGTGCCTCCCTAAATGTCCATGTGTTCTCATCATTCAGCTCCCATTTATAAGTGAGAACATACAGTATTTGGTTTTCTGTTCTCGAATTAGTTTTCTGAGGATAATGGCCTCCACCTCCATCCATGTCCCTGCAAAGGACATGACCTCATTACTTTTAATGGCTGCATAGCATTCCATGATGTATATGTGCCACATTTTTTAAATCCAGTCTAGAATTGATGGGCATTTAGGTTAATTTCACATATTTGCTATTGTAAACAGTGCTTCAATGAACATATGCATGCATGTGTCATTATAATAGAATGATTTATATTCCCTTGGGTATATACCCAGTAATGGGTCAAATGGTATTTCTGCCTCTAAATCTTTGAGGAATCTGTACACTGTTTTCCACAATAGTTGAACTGATAATTTACACTTCCACCAATAGTGTAAAAGCATTCATTTTTCTCCACAACCTCACCAGCATCTGTTGTTTTTTTACTTTAATCATAGCCATTCTGACTGGTATGAGATGGTTTCTCATTGTGCTTTTGATTTGCATTTCTGTCATGATCAGTGATGTTGAGCTGTTTTTCATATGTTTCTTGGCTGCATGTATGTCTTCTTTTGAGAAGTGTCTGTTCATGTCCTTTGCCCATGTTTTAATGGGGTTATTTGTTTTTTCTTGTAATTTGTTTAAGTTCCTTGTAGATGATGGATATTAGATCTTTGTCAGATGGATAGATTGCAATTTTTTCTCCCATTCTGTAGGTTGTCTGTTCACTTGGATGATAGTTTCTTTTCCTGGGCAGAAGCTCTTTAGGTTAATTAGATCCCACTGGCCAATTTTTGCTTTTGTTGCAATTGTTTTTGGTCTTTTCATCATTAAATATTTGCCTGTGCCTATCTCTTAAGTGGTATTGCCTAGATTTTCTTCTAGAGTTTTTGGTTTTTTCTTCCCCCTCAAGATGGAGTCTTGCTGTTGTCAGCCTGGGCTGGAGTGCAATGGCTCGATCTTGGCTCGCTGCAACCTCTGCCTCCCCTCCTGGGTTCCAGCAATTATCTTGCCTCAGGCTCCTGAGTAGTTGGGATTACAGGGGCCTGCCACCATGCCCAGCTAATTTTTGCATTTTTTAGTAGAGATAGGGTTTCACCATTTTGGCCAGGCTGGTCTCAAACTCTTGACCTCAGGTGGTCCACCACCTCAGCCTCTGAAAGTGCTGGGATTACAGGCATGAGCCACTGTGCCCGGCCCTCTTCTAGAGTTTTTATAGCTTTGTGTTTTCCATTTAAATCTTTAATCTATCTTGAGTTGATTTTTGTATACAATATAAGAAACGGGCCCAGTTTCAATTTTCTGCATATGGCTAGCCAGTTCTCCTAACACAATTTTTTAAATAGGGAATCCTTTCCTCGTGCTGGTTTTTGTCAGGTTTGCTGAAGATCAGATGGTTGTAGGTGTGTAGTCTTATAATTCTGGGTTCTCTATTCTGTTCCATTGATCTATGTTTCTGTTCTTGTACCAGTACTAAGCTGTTCTGGTTACTGTAGCATTGCAGTATAGTTTGAAATTGTGTAGCATGATACTTTCAGCTTTTTGTTATTGTTATTTAGGATTGTCTTGGCTATTCAGGTTCTTTTTCATTCCATATGAATTTTAAAATAGTTTTTTTTTTTTTTTCAAATTCTGTGAAGAATGTCAATGGAAGTTTAATGGGAATAGCACAGAATCTATAAAATGCTTTGTGCGGTATGGTCGTTTTCAGAATATTGATCTTTCTATCCTTGAGCATGGAATGTTCTTCTATTTGTTTGTGTCCTCTCTGATTTATTTGAGCAGAGGTTTGTAATTCTCCTTGAAGAGATCCCTTACTTTCCTTGTTACCTGTATTCCCAGGTATTTTATTCTTTTTGTGAAAATTGTGAGTGGGAGTTCATTCAGGATTTGGCTCTCAGCTTGTTTTTTGTTGCTGTGTAGGAATGCTAGTGTTATTTGCATATTGATTTTGTATCCGGAGACTTTGCTGAAGTTGCTTATCAGCTTAGGAAGCTTTTGGGCTGAGATGATGGGGTTTTCTAGATATGAGATCATGTCATTTGCAAACAAAGATAATTTGACTTCCTCCCTTCCTGTTTGAATATGCTTTGTTTTTTTTTTTTTTTTTTTTTTTTTTTTTTGCCTGATTGCCCTGGCCAGAACTTCCAATATTATATTGAATGGTAGTGGCGAGAGAGGGCATCCTTGTCTTGTGCCAGTTTTCAAGGGGAATGTTTCCAACTTTTGTCCATTCAGTATGAAACTGATTGTGGGTTTGTCATATATGGCTATTATTATGCTGATGTATGTTCCTTCAATATCTAGGTTATTGAGAGTTTTTAACATGAAGGGATGCTGAATTTTATAGAGAGCTCTTTTTACATTTATTGAGATAATCATGTGGGTTCTGTCTTTAGATCTGTTTGTGTGATGAATCACATTTATTGATTTGCATATGTTGAACCAACCTTGCAACCTGAGGATAAAGCCTACTTGATCATGCTGGATACGCTTTTTGGTATGCTGCTGGATTCAGGTTGCTAGTAGTTTATTGAGGATTTTCGCATAAATGTTCATTAAGAATATTGGCCTAAAGTTTTCTTTTTTTGTTGTATGTCTGCCAGGTTTTCGTAGTAGGATGATGCTGGCCTCAGAATCAGTTAGGGAGGAATCCCTTAGTTTCAATTTTTTGGAATAGTTTCACTAGACATGGTAGGAGCTCTTCTTTGTACCTCTGATAGAATTCAGTGGTGAATCCATGTGGTTCTCAGTTTTATTTTTGGTTGTTAGGCTATTTATTACTACCTCAATTTGTTATTGGTCTGTTCAGGAATTTGATCTCTTCCTGGTTCAGTCTTGGGAGGGTATATTTTTCAAGGAATGTATCAATTACTTCTAGATTTTCTAGTTTATGTACATAGAGGTACTTATAGTATCCTCTGATTGTTGTTTGTGTTTCCGTGGGATCGGTGGAGATATCCGCCTTATCATTTCTGATTGTGTTTATTTGATTCTTCTCTCTTTTCTTCATTACTCTAGTTAGGAGTCTATCTATTTTATTAATTTTTCCAAAAACCAGCTCCTGGATTTATTGATTTTTTTGAAGGTATTTTTTGTGTCTCTGTCTCCTTTAGTTCAGCTCTGATCTTGGTTATTTCTTATCTTCCTCTAGCTTTTGGGTTTGTTTACTCTTGATTCTCTAGTTCTTTTAGTTGTGATGTTTGGGTGTTCACTTAAGATCTTTCTAGCTTTTTGATGTGGGCATTTTGTGCATAAATTTCTCTCTGAACAGTGCTTTAGCTGCATCCCAAAGATTCTGGTACATTGTCTCTTCATTCACATTAGTTTAAAAGAACTTCTTGATTTTTGCCTTAATTTCATTAATTACCCAATAGTCATTCAGGATCAAGTTGTGCTGCTTCCATGTAGTTGTGTGGTTTTGAGTGAATATTTAAAACTTAAGTTCTAATTTGATTACACTGAGGTCTGAGAGACTGTTTGTTATGATTTCAGTTCTTTTGCATTTGCTTAGGAGTGTTTTACTTCTGATTATGTGATCAATTTTAGAGTAAGTGCCATGTGGTGATGAGAAGAATTTATATTCTATTGTTTTTGGGTGGAGTGTTCTCTAGATGTCTATTATGTTCACTTGATCCAGAGCAGAGTTCAGATCCTGAATATCTTTCTTAATTTTCTGTCTCGATAATCTGTCTAATATTGTCAGTGGTATGTTAAAGTCTCCCACTATTGTTGTATGAGAGTCTAAGTCTCTCTGAAGGTCTCTAAGAATTTGCTTTATGAATCTGGGTGCTCCTGTATTAGGTACATATATATCTAGGATAGTTAGCTTTTCTTGTTGAATTGAACCCCTTACCATTATGTAATGCCCTTTTTGTCATTTTTGATTGTTGTTGGTTTACAGTCTGTCTTGTCAGAATTAGGTTTGTACCCTCTGTTTTTCTTCTTTTTGACCATTTGTTTGGTAAATTTACCTCTTTCCTTTATTTTGAGCCTATGTATGTCTTTGCATGTGAGATGATTCTTTTGAAGACAGCATACCAATGGATCTTGGCTCTTTATCCAGCTCACCACTCTATCTTTTAATTAGGGCATTTACCCTATTTACATTTAAGGTTAGTATTGTTATGTGTGGATTTAATCCTGTCATCATGATGCTAGCTGGTTATTTTGCATACTTGTGTATGTATTTGCTTCATAGTGTCACTGGTCTATGTACTTCAGTTCATTTTTGTAGTGGCTGGTAACAGTTTTTCCTTTCCATATTTAGTGCTTCCTTCAGGAACTCTTGAAGGCCTGCTGGTAATGAATTCCTCAGCGTTTGCTTGTCTGAAAAGGATGTTATTTCTTCTTGCTTATTGATATTGTTTGGCTCTGTGTTCCTACCAGAATCTCACATTGAATTGTAATAATCCCCACATGTCAAGGGCATTTCACCTGTTGGCACTCCATTCTCTCTCTTGCCCCCCTGTGAACAGGTGCCTTCTGCCATGATTGTAAGTTTCCTGAGGCATCCCCAGCCATGTGGATCTGAGTCAATTAATCCTCTTTTCTTTATAAATTATTCAGTCTCAGTATTTCTTCATAGCTGCATGATAGTGGGCTAATACACTTATGAAGCATAGTTTAGCTGGATATAAAATCCTGGGTTGGAAATTATTTTCTTTAAGAATGCTGAATATTGGTCCCCAATCTCTTCTGGCTTGTAGGGTGTCCACAGAGAGGTCTGCTCTTAGTCTAATGGGCTTCCCTTTGTAGGTGGCCTGGCCTTTCTTTTTTGCTTCCCTTAACATTTCTTCTTTCATTTCAACCTTGGAGAATCTGATGATTACGTGTCTTAGGGTTGATTTTCTTGTGGAATACCTTACTGGGGTTCTCTGCATTTCCTGAATTTGAATGTTGGCCTGTCTTGCTAGGGTAAGGAAGTTCTCCTGGATGTTATCCTTAAGTATATTTTCTAACCTGGTTCCATTCATCCCATCTCTTTCAGGCACTCCAATCAGTCATAGATTTGGTCTCTTTACATAATCCCATATTTCTTGGAGGTTTCATTCATTTCTTTTCATTCTTTTTTTCTGTATTATTGTCTGCCTGTCTGATTTAAGAAAGATTGTCTTCAAGCTCTGAGATTCTTTCCTCCTGGGTCTATTCTGCTATTAATATTTGTGACTGCATTGCGAAGTTCTTGGAGTGTATTTTTCAGCTCTAACAGGTTGGTTATGTTCTCTAAACTGGCTATTTTGGCTGTCAGCTCTTGCATTGTTTTATCATAATTATTAGCTTCTTTACATTGGGTTGTAACATGCCTTTTTTATTTTTTTTTAAGCTCAGTGAAGTTTGTTATTACCCACCTTCTGAAGTCTACTTCTGTCAATTCAGCCATCTTAGCTTCAGTCCAGTTCTGAGCCTTTGCTGTAGAGGTGTTGTGGCCATTCAGTGGAAAAGGTGCACTCTGGCTTTTTGAGTTTTCAGCATTTTGGGGTTGACTGTTTCTCATATTTGTGGGCTTATCTATCTTTGGTCTTTAGGTTGCTGACCTTTTGATGGATTTTTGTGGGTTGTTGCTGTTTTCTATTTGCTTTACTTTTAACAGTCTGGCCACTGTTCTGAAGGGCTGCTTCAGTTTCCTGGGTGTCTACTCCAGACCCTAGTTGCCTCGGTTTTTCCTGTAGCTGGAGGTACTACCATTGAAGGCTGTGAGACAGTAAAGAGGCAGCCTGCCCCTTCCTCTGGAAGCTCCATCGCCATGGGGTACTGACCTATTGCCAGCCTGGATGTGCCTGTAGGAGGTGGCTGGAGACCCTGGCTAAGAGGTCTCACCCAGTCAGGAGGAACAGGATCAGGGACCCACTTAAAGAAACACTCTGGCTGCTTTTTGGTAGAGCAGTTCTGCTGTGTTGGAGATCCCTTCATTCCCTGATCAGTTTGGGTTCTCCAAGGCCCATAGGCTCCACCGGTTGAGAAGTGTGAATTGCCAAGGTAGAGGCTGGCCTTGCCCCTCAGGCACTTTGTTCCAGGGAGAACATGTGCAAGGGTGGCTGGAGGCTGCAGCTGGGAGGACCTGGCTGGAAGAACCTGCCCTGCAAGGAGGAGTGGATCAGGGCCCCATTTAAAGAAACAGTTTGCCCACACCTTTAAAAAACAGCTGTCTAGAGGTGGGGAATTTCTTCTGCCCTTGTTGGCTTGGACTCTCCAAAACCTGCAGGTTGGAACAGATGAGTTTTCCAACCAACCTAGGTGGCAGCCTTCCTCTCCCTAGGGAACTCTATACCAGGGAGAGATCAGAGCTCTATCTCTATTACATACAAGTGGGCATGGCTAAAAGGCCTGGCTGGGAGATCCTGCCCAGTGAGGAGGAATGGATCGGGGTTCCACTTAAAGAAGAAGCCTGGTCACGATCAGAAAAAGCTGCTGTGTTGTGCTGTTAGGGGGACCCTCCCTTGTCCAGACCATTTTGACTCTCCAAAGCCCACAGGCTGGAACTGCTGAGCTGTCCAACCATCCTTGGTGGTGGTCCTCCCCTTCCCTGGGTACTTTGTGCCAGGGAGAAATCAGATCTCTGTCTCTAATACATGCCAGCAGCACGGCTGGAGGGTCCATCTGGGATGTCCTGCTCAGTGAGAAGGAATGGATGGGGGCCCTGCTCAAAGAAGTATTCTGGCCACAATCTGGCAAAGCCACTGTGTTGCACTGCTGAGGGGACCCTTCCTCATCTGGATTGTTTGGACTCTCCAAAGCCCACAGGCTAAAATGGCTGAGTCAACCAAGCAGCAGAGATGGTGCTTGCCTCTCTCCACAGGGCTCCATCCAGTCTCAGGCAGGCTCCACTCTGTTGCTAGTGGCTGGCTCAAATTCCAAGCTGGTGGGTCTTATGAGGTACTAAGGAAGTGGGGACCCACAAAATGATACTGCTTGGCTTCCTGCATTCTGCCGCTTCTTAGGGGTATGTGTGGAATTCTTGCCATGCCTGAATTGCAGACTCGTTTGCTGCAGATCCCAGGTCTAGAATATTTAAAGCTCCTCGATCTCTGAGTGTGCCTGAGCAGCTGCTCTGTGAAGACTCCATCCAGCTCTATGTGTTGGATCCAAGGCTCTGGTGGCAGGGGCTCACAAGGGTATCTCCTGATCTGCAAGCTACAAAGATCTGTGGGAGAAGTGTGGTTTCCCAGGGTCATACAATCACTCACCACTTCCCTTGGCTGGGGGTGGGGGTTCCCTTCGCTCCATGTTGCTCCTAGGTGAGCTGTTGCCCCACCATGCTTTTCTTTGTTCTCCATGTGTTGAGTTCTTTCCCTAATGAGTTCCAATGTGGGAACCTGGACATTTCAGTTGAAGATGCTATATTCACCTGCCACTTTTGTTCCTCTCCTTGAGTGCCATGGACCACAGCTGCTTCTAATCATCCATTTTGGTTGGCCCCTCCCCCTAAACTTTCATCTTAAAACTGCTTTTGCTACATTCCATAAGTTTTTGTGTGTTGTGTCTCCATTTTAGTCTCAAAATATTTTTCTATTTCTCTTTTGATGTTTCTCTAGACTCAGGTTGTTCAGGAGTGTGATGTTTAATTTCCACATATGTGTAAATTTTTTAGTTTTTCTCCTGTTAATGATTTCTAGTTTCATAGTATTGTGTTTGGAAAAGCTACTTGATATTTATACTGAATGGGGAAAAGTTGAAAGCATTTCCCCTGAGAACTGGCACAAGACAAGGATGCCCACTTTTACTACTTATGTTCAATATAGTACTACAAGCCCTAGTCAGAGCAATCAGACAAGAGAAAGAAATAAAGGGCATCCAAATTGGAAAAGAGAAAGTCGCACTCACTGTTTACTGAAGATATAATTATACACTTAGAAAACCCTAAAGACTCATCTAAAAATCTCCTAGATCTGATAAACAAATTCAGTAAAGTCTCAGGATACAAAACCAATGTACACAAATCAGTAGTGCTGCTTTACACCAACAGGGACCGAGTTGAGAATCAAATTAAGAACTCAATCCCTTTTACAACAGCTGCAAAAAAAAAAAAAAAGAAAACAAAAAAAGAACCTCGTGATTATACTTAACCAAGGAGGTGAACGATCACTACGATGAAACTACAAAACTCTGCTGTGAAAGAAATTATAAATGACACAAACATATGGAAACAGAGTCCATGCTCATGGATGGCAAGAATCAATATTGTGAAAATAACCATACTGACAAAAGAAATCTATAGATTTAATGAAATTTCCGTCAGAATACCATCATCATTCTTCAGAAAACTAGAAAAAAAAATGCTAAAATTCATACGGAACTAAAAAAAGAGTCTGCATAGCCACAGCAATACAAAGCAAAAGGAACAAATCTGGAAGCATCACATTACCTGATTTCAAATTATACTACAAGACTATAGTTATCAAAACAGCATGGTACTGATATAAAAATAAGCACATAGACCAATGGAATACAATAGAGAATCCAGAAATAAAGCCAAATATTTATAGCCAATTGATCTTTGACAAAGCATAAAAAACACAAATTGGGGAAAGGATACTCTATTCAGTAAGTGATACTGGGAAAACTGGCAAGTCACGTATCGAAGAATGAAACTGGTTCCCCATTTCTCACCTTATACAAAAATCAGCTCGGGATTGATCAAGGATCTGAATCTAATGCCTGAAACTATAGAAGTTCTAGAAGATAACATCCCAAAAGCTCTTCTGGACATGGGCTTAGGCAAAGAATTCATGACTAAGACCCCAAAAACAAATGCAACAAAAACGAAAATAAATAAATGGGATCTAAATAAACTAAAAAGCTTAAAGCTTCTGCACAGCTAAAGAAATAATCATCAGAGTAAACAGACAACCCACAGAGGAGCAAATATTCACAAACTATCCATCCAACAAAGTACTAGTATCCAGAATCTACAAAGAACTCAAACGAATCAGCAAGAAAATAAAAAAATCCCATCAAAAAGTAGACAAAAGACATGAATAGATATGTCTCAAAAGAAGACATATGAACAGTCAGCAAACATATAATAAAGTGCGGCCAGGCGCAGTGGCTGATGCCTTTAGTCCCAGCACTTTGGGAGGCTGAGGTGGCTGGATCACCTGAGGTCAGAAATTTGAGATCAGCCTGGCCAACGTGGCGAAATTCCATCTCTACTAAAAAAATACAAAAATTAGCTAGACATGGTGGTGCCTGCCTATAATCCCAGCTACTTGGGAGGCTGAGGCAGGAGAATTGCTTGAAACCAGGAGGCAGAAGTTGCAGTGAGCCGAGACTGCACCATTGCACTCCAGCCTGGGTGACAAGAACGCAAAACTCTGTCTCAAAAAAAAAAAAAAAAAGAAAAAGAAAAAAAGAAAAAATGTGTAACCTCACTAATTATCAGGAAATGTGAATTAAGACCACAATGAAATATCACCTTACGCCTGCAAGAATGACCACAATTAAAATGTCAAAAAACAAAAAGATGTTGGAGTGGATGTGATGAAATGGGAACACTTTTTCACTGTTGGTAGGAATGTAAATTAGTACAACCATTATAGAAAACAATATGGAGGCTCCTTAAAGAACTAAAAGTAGAACTGAGATTTTATCTAACAATTCCACTACTGGGTATCTACCCAAAGGGAAAGAAGTCGTTATACAAAAAAGACACATGCACAAACATGTTTATAGCAGTACAATTTGCAATTACAAGATATGAAACCAAAGTGTCCATTAACCAATGGGTAAATAAAGAAAATGTGGTATATATACACCATGGAACACTACCCAGCCATAAAAAGGAATAAATTATGTCTCTTGTAGCAACTTGGATGGAGCTGGAGGTCATGATTCTAAGTGAAGTAACTAAGGAATGGAAAACGAAATATTGTATGTTCTCACTTAAAGTGGGAGCTAAGATATGAGGATACAAAGGCATACGAATGATATAATGGACTTTGAGGATGTGTGGGGAAGGATGGGAGGGGGTAAGGAATAAAAGACTACATATTGAGTACAGTGCACATTGTGATAAGTGATGGGTGCACTAAAATCTCAGAAATCACCACTAAAGAACTTATCCATGTAACCAAAAACCACTTGTACCCCCAAAACTATTGAAATTTTAAAAAGACATGATACAACTTTAATGTCCTCAAATATTTTTTAGAGACGGGGTCTCAGTCAATTTATCCTTCCACCTCAACATCCTGAGTAGCTGGGATTACAGGTATAAGCCACTCCACCTAGCTTAAATTTGTAAAGTTGTCTTGAGGCCTAACATATGATCTACCCTGGAAAATGTTTTGTATACACTTGAGCAGAGTGAAGTGAAGTTTTTCTGAATAAATTGAGGTTCACTTCCAATGTTTTCTTGTTGGTTTTCTTTCTAGATAACCTATTCATTGTGTGATATCCGTACCATGGGATACAGGTATTGACATCTCCTAATAATATCATATAGCTGTCTATTTCTTCCTTCAGATCTGCCAATAGTTGTTTTATACATTTAGGTGCTCCATTGTAGAGTGCATATACATTGACAATTATCATATCCTCTTGATGAATTGATCCCTTTGTCATTACATAATAAACTTCTTTGTCTCTTGTTATACTTTTTGACTTAAGTCTATTTTGTTTGATACACATATAGCTACTCCTCCTATCTTTTGGTTTTTATTTGTATGAAGTATCTTTTCCATCCCTTCACTTTCAGCCTATGTATGTCCTTAAAGCTAAAATGAGTTTCTTACAGGCAGTGTATTGTTGTATCTTGTGTGTGTGTGTTTTAAAATTCAGCCAC
Organism: Mandrillus leucophaeus; assembly: GCF_000951045.1. Classification (NCBI taxonomy): domain Eukaryota; kingdom Metazoa; phylum Chordata; class Mammalia; order Primates; family Cercopithecidae; genus Mandrillus; species Mandrillus leucophaeus. Next base: position 601,372 of record NW_012102009.1, read on the forward strand.
CCTGTGTCTTTCTGATTGGTGAATTTGTTTTATTTAAATCTGAAGTAATTATTAATAGATTAGGACTCGCTATTGCCATTTCAAATTATTTTCTGTTTTATAGTTCCTTTTTCATCTCTTGCTCTCTTCTCCTGTTATTTGATTTTATATAGCAGTATGCTTGATTTTTTTCTTTTCATCTTTTAAATATCTACTCTAGGTTTTTACTCTGTGATTATCATGGGGTTACAAAAAATATTTAACAGGTATAACAGTCTAAGTTTATTTTAATTTCAATAGCATACAGAAACTTTACCATTTATTACTGCCCACATTTTAAGATTTAATTTCACAATTTGTTATATTGCTTATTAACAAATTATTATAGGTACAATTATTTTAATATGCTTGTCTTTTCACCTTTATAGTAGAGTTTAAAATGATTTATGCACCACAATACAATATTATTCTGAATTTTATCATTTACTTACTTTTACCAGTGAATTTTATACTTTTATATGCTTTCATTTTACTAATTAGTGTCCCTTGTATTAACTGGAAGAACTCCCTTTAATAGTTCATGTAAGGCAGGTCTAGTGGTGATGAATTCCTTAAGCTTCTGTTTATCTGGGAAAGTCTTTATCTTTACCTCATTACTGAAGGATAACTTTGCTACAGAAAGTTTTCTTGGTTGACTTTTCCACTCCCCAGAACTTTGAATATTATCATTCTGCTCTATACTGGCCTTCAAGGTTTGTGCCAAGATATTCATCAAGTCTAAGATAGCTTTGTGTTGTTGTTGTTTGTAACAAGTCTCATTTATTTATGCTTTCAAATTTTTTCCCTTATCTTTGATTTTTGATAATATTATTATAATATGTCTCTGTGAAGTCCTCTTTGCAATGAAACTATTTGGGGGCTTTTGAGAATCATGTACATGAATTGTCCATATTTCTCTCAATATTTGTAAAATTTTCAGCCATTATCTATGTAAATAACTTTTCTGATTCTTTCTCTCTATTTTTTTCTCCTTCTGGGGACTCCATATTTCTTGTATCATTTCTCTTGATGGTGTCTTATAAATATCATAAGGCTTCTTTATTTTTTATATTCTGTTTTCTTTTTTACCCTGTGATTGGATAATTTCAAATTACCTAACTTCGAGTTCACATATTTTCTTCTGTTTGACTATTTAAGTGTGCTATTTAAGTCCTATTTTGCATTTTTCATTTCCTTCACTGTATTTGTCACCTCTAAAATTTCATTTTAAAAATAATTTATATCTCTTTGTTGATCTTCTCATTTTGTTTATGTATTTTTTCCTAATTTCATTTTTATCTATTTGTGTCCTTTTTTTAGCTTACTGAGATTCCTTGAAACAATAATTTTGGATTCCTTGTTAGGCAATTTATAGAACTCCATTTTTTTTGCTGGTGTCATATTTCCTTGTTTTTTAATGTTCTTTGAAGTCTTGCATTGCTAACCTCACATTTAAAGAAGAAACCACCTTTTCCAGTTCTTACTGACTGGCCTTGGGAAAGAAATATCTTCATCAGTGAGCCAGGTTGGGGATTCTGAGGCTCTCTCAGACCTTTTCTGTGGATGTACTCACTCCATCCTTCATGTTCTCTTTTGGGAGAAAATTCTTAAAAATTCAAGAATTTCTCAAAACCAGGTCTGGTATTGAGAGTCTTCTGTTTGTTTTCCCTATAGCAGTGCCTTGAAATGCTCAAGTTTGTCTGCCTTTCTCCAATCCTGCAGAATGAAGCTGGTTGACTGCATGTGCTCATGAGCTTGTGTGCAAAGGCTCCCACTTGTTGTTGAGGGAGTGCACATGGGAAGTAAGCCACCAGGAATATGGGTGAGGTGTGTGGAACATTGAAGGTGCCTGTGGGCCAGTTGGGAGGAGAGGGTCTGTGGGTGAGGCACTCCAACTTACTTATGGGTGGTCCTCCTGAAGGAGTTCATGTGGTTGTTAGTTTGACACAAGGCCCTTTTCTGAGTTTCTAGCCCTGCCTCTGTTTCCTGCTCCCAGCCTCCCCTAGCCACTTAGCCATGCTGATCCCTTCAGTATGGGGAGATGAGAAAGAGATGGGACTCTGAGGCAGTGCCCTGAACAGCTGGCATAGTCAGGCTCACTATGCTTTCACTTTGCCCTATGAGAGGTATCATGGGCTGAGGGGCTTTCTCTTGTCACTAAACTGTGCCACCTTGGGCAAGTGGTAAAAAGGGTAAAGGGAGACTGGTTTTCTTCCCTTTTAATGTATTATTAGAATGTATTTTTTGAAACTTCTCTGCTGGGCTCCCAGATACCCACAAAGGTATTCTTTGTGGTTCCTTTGTGCACTATGGGTGCACTATGGGGAGGTAGTAACAAATAACTTCTATTTTGCCATCTTGCTGATGTCACTCCTCTAGGAAGATGACACATTCCTACCAGTTGCTATGTAACTGACTGACAGAACTTCATTGTGAAAGGAAGATATTTTCTTGCCCCATTGACTTGAGGGCTTGGATATATGACTTGCTTTATGCTACGGAATGTGTTCATAAGTAATAAAGGCAAAGTTGGAGGAAAAGTGTTAAGACCTTTCTCATGAATTGTCTATACTGTGTTTCCTTCTGCCAGGAGGAGGTGGTACTTTTAGCCTGATGGTTATCTGATCACAGTTGTAACCAAGACAGCAGAGGAGGAAATGATTCTTCTTGAAAATGCTTTGAACATTTTTGTATCTTTTCTGAGTAGCTTGTCAAGTTTCAAACAAAACAAAAATATACATTTTGACATTTTGGGGGACTATATGTATTATATTTTTATCAAACGGGTGATAACTAACATTTTTCCAGCATTGCATCTTCCAGTCACTGAATATGTGTGTGTGTGTTTTTTTTCTAGCCTCAATAATGATTTATAGTTTTTCCCCATATCTTTTGGTGGATTTATTTATTGGTATTTTTGATGCTTTTAAAATTAACTTTTAAAAATCTCATATTCTAACTCGTCATAGCTAACAAATAGAAATACTGATTTTTTAAAATACCAAGCTTGTTCAGTAATTTTGCTAAATTAATTTGTTTTAATAACTTATCTATAAATTATTTTATATTTTCATGTACGCAATCTGCCTTTTCCTCCCTTGCCACACACACAGAATGTAGCAACAGTTTAATTTATACCAGGTGTTCAACACCTACTATTAAATGGAAAAAAATTCTAAGTGTTTCTTAATCAAGGCTGGGAGTCTTTTTCAAAATAACCGTTTCTGCATCTCATCTGCTCTCATAGGTTTGGGCTAGGGCCTGAGCACGTGTATTCTAAAAAATTTCCCAAATTATTCTGATGCAAAAACCTTGTTGTGAAGCACTCTTCTATATCAATAAAATAATATAAAATACAAATACATTTTCTGTATAATTCAAGTCCTGAATATATTTTGCTCTCAAATGTCTGAGAAGCTGATGCAAGAACATTCATTGTTTTGGACATATTTGTTTACATTTCCTTTTATCCTTGATTTGATAAGGATACACTATAAAAATCAGCCAATCAAAACGTAAATATTAGATTTGTTTGTAAGAAGAAAAGGGAATTTAAATGTGAGATTCTTTAAATCATTTAAAAGAATTGTGGCAGAGCAAGCTAAGAAATGGATGTGTAGAGAAGAGGTGGCTGAATGTTTTCTTTCTTGGCTGAAACCTCCACAAACAACAAGCTACCATGAGTAAATCATTTTTTAAATGGATGAGACTAGGAATCCAGATGTTTGGAAGCAAGATACTAGCTGGTAATGTGCTATAGCCCATCATCCAGGCCCTTCCTGAGGGAAATGATAGCAAAGCCAGACTCTCTGCTTTCTAAATATCCTCTAGAAACCAATCTTGTTGTCACCAACATCACAACTTTGTTTCAGCTGGCAATTTACCAACATCTGCTTGGCAAGGACTCTTTTCCCTTGACTCTCAGATATATGTGTTTTCCTATTTTGAAGCACTGAACCCAACACACAACAAGAAGAGAGTATTGAAGTCACAACGACTATATGCCAATTTATTTGCAGAAAAACCTCTGATCTTCTTATTTAAAGTATTATTCTTACCTTCACAATCATGGCAGTATAAATTATCAGTGTGTACTTCGCTGCTTGGAGTAATCTAAAGGAAAGAAAACATATGCATTTACATCTATTCAGGTAGCCTTTCACAGTTATTTTGAGTTTTGCAAAGAAAATGGGACAGGTGCTATAGTGCTACATTACAGAATATAAAATATTGTGCTTTACTAGCATTTCAACTCCAAGGGTTTATAAATTTTAAAAATGAGATTAAATGGTTGGCAGAGGGAGAGTTTATTAAATGTACAAAATCATCAATAACATCCATTACATTTAGATTGGAACATGGTCAAGCACATCTTTTCAGTTCTTTGACCACTTTTATGATTGTCAAACTTATTCAATCATTTGTTGAGTGCAAAAGTTGTATTTATTAGGAAGGAGACAGAGAGTTTGTTTGGCTGCTTATAGTCCAAGTTGGACAGATAAATCGTTTCAGCATTGCACAAGCCAGCTGAGAGATAATTAAGTCATTTGAATGTGAGGTTTCTTGGCTTCCCTCTCTCATTTTTTTCCCTTGTCTCTTCTTGGAAGCAAAAACCACGAATCTTGTCCCATGTCCTTCCCCTGACTGTTTTTAACATTCCCTTTTCCTCCCTGAAGTAAGGGCATAGTATTTCCTCTTATTGAAGAAAAAATATTGAGAAAAATTACTAGCAAAGATTCATAAAGTGAACCTTAGATAGCTGTAGACTCTGTAAATATGTCTTTTAACCTTGTATGATCTCAAAATAATCTATTTAAGCATCATTTCTTTTTTAGAATGTAAATTCTTTCAGGACACAGATATAGCTTATTCATCTTTGCATCCTTAAAACCTAATATAATAGGTGATAAGGAAGTTCTCCTCAAACAAAACTGAACTGAAGATCAAATAGTAAACTTTTTAATTTTATGGATAAAGAAACAGACCCAGACCCAGAAGTTGAAGTGATTTGCCCAGTTCTAAGATAGTCAGTGGTAATGTCCTTCTACTTTGCTGAAGAGTTAAAAGCCAGCTTTTTCTTTTTTTTTTTTTTTTTTCCTCTACCTGGGCTGTGCAAACTCATCCAGAGAGGAACACATAAAGCATATGAGGCCACTTGGAGACATCATAAAAGATTTTGGGCAGTGGAACAATCATTTGGCTGGTGATCCTTGGATCTCCACATTTTGTTCTCATAGTCCCAGATGGTAGCATGATTTCACATGCCCAGTGTCTGGCTAAATGATTTTGTCCAAATTCAATGTCAAGAATATAAAATGATGTGATCTGGGAGGGACAAATAATTGGAACCGACTACATAAATAATATGTGCTCTTTTAATTAATGAAATAGAATTGTATCTAGCTGTACAAAGCCTAAGTGCAGACACATTTTATGATTGTATATCCTCAAATCTAAGTAACTTTAAACATTTAAAACTTTAGGTGTTTAAAGGTATTTAAAATATTTTTTCTGTACCCAATTAAATTCTGTCACTTTCCCTTATGTATGTAATATACATATCTCTATAAGTGTTGTGTTAACAATATTAAACATCTCAAAATTAATGGTACTATTTAGTTGTTTCTTACACATGTATTCAAATGTCAGTATTTCATTACTCTTAGCCTCATAGGTGACACTGTCTTCTAAGAAATTACTTTGGGGTGTTTTATTACAAGTTAATTTCTGTTGAGTATTTGAAATGGTTTTTCTGTGTAAGTAAAGGTTTGACTTACTTTCCATAAAAATAGAGTGTATTATTTGAATACAAGATATTGGTTGTTTTCCAAAAAATCAGTGTCAAGTAGTTAGTTCATATCTGAGCTATAATATAGTATTGTTCCTGTTTTGACTGCTGCTTTGACTTAAACAGAATCATTCCCCATTTTATTGCCAACAAATGTTGAATTTGGAGATAGAATTACATACATTGGATTAAATGCAGTACACAAATAAATACAGTATGCTGCTGTTTAAGGACTGCTGGTGCAATCTGCTGCCAATTCCTGAAACATTAAATTCTACTACTCCTCTACTAAATAATAATATAGGCTTGAGGTGCACTGGAGAACAGGAGCTGGTACAGCTATTGAAATCAACAGACTCAGGCATCGAGTCACCAATTTGGGCTGGAAACTTGCCAAGGTAGATTTTATTTTATTTTTAAACTACTGTTAAAGCTGGCAGAATTAAAACATACACACACACACACACACACACAGACACACACACACACACTCTCTCTCTCTCTCTCTCTCTACAAATAAGGACAAAAATGAATATGAGTTACGGGTGTTTGGGACTTTGAGATTCCAGTTTATTCTCATATAATCCATCCTAAAGCTCTTTTTGGACAATTTTCTTGCCCTTGCCATTGAGATACTTAGTTACATGCATGGAACTACCTTGATATGTTTTATGTAACTTTTTTTTTTTTTCTAGCTAAGGCCAAGTATATTTGTTCAGGTCTATATGATAGCTTCTAAGTTGGTACAACTCCACTTCAAATTTAGACAATTAAAGATCAGGAGAAACTTTCTATAAACAAAATAGTTGCAAAAATATGTCAGTGTATTTTTTCCCTTAATAAGCAAGGTAAAATAGATTTGAAATGTTTATCACCTTGGTGCTTTATGGTATTTGAGTAGAATTTAGCAAGAGCAGACATTCTTGGCATTTCCATGAGCTTTTATTTCTATTATCTCCAATACTTTCAGATTTCAAAGAACAGTTTTGGTGCTAATTACCAGATTTTGACTTTTACGAAAACCCCACACCACATGTCCTGATTTTATACCCAGTTGCATGTGGAATCTGAAATGTGGTTTTATCAAAATAAACTCACACTTTGGTGTGTGGAATTTCACTTGTAAAGTAGAGATCATAATTTCAAAAACAAACACAATTTGCACTTGGTTTTGCTTGAAAAAATAAAACGCTTGGCTGTGATCAGATGAAAAATGTTTTACTCAAGTACTGGCTTTTCTCTGAAAATCTCCCGTGGTTGTAGCCAAGTGGTCGTGAACAGCATCATCTTCCAAGCAAGCACCTTGGCATCTCCTTATTTAATTGGTGTATTTTAGAGGTTTTTTTTCCTTAAAATTATTTTATTCTTAAGCAGTCCAAACGTTTATTCTATCATTTCCTTCTTATTTGGGTCAAGAGCAGTGCTTGTGAGGACCAATTAAGGGAAGAAAAAAAATTCTTAAATTACTAATTGAGTCAAAGAAAAGAATTAAATACACTGTTTTCTGATGCAGAAATATCCAGTTATGTCTCTGAGAGGCAACTGATGTCACAGAAGACAGAGCTGAATTTGAATTCTAGCCCTGCCACCCAGTTTCTCTTTTGCCTTGAGCAAGTTATATAATCTCTCAAATTCCAAGCTTTCTCGTCTTGTAAATGGCAATAACTAACAGAATAAGTTTGAAGATGGGTTGAGAAATGAGACATGGAGAGCCCCTAGTTACATGCTTAGAACATAGCAGATACTCAGAGAAGCTGCTGGTGCTTGGGATGGCATTTCAAGTCCATGGCGGAAAAATAAAATAAAATAGAATCAGAACACTTGAGTTACTTAGATTTTAAAGTTTTTTTAATTTAAAAATTATTTAATTTTTATTATTTAATTTTTTAAAGATATAGTTCTCACTATGTTGCTCAGGCTTGTCTCAAACTCTTGGCCTCAGGTGATGCCCCCACCTCAGCCTCCAGAGTAGCTGGGATTACAGGTGTGAGTCACTTCACCGGGGAGATTTTAAAGTTTTTATATGTAAAATTGAAAAAACAGTTTGTGCCATTATTACCTATCATCAACTCTATCAATAGTTTTTGTTTGTGTTAAGCATTAAAGCTATTCCAAAAGAATTAGCCCTCATGATCCAACAGGCTCATAACACAGAAAGAGAAGAATGCAAGAAAAGACCATGCATTTTATCATTTACAAGCCACACAAGACATCCCTGGATGCCTCTGAGGAGAGTAGAGAGAGGAGAAAAATGTAGAGTGTGGTCCTGTTGTCAGCAGGGTTGGGTGGAGAGCCACCTCTAGTACTTATCGCTGTGAATCTTTCAGTAGGTCACTTAACTTCCCAAAGATGAATAGTCGCATTTGTCTTGATGAGCTATTTTGAGAATCAAATGAGAAAATCCATTCAAAGTCTTAGCAAGGTCCCTGGCACATGATAAACATACCAGAGATGGTTTAGCCCTCACCATGATTATTAATCTGTCTTTCATTTAGGGGGTTATTTCTTAGAAGCATCTATCTACCTTTCTGGGAAGAACACAAAATGGAATAGAATATACAATTTTGCTTTTAAAGTTCCTCTTTCTATCCAAGATCTTTATCATTTTACGTTACCATTGTTCTGAACAGCCCATGGCTATGGAGAGAGCTACCTTTCATTTTGAGAGGAATGATTGGGTCTCAATTCATTGAATTACTTGAACATAATAACAAACTTCCAGTTTCTTTATTTCTTCATCTTAGACATCATGTAGCAATGCGTACACAAGTAGCCTTAGGTCTTTGGACTTCATCATGAACAACCTTTTTATGAGTCCGTGGTTAAACTCTTTATGAGATTCATCAAAGTGAGTAACACTGCTAGTCCTGTAAGAGTCTCTTACCCCATGAATGATTTATAACAAAGAGAGCTACTTTATTAAAAGGTTCTTGTGCTTCGGAGTCTCTTGTGAGCTCAAAGAGCTAAGAGTTTCCATTATTACATTAGAAGAAATACATGTTAATTCAAGATAAATTTAAAAAGCTTTGGGAAGTTTATCAATTTGTTGTATAGTCCCATCTTTTAAAAATATTCCCTTCCCTTTGTTCCTTTAATCATTTTCATGTGTTCATTTAATTAACACTTCCTGCATGTTACAATGTTCTTGACCTTGCTAAACAATAAGACTGGTGGAACCTCTGCCTTCGAAGAGTTACTAATGGTTCTCAAAGGGAGCTGCACATCAGCATCAGTGGGGATTTGTTTTAAGGGAACCAACATGTAACCATTGTATCAGAGTCTTTAAGGTATGGGTGAAGACCCTGAGGCAGGAGCCTACTGCTTTGATGGATCTAAAAAGAAAGCCATTTGAGTTGGACTACAGTGTTCAAGAGGTAGAGGGTAGGAGATGGCTATATTAGAGAAGCAGAGTCTGACCTCAGGCCAACCTCCTCACTTTCAGAAACTGTTACTTAACTAACACTAGATTCAACAAAACACTTATTCAGATTATCAAGTGCGATCCTTTTCAATTTCATAATGAGTGGGGTATTAAAAATATTTTTGAAGAACTCATGCTTCATTTCAAATATATGTTGCAATTTGAAATCTGCTAAATGTGGTCTTAACATCAATTTTTCAAAACAGGGAAAAGGAGCCCTCAAATGTCTATAGTAAAGTTTTCTTAATCGCTTGAACTACAGTTGCCCGTTCTTTTCTGTCCTTTCCCTTGCAACATTTTCCTAGCAGAATGTTTCATACATTCAAATGTCATCAATTACTAACTCTAGGTTATGAACACACACTTCTCTTTTACTTGACTCTTTATATAACATTTTCCAAGTCCATTGGATCATTTATTATGTGGCCTCGATGTCATCACCTGGTTACTACAAAGGTGGGATGAAGGAGTAGAGTAACCTGACAGTAAGCTAAGTGTGGGATTTTGGGAATTAATTAATATCATTTTGATGTGAACATTTCTTGAATCTTATTTAAAATTATATCTGGGTCTTTAAGATCTCAGTTTATCCATCTTATTATTTGTCTTTTTATTGTCTAGTAGTCACAAATATCTTCAGTGTTTCTCTATTGTCATTTTAAGTAGTTCAGTGATAAAGTACAAAATATTTGTTTTCGAAATTTCATAGTTTTCACTTCCTTCTTAGCTTAGTTATAAACTAGCTAAAAATAAAATCAAAAGGGAATAAATAGGTAACCCTTCTTTTAATCCAATATCATTTAGACCATCTTACTATTTGGAGATATGTTTTTTACTATCAATGATTTTTTACAGTAGTCAACAACTTAACATTTTTTGAGCACCTCTATTCAGAAAATAATTACTTTTATTATGATAAATCTCCTCAACTCATACTGTTATTCCTTTTTACATGAGTTGGAATATTATTAATATTTCACATTAATGTGATATTTAATAAATGACTTAGAGAAAGGTTTTGATCAGAAAAACTGTACATGATAATTCCATTCTTGCAGACCAAATGTATAATTTATAAATCTTCATTACACAAAATATTCAGAATGATCAAGTCCCACTAATTCATGTAAAAACATTTAGCATTCTGGAATAAATCTTTGAAACATCCAAAAAAATATATCTGGGTAAATTTTTGAGTTGTGATGCTTTTAATCTGCAGTCATAATGTGGATCTGGCATCATTTGATTGCATAATTAGAAGAAAAGATGGATGCATGAAAAGTCATCTAATGGCCTATTAGAACATTGCTTTGTTTGATTCATTAATATGGAATGAAATGTATATTGTAAGAAACTACTGAAACATATTTCCTTGGCTAAAATTCAAGAATGTTTATATGATTGGAGAGTTATTTTTCCCGGAGAGTAAAGTTTAATTGTAATCAGATGTTCATCTGGAAGCACAAAGATACTAATAGTATTGTTGGAAATGATATTTAAATGTTTGCCTTATATTCAGCCTCATGTAGAACCACACTCATGTTCACAATATATAGATGAACAAACCTTGCTTTTATGTGTCTTTTTAATCAAATTTCTTCCTGGGGTCTAAGTGCCAGCTCTAGAAGCTGAAATGAAGTTCCGTAGAGAAGTCCAAGAAGTCACGGTAGTACCTGCTTACTGTCTCTGAACCTCAGTGTAAGGGGTGCTGAGTCATACAACTCAATTGAACTGTATTTGAAGGATGCTCCCAGTTGTGCAATATAGCAGCATAACTTTAAAGAGCACTTGGCTTTTGTGGCACACTCAAATCTCTGATTTTTCACACTGCTGAAAAGACTTTTTTTTCCAAATTTCAGCTATTTATTAATCAGTGTAATTTCTAGTAGATTACTTCAACATGATTTCATGCATTTAGAGGAGAAATATTTCCTGGTTAAGTGGAAAATTGTGCGGATAGCTTCTGGAAGACCTTCATTCTAAAGCAGCTTTAGAACAAAACACTTCGTTTAGAAATCTGGACCTTCTTTCTTCATTTTCTGTAATCCACATTCATTGAGTAGAACTCGTATTGATCATTGGGACCCAGTTTCTTCCAGGGCTCTGGGTTATTCTTTCTGTCCCAACTAACATCTGGATCGAACAATGCCAGACTCAAGAGATACAGTGCTGCTCCAGTACCTCCAGCTCCAATAAGTACAGAGGGAGATCAAACTCGGATGCTTCTTGGCCTGACTGAAGATCTAGCGGAACATGTTTGCGACAGAGGCCTCCAATTGGAAAGGAGAGAACCAGCATAGCCACCAGGCCCTGGGCTAAGTAGTATCTGCACTCAGAAAGACTGGTTTTAATGTATTTTTAAATGTTATAGTATAGTTAATAGGCTATCAGGTAAATCTATGAGCCATATTCCTCTACTTAACTGGAGGAAGTGTAAAGAAAGAGATATACCTGATAATAGAGAGACTGGTAGATTTTAGAAAACAAAATGGAAGAGAAAGTTAAGTGAACAGAATGCTCATGTTGGAAACTGAAGGAAGAATGAATTAAGTTTTATCAATTCGACCTTCTTAAATCTCTTGATTTGGTCTGTTTCCTTCCATACCTCCTTGCTGCCACACCACCTTAATTTTTTCTTATGTCTATTATTTCTGTAATTGTTCTCACAGCCTCCAGTCTTAACCCAATCTTACTTACTGCACTCTGCCTCCAGATTGATTTTTTCAGGATAAAAATCCAAATACATTAGTGGTGCCTTCGGGTTCCTTTATGACCCAACTCTGCTTATCTTTCCAGCTTAAATTGCTCCAAGCATTCTAGGATTCAAAGCATCCTTATTTGGACTTTCCCTAACATTGACGTTCTTCCTTCCCTTGAGTCCTTTAAAAACTCCTTACCATTAGTTAATATGACTAGAACCTTAGGACCTGGCTTTGACATAATCTCCTCCAAGAAGTGTTCCCTGGTAGCTCCCACACCATTGTTAAAAGTTCTGTATAAACCTTAATGTAGCTCTTATTAAAAGGTGTTTGAGCCATCTGTTTACTGGTATGTCTCACATCAGTAGGTTTAATCTCTTGAAGACTGAGGCTGCATTTTTAAATCTTATATTACCAGGACCTTACATAGTGCTTGAAATCTACAAATTGCTTAAAACTCATTTGTAGAATGCTTAAATAGCTGAGTTAATAAATGTATAGTTAAAGAATGATTGAAAGGGACAGACAGAAATAGGCAGATTCTGAAAAGCAAAAGAGAAAAAAAAAATTCTAGTTTATTTTTTAAGCTGTAAATTTTTCCAGTTTCTTTTTTTTTTTTTAATTTTTATTTTACTTTAAGTTCTGGGATACATGTGCAGAACATGTAGGTTTGTTACATAGGTATACATGTGCCATGGTGGTTTGCTGCACCTATCAACTCATCATTTAGGTTTTAAACCCTGCATGTGTTAGCTACTTGTCCTAATGCTCTCCCTTTCCTCACCCCTGCCGACCGCCCAACTGGCCCCATTGTGTGTTGTTCCCATCCCTGAATCCATGTGTTCTCATTGTTCAGCTCCCACTTATGAGTGAGAACATGTGGTGTTTGGTTTTCTGTTCCTGTGTGAGTTTGCTGAGGATGCTGACTTCCAGCTTCATCCATGTCCCTGCAAAGGACATTATCTCATTCCTTTTTATGGCTGCATAGTATTCCATGGGGTGTGTACCACATTTTCTTTATCCAGTCTATCATTGATGGGCATTTGGATTGGTTCCACGTTTTTGTTAGTGTAAATAGTGCTGCACTAAACAAAAGTGTCCATGTGTCTTTATAGTAGAATTATTTATATTTTTTTGGGTATATTCTGAGTAATGGCATTGCTGGGTCAAATGGTATTTCTGGTTCCAGATCTTTAAGGACTTGCCACACTGTTTTCCACAATGGTTGAACTAACTTATATTCCCAACAGCAGTATAAAAGTATTCCTATTTCTCCACAGCCTTGCCAGCATCCATTGTATCTTGACATTTTAATATTCGCGATTCTGACTGATGTGAGATGGTGTCTCATTGTGGTTTTGATCTGCATTTCTCTAATGATCAGTGATGATTAGCTTTTTATCATATGTTTATTGGCCATATAAATGTCTTTTTTTGAGAAGTGTCTGTTCATATCCTTCGCCCACTTTTTCATGGAGTTGTTTGTTTTTTTCTTGTAAATTTGTTTAAGTTCTTTGTAGATTCTTGATATTAGCCCTTTGTCAAATGGGTAGATTGAAAAATTTTCTCCCATTCTGTAGGTTACCTATTCACTCTGATGACAGTTTCTTCTGCTGTGCAGAAGCTCTTCAGTTCAATTAGATCCCATTTGTCAATTCTGGCTTTTGTTGCAGTTGCTTTTGGCATTTTCATCATGAAGTTTTTGCCCATGCCTATGTCCTGAACAGTATTGCCTAGGTTTTCATCTAGGGTTTTCATGGTTTTGGGTTTTACATTTAAGTCTTTAATCCAGCTTGAGTTAATTTTTGTATAAGGTGTCAGGAAGGGGTCCCATTTCAGTTTTCTGAATAATGAGTAGCCAGTTTTCCCAACACCATTTATTAAATAGGGAATCCTTTCCTCATTTCTTGTTTTTGTGCCAAAGATCAGAAGACTGTGGATGTGTGGGGTTATTTCTGAGGTCTCTGTTCTGTTCCATTGGTCTATATGTCTGTTTTGGTATCAGTACCACACTGTTTTTGGTTACTATAACCTTGCAGTAAAGTTAGAAGTCAGGTAGCATGATGCCTCCAGCTTTCTTCTTTTTGCTTAAGATTGTCTTTGCTATACAGGCCCCTTTTTGGTTTCACATGAAATTTAAAGTAGTTTTTTCTACTTCTGTGAAGAATGTCAATGGTAGTTTAATGGAAATAGCATTAAATCTATAAACTACCTCAGGCAGTATGGCCATTTTCATGATATTGATTCTTCCTATCCATGAGGATGGAATGTTTTTCCATTTGTTTGTATCCTCTCTTATTTCCTTGAGCAGTGGTTTGTGGTTCTCCTTGAAGAGGTCCTTTGCATCCCTTGTTAGCTGTATTCCTAGATATTTTATTCTATTTGTAGCAATTGTGAATGGGAGTTCATTCATGATATGGCTCTCTGCTCATCTACTGTTGGCGTAATTTTTGCATATTGATTTTCTATCCTGAGACTTTGCTGAAGCTGCTCATCAGCTTAAGGAGTTTTTGGGCTGAGATGATGAGGTTTTCTAAATATAGAATCAAATTGTCTGCAAATAGAGACAATTTGACTTCCTCTCTTCCTATTCAAATGTTCTTTATTTCTTTCTGTTGCCTGATTGCTCTGGCCAGAACTTCCAATACTATGTTGAATAGGAGTGGTGAGAGAGGGCATCTTTGTCTTGTGCCAGTTTTCAAAGGGAATGCTTCCAACTTTTGCCCATTTAGTATAATATTGGCTGTTAGTTTTTAATAAATAGCTCTTATTATTTTGAGATATGTTCCATCAATACCTAGTTTATTAAGAGCTTTTAACATAAAAGGATGTTGAATTTTATTGAAGGCCTTTTCTGCATCAATTGAGATGATCATGTGCTTTTTGTCATTGGTTCTGTTTATGTGATGGCTTATGTTTATTGATTTGCATACGTTGAACCAGCCTTGCATTCCAGGGATGAAGCCAACTTCATTGTGGTAGATAAGCTTTTTGATGTGTTGCTGGATTCAGTTTGCCAATATTTTATTGGGGATTTTCTCATCGATATTCATCAGGGATATTGGCCTGAAGTTTTCTTTTTTTGTTATGTTTTTCCCAGGTTTTGGTATCAGGTGATGCTGGCCTCATAAAATGAGTTAGGGAGGAGTTCCTACTTTTCAATGATTTAGAATAGTTTCAGAAGAAATGGTACCAGCTGCTCTTTGTATCTCTGGTGGAATTTGACTGTATATTTGTCTGGTTCTGGGCTTTATTTGATTGGTAGGCTATTAATTGCTGCATCAATTTCAGAAGTTGTTATTGGTCTATTTGGGGATTCAACTTCTTTCTGGTTTAGTCTTGGGAGGTGTATGTGTCCAGTAACTTATTCATTTCTTCTAGATTTTCTAGTTTATTTGCATAGAGGTATTTATAGTATTCTCTGATGGTAGTTTATATTTCTGTGGGGTCAGTGGTGATATCCCCTTTATCATTTTTTATTGTGTCTATTTGATTCTTCTCTTTTTTCTTCTTTGTTCATCTAGCTAGTGGTGTATTTTTTTTGGTTATTTTTTTTCAAAAAGCCAGCTCCTCGGTTCATTGATTTTTTAAAGTTTTTTTTGGTGCACAGTTTCTTAATTTAGAAATTTTAAATATTTTTTTATTTTCTCATGCCAATTTCAAAATCTTTACCCTTGTCTCAAGTTAGTAGTAATAAATATCTAGGTTATATATAAATATAAAACACATATACACATATATGTATACACATACATAAATATTAACATGAATCAAAAAACATACAAATATATAAACACATACACATAGATTTATGTATATATTGTATACATATATTTATTCAGAGACTTATTCTATGAGCACAACAATAATTGAATAGATTTTATTGATGTTTTCTGAAATAATGTCTTTGATCCATGTTAATATTTCAAGACTTCTGCTGTTTCTTAGCTCAAGGAGAACTATAATACTCAAGTTTCTAGAGAGCAAATTACTTCCAAATAGAAAATACATGACCTTATAGTAAGCCAGTATGCTACTATGCTAAGCTAGGGATTGGGGTGATCCAGACAAAAGTCTAAAACTATCACTGAGGGAATGGAACAGGGGGAAATCATCATTTCTTATTTTTATCTTGTCCTATCAGAATTTTACAATATCTAAATAGTAACTTTTTTTGTCTTCATGAACCTTAGTAGAGAATTGTTTATTAAGAAGCAGATTATTAGCTCTTTATTGGTAAAATTTTACTGTGAGGCTAGCACCCTGTGAAAATGAGGGAGCTAAACATGGTGGAAGACATTCCTGGGATGTAAGTAACAGTCCTGCATACCTGGTCATCAAAAGTCCTTTTTAAAAATAGAACTCTTAGAAGGATGGGATCAAAAAAGATCCTGCTAATAAGAACATGCAGCAGTTCTATTTATTGGAGACAGCACAATTTCAATATGATGATATCATAATATGAAAATGCCACAATTGGCAGATTAGTGTGGTTGGATAGACTGGTAATCATGGATTCTATCCTGTTGAGGAGGATCAACTGGCTTAGCACTGTTGTGATATTTTGCATGTGCTGAGCTAGACAAACCATATAGGACAGACCTAATATAAAGGGGGACAAGGATGGATGCAGACTCAAATGAACATTATTTTTTTACCTAAATTTACTCTAAACTAGGAAGCAAGCAGTACAAAATACACACACACACACACACACACACACACACACACAAGGATACATGCCAGTGCACATAGCTTTTCAATGGCTATTTCTTGCCAGAGAAGCATCTAAAACTCAGCGACTAGTGCTTATAGTACAAACAAATTCACTATGGAGCCCAGGATCAATGATGGCTGACTCTACTTCCTGTAGGCTGGGGGTACAGCCACATCAGTACTGAACACTCAACTTATTATTCTATAAGACAATTCTCACTATAGTCATATACCTCCAGAGTCTAGTTTTTGCTGTGTCATAAGGTCTGGGGTAAGTATGACCATGGCTACACATCTACCTATGTCTTTCATTAATATTTTGTTTGAAAAACTATTCCTAGGCTAATGAGTAGGGCAGATGTGCAGAAATTAACCTTGGGGCCAAGACAGAAGGATCACGAGGTCAGGAGATAGAGACCTTCCTGGCTAACCCGGTGAAACCTCGTCTCTACTAAAAAAGGCAAAAAACTAGCCCGGCGAGGTGGCAGGCGCCTGTAGTCCCAGCTACTTGGGAGGCTGAGGCAGGAGAATGGCGTAAACCCAGGAGGCGGAGCTTGCAGTGAGCTGAGATCCGGCCACTGCACTCCAGCCTGGGCGACAGAGCAAGACTCCGTCTCAAATTCTCAAAAAAAAAAAAAAAAAAAAAAAATTAACCTCAGTTCCTAAAATAAAACAAGCTAAGGGAAACTGTACTCATTATGTTTTTGATTTTTAGATTTTTTCTTTTTCTTTCTTTTTTTTTTTTTTTGACAGCCTCCCAATTTTTATTTAGGTATCTTATTCTCTCTAAATTTCAATCCCGGCTTTGTGGCGATTGCTTTAGGAAGGAGCCTGTGACCCTGTTGGTTGGTAGAACATCAGGACTCAATCTCAGAACTTTCATTAGTGTCATCTCACTCACTCTTTCCTACTGGCCTTGAAAAGGAGGAGGTGATGAGAGACTGGAGCTGTGACTCCTTTGTCACCAAGATGATGATAAGCTTTTTGAGAATGAAGACAGAACATTGGAATAAAAGTCCAATGGTGGAGGCAGAAAAAAGCATCCTGGTAACGTCATTTAAATATTTATCCAGTCATTTCTTCGCTTGCACTTGCACTTATCTGAGCAGATAAATCCTGTTGGCTTAAGGAGTTTGGATTGTGGTTTTGTTCCTTGAATGTTGTACAGTCCTAAATAGTACAGAATACTCAGAAAGAGAAATAGTGGATCTGGTTCATTTACTAAAGAATTATACATATATGTTAAGTATTTGCCATATTACCCATGATCTTCATGTCCTTTTACATGACACAGTAATTGTACATTCTCAACAAATATATATATGTAATCATATATATTTGATTTCCCAAATGAATGTGTTTCATAGTCTTCGTGACTCATGAGTCTTTCCGATTTGCTGCTTGCAACCATTCAGAGTTTTGGGTGGCTCTATATCATATTAGTCCTGCTGTGTCTGACAATGAAGTCCTCAAATACCCCCACTGCAGAGGCAACGTAAGTGCTGGTGTGGGAAAACTCCAGCAATCATATTCTGTGAGAGTCAGAGATGATCCGAGTCATCTGAACAGTCCTCCAGTGCATCTGTCTCATATGTTGCATATGATTTGTGAGAAGTATCCCTCCAGTTTTCCTATAAAACTAACATCAGTGTTTACCTATAAACAGACACAGAAGTCACTGCTGACTGTACTCTGCTTTGTATACAATCCTATTATATAAAGAGCTCAAGCAGCATGTCTGTCTGCCTAGATGTGTGTGTTCTCCTTCTCCAGCTGCCAACCACCTAAATTATTCAGCAAGCCCTGATCATGCCAAGTTTTTAGTCAACAATGGAGATCCTGCCAAAGAGCTAATAATGTTAAAAAAAAAAAAAAAAGCAATGTTTGTGACAATTAACAGAGCCTGCAGCCTGCAACACGCGTTGGACTCATTTGTAAAGGAAAATTTAAATGATATGCTTCATTATAAATGGTCCCATGCAGCACATTGCTAATCAACCAAAGCCGCTTCTTCTTCTCCCTCACCGCCCACCCTCCCACTTCTTCCTATCTGACAAACCCAAATGGCAGCACTGTGTCAAGGCTCTTGGCCACTGCTTGCTGCGGCTATAAATGTAGTGTGGTTATCTATCAGTATTATAATCAGCTTAGATCAAACTGAATAATTAGTTCTAACATGGATGAATAGAGCACCAGCCTCTTATCTTGTCTATTAATAATCACAAGTATAACTTCACAGCCAAATCAAGAGGTATGTTACTGTTCCCCTGAGAGCCTGTTTGGGTAAAACCCCCTGTGACTGCACCAATCTAAGTAGTGCAGATGGGACAGTGAGCCCATAATGATGGGCTGACAGCTGCCAAACCCAGAAATCCCTCCCCGACTCTTGGCAGACAGAGAGAGAAAGAGAGAAAGAGATTGATTGGGGAAGTGGGGCTGATTCGCCATGCTAAATAACTATTATTTGTCCAATAATGGTTTGAGATAAAGGGAGAGGAAAAAGGAGAAAAGAAGACAGAAAACTGTTGCTGGGTCTCCAGATCCCAAACTCAGGGAAATGGAATTCCACAGCCTGGCCCAGCCTAAGGATACTTAGCCTGTGGACAGCACAAGACTGCCGTGTGCCTTCATTTTTAAGGCATCTGATTGTTCCTTCCTCAAAAACATCTCACATAACTGAATTCTTTAAGCCAGAAAAATATTTTATTTATAGAAGTGATCCACCTTTAAGTTTGTCTTTTTTAATCATAAAAGGCCAAAAATAGTTTATCAGAAAGGACACAACTTGGCTGAGTGCGGTGGCTCATGCCTGTAATCCCAGCACTTTGGGAGGCCCAGGTGGGTGGATCACCTGAGGGCAGGAGTTCGAGACCAGCCTGGCCAACATGGCGAAACCCCATGTCTACTAAAAATACAAAAATCAGCCTGACGTGGTAGCTACTTGGGAGGCTGAGGCAGGAGAATTCCTTGAACCCGGAAGGTGGAGGTTGCTGTGAGCGCCCCTGCACTCCAGCCTGGATGATAGAATGAGAGTCTGAAAAAAGAACGAACGAACGAAAGAAAGAAAGAAAGAAAGAAAGAAAGAAAGGAAGGAAGGAAGGAAGGAAGGAAGGAAGGCGGGAAGGAAGGAAGGAAGGAAGGGGGGAAGGAAGGAAGGAAGGAAGGACAATTATATTTTTTAAAGTTGTTTTTAAGCTTTCATAAACAAGTTCTCATGTACCTCGTAGTGCCTCTCAGCTTTGCTTTATTCATATACGCCACTTTGTTGAAAGCTGTGGGCCTTCTCCTCCCCTAAAAACTTTGCTATACGTAAATTATACAACAATTTGAATAAGATTTGGGGAAAGTCACAGTCTCTCTAAAGACCATCTGTGAATTTTTAAGAGGTCAATAGGCCCTAGTTTAAGAACATCTGGCTTAAACACAGAAAGTAAACAATGAAGACATCAAGAATAGAAGTAGAGTTCCTAATTGTGTAACAAACTGTGTTTTAAATGTTCATCTGTAGTTTGATGTTTGGAAATTGGGAAAATACTTTTCCATTGGAACACTATTGATGGAAGTTCATTTATTCATTCATCACTTTCTATTTTACTGTCCCTCTCTGCACATGATCCCTCTTCAACTTCCTACTTGCATGTCAGTCATTGGGCTGTGTGCTGGGAATACAAAGCTGAAAATCTTGGTCCTTGAGAGACTCACAGTCTGGTGGAGTTTAGCAACATGTTAAAAAATGTCTATATATACCATAAAAAGTGCAATCACACTGGTAGTATCCACTTATTGCCATACAGAGAAGGAAATAATTAATTCTGCTTGGTGGTAAGCAGAGAGAGAGGAGAGAGAGAGAGACAGAGAGAGAGAGAGAAATAGATATTATTATTTAGGGATTTCCAAAAAGAACTAATGTTTATGTTGTCCTTTAAAGGATGAACAAGAGTTTTCAAGGCAGACCAAGGGTATTCCACACAGAGGAGGCTTAAATACACACAAAGACGTGGGAAGGTGACACAGCACAAAATTCTTAAGAAACTCTAGAGAACTCAATGTTGTCACGGTGTATAGTGTGGTGCAAAGTGCTGAATGATGAAGTAATTGGGCAGCAAAGCTTAGACTGCAAAAGAGCTCATATGCCTGGTTATCATATGTTAGGGTCCGTAGACTTTATATCTCACCTTGGATTTACTGAGATTAAATAGACTTATATAAGGGTAACCTGGAACAATACTTTCTTAAGAGGCCCATCGCTCCAAAATATTATCCACGAAGCCTCAAACTAACCTTCAGCCAATGCCTAGTTGAACATTGAAGGGTACTGAAAAGTTGAAGCACAGCAGAGACAAGGCTAGGTTTAACTTAAAAAGATTGGTTTGAAGTTTTGCAGAGATTATTTTAGAGCTATGAGCCTCTTAAAAAGGTACTGTTCCAGGTTACCTCTACATAAGTCTATTTAATTCCAATAAATCCAAGATAGGATATAAAATCTATGAGCCTAAAATCTTTTCTGTTAAGCAAAAAGATGTAACGTGAAATGTGGACAGGTGATTGGATTTGTCAGGGTGGAGGTAGTTGAAGACCTTAACAGAAAGTTTTCAGTGGCTTTGTGAGAGCAAAATCTGACTTAAGTGGGTTGAAGAGAGAAAGGGACATAAGAAAGCAATCACAGATGAAAAAAATGATGAGATATTCTAAGGGTGATGAGATAAACCAGTAGAAAGGGAAAAATGATGATGCAGGAAATAAAAAATTATATATGCAGGAGCAAAAACCCTGAGTAAAAAGGGGCAGGGCTGGAATTCAGTGTAGATATAGAGGAACTGGTGTTAGATAGAAGCAGATACATTTTGTCCATTCCTTTTAGGTAACAGGAACAAAAAACAAAACAAAACAAAACAAAAAACCTGTCTGGAATTGCAGTCCATGGAAATGGGAGGGAAGCAGGCAAGTTCTTAAGAAAAGTAGAATATTCCAAGAAGACAAGCCAGAAACCAGAAGTGACTCTGATCAACACAGTGCTTTGCTAAGCACTCAAACTACCATGGTATCTGCTACACACTCCTGAGGCATTTCCCAGGACAGGAGAATCATTATCAATTTCTGGGATTGCATTTTCTCTGAAAACCTAAAAACATCACACTATTGTCTCCCAGACTGAAGTTTATTGTGGAGAATTTGAAGCTAATCTGAAGTTCCCTTCCTATAGATGATTTGATCATTTTGCCTAGATACTTGAAAGATCTTTTTTTTCCCTTTGTATTTGAAGTCCAACAACTTTACCAGGCTATAATCATTTGTGTTGTTTCCCCTTGTAGAGTATAATATGCTTTTTGTATCTGAAAATTCAAACCTTTTTTTTTTTTTGCCTGGAAAATTTTCTTTTATTAAACCTTTGAAAATGTTCTATTTCATTAGATCAGATTTGATTTTTAAAAATATCAATTATACATATATTGAATCTCCTTTGTCACATTTCATATCTATGATCTCTTTAATACTTTAAAAATCTTTGTTCATTTCCATTTACTTTTGTTCAATTTTCTCACTCCTAACTTCCACATATCTAACTGTGTCTATTAAACAGCTGTGTTTATTTTCTTTTGTATTGCCTATAACGTGACTTTTGGTTTTAGTTCTATCATCCATTTCTTACCTTAGCTTTTGCTGCATTGTATATCGCCTTCTTATATCATTTTACACTATCTTTCTTAAGCTCTCCTATTGAGTGTATGGCAATGTATTTGGTCAGTTGTTTTTTTTTGTTGGTTTTTTTTTTTTTTTTTTTTGAGACAGAGTCTTGCTTTGTTGCCCAGGCTGGAGTGCAGTGATGTGATCCCAGCTCACTGCAACCTCTGCCTCCTGTGTTCAAGCTATTCTCCTACCTCAGCCTCCTTAGTAGCTGGAATTACAGGCACATGCCACCATGCCCAGCTAATTGGATCAGGTTTTTATCTTTTAATAGCAATGACCCTACCCCCTAGAGATTATTCGTCTGCCATTTGTTAATCCTTTTACTTGAATTATTTTTATATAGATTCTCTTCTGGTAATTTTAGATAATTAGTCATTTTTTAATTTCAGAAATTTTTCCTGGATCTTTTGTTTATCAGAGCTTCAAGTAGGGGAGGGGTTAATGGATTGTTTTGTGCTAGTTTTTTTGGCCTGCAATGGATTCTTTTTCTTTCTTTTTTTTTGAGACAGGCCCTTGCTCTGTCACCCAGGCTGGAGTGCAGTGGTGCAATCTTGGCTCAATGCAACCTCCATCTCCTGGATTCAAGTGATTCTCCCACCTCAGCCTCCCAAGTAGCTGGGACTACAGGCAAGCACCACTATGTCCGGCTAATTTTTGTATTTTTAGTAGAGTCAGGGTATTGCCATGTTGGCCAGGCTGGTCTTGACCTCCTGGCCTCAAGTGATCCTCCTGCCTTGGCTTCCCAAAATGCACTGGATTCTTGAGTGTGTGTGTTGGAGTTAGGAGATTGTCTTATGCTTCATTTATTCTCAGCCAGCAAACATATGCAGCTCTAAGACTACTTGAAAATTGAAATCACTCTCCTGTATGATGTTTCCTATACAGACTGTTTTCTGAAAGAAATAGCCTGACTATGCATTTCTTTATTCTTCCCAGCATTTTCTGCTACCTTTCATGTCAGCAGGGTCATAGCAAGTTACCAGTTGCAATCCATGCAATTATTATCATTGTTTCCATAAGCATTTTTGCTTCCTTGTTGTAATCTTTAGGCTAATACAAATACACTAAGTATTTTGGATAATTGAGCTCCTCTGTCTCTTTGAGATCTGTAACAGCAAGTGCCTTTCTGTACCTCTACTTGATCTTTACCTTTCTCATATATTTTGGGGCAACAGATAACAATTTTGTTCAAGGTAGAGTTAATGTTCCCACTCTACTTCCAAAGAAACTTAATCTGATAGAAATAAAAATTTCCTTGCATATACAATAAAGCAACTTCTAATTTCCAAGAGAATACAAAATTGTATTTACTCAGACATCCGCAAATCAGAAGTCAGAAGTCATTTTTTAATACTTACTTCTTATAGGAGACATTTATACTTGAATTAGAATCTCAGAATTTACCTAGTATCATAGCAAACTGATGGGAGACAGATTTGGCCAAAAGCACTTTCAATCCTTCTAAATAGACATAGGGCAGAGACTACTACTAATTATATTCATTCATCCATCAGCTGTCTAGGTCAGGATTCTTTTTTTCTGAAAGAGAAAGAAACCCAAAGTCAAAATACTTAAGCAAAAATGAAGGATTTGTTGTTACTTATGAGCAGATTATAAGAAGGTCAGGAGTAGAGCTGACTTTGTAGAAAAATAGAATTGGAGACTTAATTGCCATCAGGCTTCCTCTCCTCTCCTCTCCTCTCCTCTCCTCTCCTCTCCTCTCCTCTCCTCTCCTTTCCTCTCCTTTCCTCTCCTTTCCTTTTCCTCTCATCTTTCTCTCAGTTTCAACTGCTCAGGGGATGAAACCACTGTAGGGGATTCAGTGATTGGTAGCTCCAAACTTACATCTTTACAGTGTCTTGAACTTCAAAGAAAAGACTATTTTTCTCTGTCAGCACCAGCGTAAAAATCCCAGGGGAACAATTCTAATCAAGCAGGATTAATACTGAGGCCTGTCCCTCAGAGCTCGAACTGTGGCCAGGCTTTGCTTCATCTACATGTCCAGCCCATGTTGAAAAGAAGTGGAGTCTATTTTGGCAAGAAAGTAATGGAGAGGAAAGACTGTGAAGGCCACAAACAATAACCACTACACCAAACTAATTGTGGTTGTAAGGCACTGTAGTGATGTTTTCATGCTGCCTTTCCAAGAGCCATGTGGTATCACTTGTAAAATATTATAGCTAAGCTTCTTCTACATATATAAACAAACAAACACAAGAAGCATACTTTATGGTTATCTCACACAAATGTGACACAGCTATTTTATTTTGAGCTGATAGGAAAAGCATAAACGCATAAATGTGTAGTCATTCTACCAGTTCTCTATTTCTTTTTAAAATCATGTAGTCAGAGTTACTTCTGGCTGGACTGACCATTAAGTGAGACAAATGTTAAAGAGATCCCTCTGCGAAAGGGCTGCTTAGTCCCTGGAAACTTCAAGAAGTCCTTTATTAAGTACGTAAGCTTTATTTAGTTTATCTCAGTTGATAGGAATTGAACAGAATAAATGATTAGTATAAAGTATGCCAAAATCCACACTGTTTACTTAGGAAAGTTGCATTTCACCAAGAGTTTAGAATGTATCTTCACTTTTTATACTATTAATATAAAGGCAAAAGGTGTAAATTCTGCAGAACTTATAAACCATCTTACCCTTTAAAAATATTTTACAATGCATTTCCAAATTATAGATACTTTTATGAAATACTCTTATTTCAATTATGTGAGACATCAGGTGCTAAAGGAAGGTGAGATGCTTGCTAGCTCATAGAAGAAAGAAATGTTCAAATTTTATTTTATTTTATTTTACTCCTTTGAATAGCAGTGTAACTTCTTCCCAGTCAGCCATGGAGTAGTTTCATTCTATTTATCGGGATAATGAAAGTCTCAAAATTTCTTCTGTCAGGGAAAAGCAGCTGGAAAGAAGTAAAGTGAGCAATGTTTTCTTATTCTTTTGTGAATTTTATAGAGCTAGTAACTTGGCACAGACTCATGCTTCCAATATCTTACCCCTAAGGAGCTAGTTAGTGTAAAAAAAGAGAGAAAGAAAAAAGAAAAAAACCCACTTGGGCAAATGCAAGCACCAATTCCTTCTTTCAAAAACAAGAGAAGGGAAAAATAATCCATTTTTTATGGAATATTACCTATAAGTGCAGACATGACTTAGGTAATCATGCTTTTGTTGCACACAGACTGTAAAATATTTATGGAGACAATGTGATTTGGGTCAAGACATTAAATAAAGTAAAAGTTGCTTTATTCAATATGTGATGAACAGTATCCATATTAAAAACCATTGGGAAAAGTGTTCAAATGAAAAAATATGCTTAAAACAAATTCATCTGCTCAATGTTCATGAATGTTTTAAGAAATGCAGACAAACAAGTCTTGAAATTCATATTTACTGTACACAGTTGAAAAACTAATAGTATTTATTCAATTCAGAGGGGGAAGTGACTCAAAATTTGGCTTTTAATGATCAACAGGAAATACTTTTCCTGAGAAATTACTAACGTGTTTGTTGTCAGCCAAACTACAATAGGGTTATCACTCTTCTCTTGGCAAATTGCTAATGCTATTAGACTAACATTGATTTATAAAGGAAAGATTTCTTTCAGACTACAGAAAATATTAAGTTTTGACTCAATAATACTGTCTAGATTGAAGGAATATGTGTGTGAAGAATGCAAAGCTGAATGTTTACTTGAGAATTGGGTATTGCTCAATGGCAATTATATGGCAAATTAAGTAACACATTGACTCAGGGATGTTATTTAGTGCTGATTAGGGTCAAACTGTGGGGTCTTGTTCTGCCAGGTCATTCTCTAATGTGTGTGCAAGATGAAAAAATAAAGCTTCATAATTTAAACAGAGAAGTAACGTGCAGCTACCTAGTGTTACTCTCTGTATGAAATCTGCCCTCTGGAACCTACATTCTGGTTTAGCCAGTAAAATTCAGGGTCAAGTTGATTGTGACACTTTTACTCATTCACTCACTCATTCAGTGTTTTGTGAATTATAAATTCCTTCCTTTGAGAAGGAACAGTTACCCATTCCCACCAAAGCAAACTTCACATAAATATCAATCCAAATTCAGCCTTCAGCATTATGCAAATTGGTGCATACTTTGCTTTCTTGTTTACACAAATAACGGAAGATGTGGAAAAGCCTGTATGACTTGGTTCAGGTGAATTTGGGTCAAACTCCAAGAAAAGATATTATTGATAATAATAACTGACATTTATTTATTAGGTCTATACTACCTGCCAGGCACTGTTCTACGTGCTTCCTTTAAGTTATCAAGTGGTTCAAATGATCTTTGGCTCCTGAGTGAGTCATAAAATTTAACATAATATGTATGGCAAAAATAAATCTCAGTTTTAAAAATTCTGCTCCTTTTGGGCACAAAGCTTTGAAGTTATTAGGAACCAGTCATAGGCATGATGCCTATCTGTGAGGAGGTTTCACAGAACACTAAGGTAAAAACAGGGCTAAGAACTGTATGTAAAAATAATGCAGAAGTAATTAAAGTCACTACTGCTTAAGTGAAATCTAAATGTTGAGTACTAGTAAGTGTCCCTTTAGTATTACATTTTCTGGCATTCAGGTAGCACACACCAGACAATAAATTAACAACAGGTAAACTGAGTACCATAGAATCTGAGGTTGGAAAATGAAGGGTCAAGAAACAGAAACTTTTTATATTTTGCTTACAAAAATATTTCTGGTACCAAGTCCTCAACTTGCCTTTGGTCTTTCCAGACCAACTGAAACAGAAAAATAAATAAATAAACAAACAAACAAATTCACTCATAGGTTTATTTCATTTTTTATTTTTGACATTTTTTTTCTAGTCTAGTGGTTTGCAGAATTATGGTTCACGGGCTGAATCCATCCTGACACCTGCTTTTGTACAGTCTGTGAGCTAGTTGTGGTTTTTAAATTTTTAAATGGTTGGAAAAAATTTAAAAAGATAATATTTCATGATGTGTGAAATTTATATAAAATTTAAATTTCAGTGTGCATAAATGACGTTTTATAGGAACACAGACATGCTTATTCATTTGTGTATTGCCAATAGCTAATTTTACACTGCAACAGAATTGAATAGTTAAAATAGATAATATCTGGCCTGCAGAATCTAAACTATTTACTATCTAACTTTTTAAGAAAAAGTTTACTGGCTCCTGTTCTAACCCAATAACGTGATAGGTTCATTGCTAAGTCCAACTAGTTGTTTGAGACCCATCCTGTGTGATACATCAGATTTCCAAAAAATCTGAAGAGTTTGACATTTTACCCTACTTGTAAGTCAACAATTTTGTCTGATGCATTTTATGAATGCTGGTAAAAAACACACAATTCCAGGACCAGGGTCAAAGGGCAGTTTCTTACTCACAGCATTAGCAGTATCCAGAATATCAGCATTTCTGAGCTAAGTTCTCTAGGCCTTAGAGAGTCTCTGCATACAAAATGGGTTGCATTTCAGGAAAGAAACTGAGTTTAAGGAAACCACGAGTTTATGATTGGCAGTAAGCATACCTGTGTTTTGCTCTAGAAGAAGATACTATCTCTATTTTCTAAGGCTGCTCACACTACAACTATCATTGAAAACAAAGCAACAAAGGGAAGTAGAAGTAGAAGGAAGGTAGAATACATGGAGAAACACAGGAGATTTACTCTGAATCATTTTCCAACAACGATTTTTTTGTTACTTTATTGATAAACCTACATGGTGAGACCAAATAAATATTGCAAAACTGTTTAGAAAAATAGCTAAAAAAACAGAATTGCACTTGACAAATTTCAATAATACAATTAAAAAAAAAAATTTCTGTGAATGTTTCAATGTTGTTTAGATAGGTAAGCAACGTGGAAAGTGGATGTTTTTACGTATATAATTTGGGGATACACAGTCAGGCCTGCAGAGCTCAAAATCAAATGCCTCACTCTTTCTAATAGGTAGTGAGTTTTACTGTTTACATGATAGTGGAATTGTCTCCACTCTCTTTGGTTTGATTTTCAGAGCAAAATTTTATTATTTGATAGAATTTCATAGTCTTTTGAAAAATGCAGATGATTATTGTGTCTCCCTATGGCTATCAGAATTCTTAATGAAATGTTTCATTCCCTTATCTCTAAAGTAGAAATTCCTAGTTGGCTCATTGTTCACCAGCTGTCTGTGAGAAGACTCAGCTACAACCACAGACTGGAATCCATGAGTATTGAACTCAGGCTTGCAAGAAGGCTGCACCAGAATCATAAACTTACAGGAAAAACATTTGAAAAGGTACAAATGCATTCCGTCACACACACATGCTGACTTCTACCAGTTTCTGTTTTAGAAGGTAAACAATCTTGAACCAAGAGAGGTAGAGGATATTAAGGGTTTGGCAAGCAAAATACCTCTGGGGATCCAAGGGAAATAATTAATATTGTAATTATTATAAGGGAATAATAATTATTGCTAAACAAGTGAATGTTCTCTACTTTTTTTGTAGAGAGCAGTCTTTCTTAGTTTGGCCATTTGGCCAATATATTTTTTGCTTTCTTCCATTGGGTTGTCCTATGACTCTACCTTGGAATTTGCATTTCTTGAAATAAAAGAAAAGGGTATGACTCACAACTATTTGAAAATAAATATATGTATGAATATATACATATGCATTTCCTTTTTTTTGGCCAGCATTTCCTTTGTAGTTAACTGCTACTAAAAGTAAATAAAATGATTTATTAAAACAGGTTAGTCTCAATCACAAATAATATGATACCAAACTGTCGTTTTAAAATGGTTGTTTTACTTCATTTTTACTGTTATCTTTTCCTTTTAAGAAAAATAAATGTTAAAAACTGAAAATTCCTGGAGGCCAAAATTGGTGATGCAAATGCATTTTTTTCTTATCACTCTGGAGGGAAAGCAAGTTTTGAAATGCTTTAAATCACAAAGCATTTTAAGATACAACAAATTAAATTTTTGAATCACTTTGATGACTGTTCTGAAAGGAGTTTTGTATCATCAGTGTCAAGAAATGTGGTGGTAGGAATGGTGTCTGATCACCTCGTTGGAACACTGGCAGGTGGGAGAGAAGGGAGACATCTGAGACCCTATAGAATCTAATTGGGGTAGTTTTTGAAACCTTGTGTGGAATGTCATTTGTCAAATAAGCATACATATCATCTTTTGTCATAGTGAAAATTTGTGGTAGCATCTTCCAGTTAAATGCTCACATTCTCCAACTCCTAGCAATCCTGCTCCTGTCTGACTGGTAGATAGCGTAAGTTGGGTGACTGTAGCTTCATGTATTTCACCTTCCAAAAGATACAGGCTATTCTATCTGGGGCTTGCGGTCAGTATTTATAATTCCTTTTCCACTAGTGTTTTATTGTAAAGGATGTCATCTGGAAATCAGTGGTGATACGGAGAGAGTCTCAGCAACTTTACTAATTTAGAGTTGTTTTGTTATGTTTTGATATTCATTTGGTTTGGGAGGGTGTTAAGTAGTGCACATTATTTTTACCCAGAGAATATTACACTAGCAGATTGTAACGTATGAGAGGTTCACCACTCCAAATGAATTCCATTCTATTCTTAAAAAATTGTGCCATTAGGCCGGGCACGGTGGCTCACGCCTGTAATCCTAGCACTTTGGAAGGCCAAGGAGGGCAGATCACGAGGTCAGGAGATGGAGACCATCCTGGCTAACAGGGTGAAACTTCGTCTCTACTGAAAATACAAAAAATTAGCCGGGCGTGGTGGCGGGCGCCTGTAGTCCCAGCTACTCGGGACAGGCGGAGCTTGCAGTGAGCCGAGATCACGCCACTGTACTCCAGCCTGGGCGACAGAGCGAGGCTCCGTCTCAACAACAGCAGCAAAATTTTACCATTAATTGCAGATTAAAAATGACCTATAGTTTTAGTTTTCAACTTGGCTTTGAGAACTGTAAGACAATGATTGAAAAATATTTAGAGCCTTCAGAGAGATAGACAGCATTTTCCTATTAAAACATGTGTTGGTGGATTTCCCTTCCATTCCTTGCTAACTTCAAGAGAAATCAACCTCCTCTCCAAAAAGCAACTAGAACGGTTATCTTCTAAAACTATCGTTAGCTGCTAGCAACTAAAACTGTCTTCTGAATACTCCAGTGTCAGAGACTTGACATGGAGATGTTTGAGAATGGAGACAAGAAAAAGAAATGGAATAGTCAACAAGCACATTAAAGAATTATGCTCCTTATAAATCTTTGACCTCTTCTGATTTCATATTTCTGGTTTTACTTCAACAATGTTGATATGAATTTCAAAACATTTGTGTTTCTAACTGTTTATTCCTGCTGAGTGATTAGTTTCTGGAATAAAAAGATTAATCAGGAAATGACCCTTGCCATTAATGGACAGGCTTATAGTCTACTTGAGTAGACAAATACACAAATGAATAATTACAATATATTTAAGTTGTGTTTTTTAGCTGATAAATTCTCCTATTTTTAAAAAATATTATAGAGTAACTTTAGTAGGCATTCAAAAATACTTGTTGAGGTACTATTTAGGAACATTATAAAAAAATTGTCCAAGTTGGTACAGGACAGGGGGGTGCAGTCCAAGCAGGTTTCGTAGAGCTGAGTCTAGTCTTGAAGGCTGACTACAAGCTGGCAAGTAGATAAAAAGTAAAATGGAATGTGTGGGAGAACATTATAGGCAGGGGGAAAAGCACAGAAAAGGCATCAAACTAGGAAACAGTGGGGCATATTCATCCAAGGAGTTCAGTACTGTTAGAGAAAATAGTTTGCGTGTGAGTGAGAAAGAAAGCTTGAAAGCTAGTCAGGAACAACAGTTTGGATAGCTTAGCATACCATCTATATTTTTAGACTTAATCTTGAATGAGAAAAGAAAACCACTGAAGCGTTTTAGGTAGGAAAGGGATGTGATCAGCTTTAGGTTTTAGGAAGCTTAATAGTACTGTTGTGTGAAGGACAGATTGGAAGGTTGGCATTCTAAAGAATTTGAAATGACCTGGGATAGATTTGTAATAACTATGGCATGAATCAAGGTATACCAGTGTGTAAAATAGAGTTTGGAGGTCATAGGAAGGAAGGTAGTTAGGAGCTAGAATAAAAGGATTCTCTAATTGGTTAGAGGTGGATGTGATAAAAAGAAACTAACATGAATCCTAGGACAACTAATTGGACAGCAGTGCCATTAGCAAAGGTAGAGAACACTAGAGGATGATGAGATTTGGGGGTAAAATCATATTTTGTCTGTGGAGCATCAAAGTGCAGATGTCCAGGCTAAAACAAAATTAGAATAGAGGCAGTGTCAGTCAGTCTAGGCTATGCTTCAGTGACAAACATCCCCAAGTATCATTGACTTAAAAACAATAGTTTTATTTCCTACTCATGTTATATATACATTTAGTCCTTACTCCCAGACATCAGATCAAGAGGGTTTCAATGACTGGAGTGTTGCTGGTCTTCTGGGGGGAGAGAAGTTGGTAAAATTGCACACTACTTTTAGACATTTCTGCCTGGAAGTCATACATGTCCTTTCTGGCTAATGTTTTACTGACCAAACCAAGTTATACAGCCAGGTGCAACTTCAAAGAATTGGAGGAACACAATCTCATCATATCTACCAGAACATAGACATTCAGTGACTAGAACTGGGAGCCATCAACAGTAATAAGTGATGTCTGAGGATATTACAATAGATAAAACCAACTTATCAGAATTATATACAACATGAAAATAAACAAAGGCCAAGAACAGAATCCTAGGGTAAACTAACATTTATGTACAAAAAGAGTCCTAAATAAAGGTAAAGAGGAGACTTTAGAGACTAAGGTAAAGAATTAACTGCAAAAACTTTAGTAAAACCATCAACTGTAACTTACAAAGCAATTTCATATACAATATTATTTTAAAATCCCCATTAAGTAGTTTGAGGCTATAAGAGGTTAAGTAATTCAGTTTTGTTCTATGGAACGGAACTTATTATGCATTCCAGTATTATCCAAGTGACTTGTTGTTTAGGAAACTGTGGGAAATGGGTAATCATTAGCAGGACTGTTCACCTTTTTTTCCCCTATAAAATACAAAGAAGAGACTGAAAAGAGGTAGAATGCATAGCCCAACTTGTTTCTTGAAAGTAAGAATTTTCAGTATATAAAGAAATCCACACAAAAAAGGGGGTTCTGCCACCTTGTTCCTCATGCATCATCTGCTGGGCTGCTCAGTGCAGCTAGTGCAGGAGCAGGACAGACTTTTGGGTGTCACTCCATTGGCCCATGGATAGGCATTTACAATGGTAGTATCCTTTCAGTACTATTTCCTTATGACAACCTCCCAGAGTGGAATTGCAGGGTGAAAGAATTGCACATTTTTAATACATTTGATATATATGTCCGTAAAGCCTCTAGAAAGCTTATATTCATTTATGCTTGTATCTTAAATTGTTATAACACTACTTTCTATTTTTTCAAAGTATAATCAAGGGTATATCATGCTTTACCTTAGAATTCTAATGAATTAGTGCATTTATTTACATGTTTTTAGTTGTATTTTTTATTCTTTGAATGAAATTGTACATGTTCTTTTCTAATTTTGAGGGGGCTTTCATCTTTTTTCTTATTAATTTTTAAAAGTTTTGATAAATATATAGCATGCATAGCAAATATACATATACAAACTGCCTATATGTCCAAAATAGGGAATCATTTTGATGAATTATGGTATAAACGTTCATACATTAAAACCAAATCCGTTGAGTCTACAGGTTTCAGATATTGAGATAGAATTGGCAGTATTATGAAGTACAAAACCAACAGGGCTTTCTTCTTCTTGATTTTGTGACCAAGAAGCGCAGATAGCAAGAAATGAGCAAACAATCAAATGGATGAAGTGATTATTACTGTGAAAGTGCTGACAGAGAAATAATAAAGTATCTGAAGATGAGAATATCTGGAGGTATGGAGAACTCTTCTTTAGGTACTGTTGTCAAAGTTTCTTTTTTTTGGTAGGGGTAGATGATATTTAGAATCAGGGATGTAGGATGAGCAGTAGCATACAGAGAATGTTCAAGGCTGAAAGAAGACCCTATACAAAGGCTCTGAAGTGGGCAAGAGCTGTCTTTAAAAGCTCAGCGAGGAGAAGAGCCAAGAAATGAGGTGTAACAGGTGGCAGGAGCAGTGTCATCAGAGTGTATGCTGAATTTGAATTTCATTCAAATTAAACAATGAGGAGGCTCTTAAAGTGTTTTAAGCAGGGAAATAACATGATATAATTTACATTTTAAGAAGACTTGATATGTGTAGAATAACAGGGGGTCAAGAGTGAATTTAGGATACATGGATGTGTGTGTAAGTGCGAGTGTATGTGTGTGTCTGTTATGAAACGTTGTATTAGTTAATTATTGCTACATAATAGGCAACCTTAAACCTAGATGCTTGAAATAGCAACCTCTCAAAGACTACACATAGGTCTGCCGGGAAATTCTGTTGACTTGGTCTTAGTTTTGCTATTCTTCTGGTCTTGGTTGGGCTAATTTCCACATATGGTGGGTTGTTGGCTATTGGCTGAATTGAAAGGGTGTCTGGGCCATGTATTATCATCATCCAGCAAGCTAGCTCAGTCACATTCTCATGAATGTGTCAGAGGTCCAGGAAGGAGAAAGAAAAAAAACATGCTGTTTCAGGCCCCTCTCTGCTGGCTGCAAATTTTCTACAGTGCCACTAGCCTATGCAAGTCACATAACCAAGCTCAGAATCAGTGTGTGAGGGTATTAACAAAGTCAACCAAAGAGTATGACTATAGGAAGGTATGAACAATTTGGGCTATGCATTCAATCAATTAAACACAAATGTCTATAAATAAAAGGGTACTCAATACTAAGTGAAAACAACTATGTATAAAGCAACATGCATTACATAACATCATTTTAAAAGAAAAAACTACTGGAAGGATACATATCAATATGTTCACTGGGATTATCTTTGGGTAGAGGAGTGTAAAGTAGTTTATATGCTTTGTGTTTATTTTTCTGTGTTTGATTTTTTTTTGTATTGAATTTTGTACTAATTGTACTAATATTATACTAATTTTATAATAAAATGCTATTTCAAAAATCTAAAAAAGTATTTCTTTTATCATGAAGAGTAGATATAAGGGAATAAAGAGGAAGAAAAGAAAGAAATTGAGTTCATTTCTCACAACAGTTTCATAGGTCAATCTGTATTGTGATCACAATCCAGCTTCCTTATCTGTCAAACAAAGCTACCTGAGAATAGGTACTGCTTTGGTATGTCAGCTTCTTTTTTCTTCCAGTTATACTTAGAATCTGCTCAACCAGTACCTTCCTTGTGGAGCAAAAGAAGCCTCCAACCTGCATGCTATCTTTTTCCTTTTATCTACCTCTGGCAGAATTATCTGGGTCTCAAGTCTTGGTACTTTCAAATTTGAGTGTAATGAAGTTACTCTTGGATGTATACACCATGGATGAAATTAACATACAATTTTCCGCTGTCTGTGAATCAATTTGTTCATCATCTAGTCTCAAACTTTCCTGTGCCTCACCCATTAGTGTCTGGAAGTGAGTAAGGTTCATGGGAGGGTCAGTAGAAAATGAAAAAATATGGTTTTAGAGGTGAGAAGGTCTGTGTTTGAGTCATTTGACCACATGGACAATTCATTTTATCTTTGGGACCTCCGTATTCTTATTTGGAGAAAAAAGGAAAAAAGGAACAATTTATTTTTAATAAATTACATATGTTGTTTCTTTAATAAAGGGATAGTACCATCTACATATAGTTACTCAGAGAAATAAATATGATCTCATATTTAAAAGTCCTTTTAAAACTGTAACGCTTTCAACGTCTTTAGTGGTTTTTGGTACCAGCTGTTATTTGGATTAGATGTAGACTTTGTTGCCCTCATTTCAGTCAAATAGCCCGGAAAGGAGTGTGATCTTATGATGAATATCCCCACACAATGATAAAGTCTTGCTGTCAGAGAAGGAAATATGTGCCATCACACACGGAGTTCAAAAGTGAAGGAGAGGCTTACACTCATATCCAGAAGAAACAAGACTTGAGACCCATATGGTTTTTCCAGAGGTAGGGAGTTGAAGATGCTGATGTCAAATATTAACTACTTTGAAGTTTGCCTAAGCTGACCTCCATTTTCTTGATGAAAAACTTGCAGCATTGATGGTAGTACATTCAATAGAAGAGGTCAATGAATTTTAAATTGCTTCTGAAAACCTTGTTCTTGGTCAAGGTTGTCTTGCTTGGTAGTTATAGAAAATGTGAATGTCAATGAGTTTAGCAACAAATAGTCTTTATGAAATCATTGCCATTTGGATTCTGATAAGAACATACAATACATTTTGAGGCTTGATTCATACAAGTAGAAATGGTATGAGATACAGTATACACAATACCAATAAAAATATTTGAGGGCAGTGGAGTCAAACATGAACATTTTATATTTTGACCTTGTTTTCAGTTTAAAGGGAACTCTAAGAGCTCTGCTGTTCTCCATCAGTTCAGATAGAAAGATGGATTTATTCTCAGTTGAAATGATCGCTTGTTTTAATTATTTTAAAAAATTGTCCAGACAATCATAATTTTCAAGCTAGCAGAGAAAGCTGAACTGTGACAAGGAAAATAATATTCAATTCAGTTGTTCTATCATATGTCAGTGTGTGTGCTTTGTTGTCATGGGGTAGAAGGGAGAACAGAATAATAGTGATGATCAAACATGGGAACTGCTGATCTAAACCCAGATTAAAACATCTCATTGAAATTGCAGGAGGGTAGACCTTTGACAAAAGTGAAATTCCCATGTGAGAATTTCACTTTGGAAGACCCACTGCACCAAATGAACATGTTAACGCATTTTTCCTGGTCACTTGTTGTAGACTGAGGTCTTCTTTTGGTCTTCATTACTTAGTTTTGTGACCTGGGTCAAGTATTTGATCTCTGAAAACTTCAGTTTCCTTTTTTGGCAATATCTGCTTTATGCTACTACAAAAATACACTTCCTTGAGTACTTACATACCAGGCACATAACATACATCAATTCCTTTAATTCTCATAACAGTCCTATGAGTACTGAAACAGGCAGAAGAGAAAATAAACAACATGCTCAAGAACACACAGCCAGTAGACAGCTAAATCAGATCAATCTTTATTTAAATGCTCTAGTATTCTTACTCTAGCAGACTCTCCATCAGAGCATGACATAAAATAATCACTCCTCAAATGTTAACTATCTTCTCTTTGTTCTCTTCCGCAAACTTCTACTGTTATTAGGGTGGAATTCTCAACAAGATTTTCTCAGTAAAAGTGAGAAAAGAACAATATTTCCCAGGGGGATTCCGTGGGCTTCCTTCCAAAATAAGTAATGTGAAGGTAGTGGTTGGAGGAGTGGTCACATACTCCAAGTATCCTAGAGTGGTGCACTGGGGCAGGTTGGTGAGTGAAAAAATCTTTAGCCATGCTAAGAAATGACAGGAGAGGAGAACGAAGTGAAGGGGCAAAGAGAAAGGCAATGAAAAGACAACATGGAGAATTTGGGATGGGGAGAGATAATTAAGGATAGAAGAAGGCTTTAGCAGGAGCCTTGAATTTAAAACTCTGGAGGAAGGGAGCAGTGTCTAAGGAGAAATTCTAAGAAGCTTTTCTTTATGAAGCACAGTGTAAAACCCCTACCTCCTTTTCCTTTAAGGAAACTCAATACAAAATCTGCCTTTTAGTCAGAGAGTGTGAATTTTTTTTGAAGGAAATGTTATGCTGACACTGGGCCAGGCTTTTTAATGCCATCTTCATGCTTCAGGAGTGGGTCACTGGATAACATAACCATTGTTTGCAATACCCCAAAAGGTGAAATCCTGAAAGAACCATGGAGTAGAAGAAGAGCAGTGAGTGGGAATAGCAGGGGTCAACTCCCATGACTTAATTGCTGTAGCTAAGTATGTACTGTTTTGTAAATGGACATAGTAATACCTGCCTCAAAGAGATGGGAAGCTCAGGTGACAGTGCTTCATGAACTAAAACTGCTCCCTGAATGTAAATTACGATTATTATGCAGCACCTAGATTTGCTAGTTCCAAGGCAGTTCTATGATGGGCAAGGACCATCTTACTTAGAGATACATTTAGATTTTCCTGTTTCTTTCAACTTAGTGGCTTTCTGTAAATTGCCAGGTGTTACATGCTTCTGTCTTATATGACGCTTATAGAGGCAGGGGTTGTGAAGAATTATACTTTAGGGATACAATCTGATGATAAGTGAGATGGTAAATGACCATGTTTTCTGAAACAACATTAAACACACATGGTCATACAGTAGGACAGAATATTTGAAATGAAAGGTAACTGGAAAAATCTAGGATCTGTGGTCACCTGAACTATAAAATGACATTACCAGAAAAAAACTCTATAACCTCTCCATTTTCAAGGTCTTTGCTAGAGGGCAAACTTCCAAGTTTATGAAGGAGTGCACTACAAGGCTTTCAATTTTCCCTTTTGCACCCAGGGAGACAAATAATTAGTGCTTTCCTAGGCCTAAAGTGGAGACCAGAGCCCAGAAATTCTACTATCAGTGCTTGCTTTTGAGAAAAAGACATGGTTGTGCAATGCATCACTAAGGATTATAACAGATTAGCAACTAAATTTGAGTTAATTAAAATAATCAACTATAATAAGAAGAGAGTTTCCAGAAAATTACCATATAGATCAAATTGCTGTCTCAACAACTTGAAAAATACAGAACAAATTTTGGAGGCCGAATGCCAAATATCTGAAGAGGCTCATTAAACTTTACTTAAAAAATGTGATTCTATTTAATTAATTTTGTTAATAGTGATCATAAAAATAGTTAAACATTTTTTAGTTGGTGGGGGGGCAGTTTAAGCTTAAAAGTCTAAATAATTATGAAAACTTAAAACATAAAATAGATTGAATATCAAAAGAAGTGTTTTTAAAAATGGAAGTGTTTGACAATAAATAAAACTATTAAAGTGCATGCAATGCTTGAATACTGACGTACATTTTGAAATAGGCAATATTTTGGAAAATAGATTCCCTTGAATTAAGGAGACTACAAATCTTACCATTAATTTGTTAGGAGAAAACCTATAAAATGCAT
Source organism: Mandrillus leucophaeus (assembly GCF_000951045.1). Taxonomy (NCBI): domain Eukaryota; kingdom Metazoa; phylum Chordata; class Mammalia; order Primates; family Cercopithecidae; genus Mandrillus; species Mandrillus leucophaeus. The sequence goes on from NW_012102009.1 coordinate 639,840, forward strand.
CTTAGTGCAGTTGTATACATCTTGTGTAGTTGTATACATCACCTGAGAAACTCCTCCTAACTTATAATAGTGAGTGCCTTCTTGGCAAGATAAAGTGTTTATTATATGAGGCTTTTAGGGTCTTCAGTTGAATAAGAAGTAGTTTTAGTGAAATAGTTTACATGGTCTAGCGTTCAAAACTGTTATAAAATATACTGGATGGCACAAATTAGCCAAATTTAAAATTTTGACATTAGTGTGAAATTTATAAATCTATATTTCACTTGGTATATTTATTTATACCCACCTAGTTCTCAAAAGGATTTATGATGACTGTTTCCTTTACAGATTGAACATGTTCTGAACATTATTGTGTGTTCTCTCCTGTTTCATTTTTGTGACTCTGATTCTCTTGTTCAATAAAAATATATATGGGAAAGTCTGATTGCGGAAAGCTGTCTAGGAAGGAAAGGCAAAATCCAGACTTGGAAGATCACCTCTGCCAAAAGTCATAAGCAAACTTTTCCTTTGCCCCAGTGGCACTGAGTGCACTCATAACCCATAAAGTGAAGATATCCATCACTCAGCTAGTCAGTACCTACACCAGTGGGAGGATAAGAGCCAGTGATTGCTATGCTGGCTGCTGAGCTCTGACAATAAACTCATAACTATAATGGGAGTTAGGTGCCCAAAGGAGAAAAAGACAAATACAGGCCCAGGGCTCCTTAGTAAGTTATTTCAGAAACAGGATGAAGAGTGATACAGAAATTAGAACCCAATATCATGAACAGATAAACAGTCAATTCTCATTCCTTCCAAGTTGTCTAGGTGATTTGCAGAGACTGGGGAATTACTTGATTCCCCTTTACTTTCAGAAATAGATGAAGTAATTAAAAATGTTCCCCAAGAGAAAGTTCTTGGCCCTGGCGGAGCTACAGGAGATTTCTATAAAACCTTTGGCTTAGCTGTCTCTGTACAGTTACTTGATGAGCTCAATCACTTGAGGGACTCACGTGGATTCATCCCTGCCAGCCCCTACATCCAGACTATCTTAATTGCTGAAAAGGATAAAGATACAGCAAACTGTACCACATCTAGGTTCAGACCTCTTATTAAAGTGGATATCAACTTTTGGAATGTATCCTGACAATTCTGATCATATTTAGAATCAGAAGCACTGTAAACAGGCCATTTTTTGGAGATGAGTCATTGTTTTTATAAGATTTTTAAAAAAAAAAAACTGGACTCCGGTTCTGTTAGACTCACAAGGCACTTGCAGTCTCATCTGTTGGTTTTCTTTAATAAAGGAAAGTCTCTATTTTTTGGCAGAGCAGTGAGTATCAGGGATGTACTATGAGCTCAGCAATCCAAGATTGTTATTATCTCTTTGGTTGTATTCTAAAGAAACAGGATAACAATATTTCTCTATTCCTCAATGTTATCAGTGTAAATCTAAATTTATTCATTCCTCAGTGTCCCCAAGGTTAAAGGGGTAGGCTGCTTTTACCTTATAACACTAGCCTGTTGCTTGACAAAAGAGAAAAATTGGGGGAGGAGGATTATTAAGAAACATCTTGCAGAGGAAAAAATCATTCTTAAAAGTGAAACAGAAGTTCACTCATGATTTGGCTTTCTGTCTATTACAGGTGATTAGGAATGCTTGCAATTTTTGAACATTGATTTTGTATCCTGAAACTTTGCTGAAGTTACTGATCAGCTTAAGGAGATTTTGGGCTGAGACGATGGGGTTTTCTAAATATACAATCATGTCATCTGCAAACAGACACAATTTGACCTCCTCTCTTCTGATTTGAATGCCCTTTATTTCTTTCTCTTGCCTGATTGCCCTGGCCAGAACTTCCAATAATATGTTGAATTGGAGTGGTGAGAGAGGGCATCCTTATCTTTTGCCAGTTTTCAAAGGGAATACTTCCAGCTTTTGCCCATTCAGTATGATACTGGCTGTGGGTTTGTCATAAATAGCTCTTATTATTTCGAGATATGTTCCATCAGTACCTAGTTTATTGAGAGTTTTTAGCATGAAGGGGTGTTGAATTTTATCAAAGGCCTTTTCTGCATCTATTGAGATAATCATGTGATTTTTGTCATTGGTTCTGTTTATGTGATGGATTGCCTTTATTGATTTGCATGTGTTGAACCAGGCTTGCATCCCAGGGATGAAGCCAACTTGATCGTGGTGGGTAAGGTTTTTGATGTGCTGCTGGATTCGGTTTGCCGGTATTTTATTGCAGATTTTTGCAACGGTGTTCATCAGGGATATTGGGCTGAAATTTTCTTTTTTTCATTGTGTCTTTGTCAGGTTTTGGTATCAGGATGATGCTGGCCTCATAAAATGAGTTACGGAGGATTCCCTCTTTTTCTATTGTTTGGAATTGCTACAAAGAGAATAAAACACCTAGGAATGCAACTTACAAGGGATGTGAAGGACCTCTTCAAGGATTGCTACAAACCACTGCTCAAGGAAATAAGAGAGGACACAAACAAATGGAAAAACATTCCATGTTCATGGAGAGGAAGACTCAATATCATGAAAATGACCATACTGCCCAAAGTAATTTATAGATTCAATACTATTCTCATCAAGCTAACATTGACTTTCTTCACAGGATTACAAAAAACTACTTAAATTTCATATGAAACCAAAAAAGAGCCTGTATAGCCAAGACAATCCTAAGCAAAAAGAACAAAGCTGGAGGCATCACGCTACCTGACTTCAAACTATATTAGAAGGCTACAGTAACCAAAACAGCATGGTACAGGTACCAAAAGAGATATATAGACCAATGGAACAGAACAGAGGCCTCAGAAATAATGCCACACATCTACAACCATCTGATCTTTGACAAACCAAACAAAAACAAGCAATGGGGAAAGGATTCCCTATTTAATCAATGGTGTTCAGAAAACTGGTTAGCCATATTCAGAAAACTGAAACGGGACCCCTTCCTTACACCTTATATAAAAATTAATTCAAGATGGATTAAAGACTTAAACATAAGGCCTGAAACCATAAAAACCCTAGAACAAACCCTAGCCAATACCATTTAGGTCATAGGCAAGGGCAAAGACTTCATGACTAAAACACCAAAAGCAATGGCAACAAAAGCCAAAATTGACAAATGGGATCTAATTGAACTAAAGAGCTTCTGCACAGCAAAGGAAACTATCATCAGAGTGAACAGGCAACCTACAGAATGGGAGAAAATTACTGCAATCTGTCCATCCGACAAAGGGCTAATATCCAGAATCTACAAAGAATTTAAACAAATTTACAAGAAAAAAACAAACAACCCCATCAAAAAGTGGGCAAAGGATATGAACAGACACTTCAAAAGAAGACATTTATGCTGCCAACAAACATGAAAAAAAGCTAATCATCACTGATCATTAGAGAAATGCAAATCAAAACCACAGTGTTATACCATCTCATGCCAGTTACAATGGCAATCATTAAAAAGTCAGGAAACAACAGATGCTGGAGAGGATGTGGAGAAATAGGAATGCTTTTACACTGTTGGTGGGAGTGTAAATTAGTTCAACCATTGTAGAAGACAATGTGGTGATTCCTCAAGGATCTAGAACTGGAAATAGCATTTGACCCAACAATTCCCTTACTGGTTATATACCCAAAGGATTATAAATTATTCTACTATAAAGACACATGTTCACATATATTTATTGCAGCACTATTCACAATAGCAAAGAGTTGGAACCAACCCAAATGACCATCAATGATAGACTGGATAAAGAAAATGTGGCACATATACACCATGGAATACTATGCAGCCATAAAAAAAGGATGAGTTCATGTCCTTTGCAGGGACATGGATGAAGCTGGAAGCCATATCCACACCAAACTAACACAGGAACAGAAAATCAAACATGTTCTCACTTGTAAGTGGGAGATGAACAATGAGAACACATGAATACAGGGAAGGGAACATCACACACTGGGGCCTGTTGGGGTGGAGGAGTAGGGGAGGGATGGCATTAGAACAAACACCTAATACAGATGACAGGTTAATGGGTGCAGCAAACCACCATGGCATATGTATACCTATGTAACAAACCTGCACGTTCTGCACCTGTATCCCAGAACTTAAAGTAAAAGAAAAAAAGGAAAAGAAAAAGAAAAAGAAAAAAAAGTGACATAGAAACTCAGGATAATGTTCTGGGTAATGAATTCCAAAATATATGTTTGCCAACACTATCCTGATGACAGAGGCAAAAACTTTTTACATGAAATTTCTGTTTATTGTATTTTTTTCTCAACATGATGCTCTGGTCAAGATATTCTCTAAATTCTTGCTTTACTTGAGAAGAGTCTTTAGGGGCCTGTCATGCTTGCAGGTCTCTTCTTAGGGACATTGTCCCATCTTCCCCTATGGAAGCTATGCTAAGCCATTTCTTATACATGGACTGTCATCTTTTACACCAGTGACACCACCATTTTATAAAGAAGTCTGGCATAAAAGGTTTTCCCAGAAAGAGTAGGGAATTTGAATGTGAGAAATTCAGAGAGAAAGTAAGATAGTTGTAGAAGAAACATAAGGCATAAGGAGAAGGCCAAGCAGAAGAATAGCTGAGTCAAATTAACAGGAGACACTTGAGACCATTAAACTCTAGCTGCTGATGGCATGATAAAATAACTAAGTTGCTAGTTATGGTGAATTCTCAGTGGTGCTCCAGTTCACAAAATATGTCTAAGTTTGTGCGGAAACTGTTGATGCTACAGTTTCTGTTTTTTTTGTTTTGTTTTGTTTTGTTTTTAATTCAACTTTTATTTTAGATACGGGGGATCCATGTGTAGGTTTGTTATTTTTAAAGGTCTATGTAGCTGTCCTAAGATCTTATGAGGTCTGGTCATTCACAAAGTCACTCACTCAACAAATAATTATTGGGCATCTATTCCATCCCAGACACTTTGCTAGGAGATCATGGAACAACAAAGAAAAAAGCATACATTGCTCCTCCCTCATGGAGCTTATAGTCTAGCAAGTTTCAACAAGAACCATTACTAACTAATAGATTAGGATGGTGCTATGAAGAAAAACAACAGGGGTTATGAGGCTTTTTAGAAGGGCACTCTAGCGTAGTCATGGGTGAAAGAGCTTCCTGAGATTGAATTCTTGCTTCTCTCATTTCCATGAGATCCTCAGAATAAGCCCTTGATTACCCGAGTACTGATAAATAAAACAAACCCATTACCTCTCTGAATAAAATCATCAGTAAGTATAAAAAAGTACAAATTGGCACTTGGTAGCCATATCTCTATCTTCTGAGAATATCCAATCTGGAAACCTGTGAGAAATCTTTCTACCAGGTATCTGCTGGCATGGCTCTTCAAAGTCAGTGTAGGCTTATCATAAATAAAATAATTATTTTGTCCTTAAAAAGTACTTCAACTCTTTTTTTTTTCTTTTTTCTTTTTTTTTTTTTTTTGAGGTGGAGTCTCACTCTGTTACTCAGGCTGGAGTGCAATGAGGCGATCTTGGCTCACTGCAAGCTCCGTCTCCTGGGTTCAAACCATTCTCCTGCCTCAGCCTCCCGAGTAGCTGGGACTACAGGTGCCCGCCACCACGCCCGATTACAGGTGTGAGCCATGGCGCCTGGCCTTACTCTATTTTCTTCAATGTATCACTAATATTACCAATCCATAGTAATTCCGTAGTTTACCGTACTCGTTCTAAAAACTGTTTTCTCACTCTTACTCACTAGGTGGATTCTGCGTCAAGAATGAACCAGTCTGGTTAATTGTGGTCCGTCCCCTCTTTAAAAAAGAAAAAAAAGAAAGAAAGAAATAGGATTTTTCTCTGTTGCTTTGGCTGGCTGGCTGGAGAGCAGTTGGACAATCATGGCTCACTGCAGCCTTCACCTGCTGATCCTTCTGTTTCAGCCTCTGGAAAAGCTGAGACTACAGGCATGCACTACCATGCCCAGGCTAATGCCCCGTTTTCCTTTTTATGAATAAAGTTTTATCCAAACACTGCCACAGTCATTTGTTTATATATTTTCTACAGTTCCTTTCACACCCCACCAGCAGAGCTGAGTTGTTGAGACAGCAGCCATGTGGTCCACAAAAAATAGTTACTATCTTGCTCTTTACAGAAAAGTTCCCGGACCTGCAGTCCAAACACCTCATCTTTTGCTCTAATTATTAAAATAGCTCCATACTTTTGTTCCTGCCAGCATCTTTCCTCACTACAGTCTGTTTCTTACACTAATGTTTCTGAAACACTAATATGATTGCCATTCACCTTCTTCCAGTTCAACGTGAACATACTTTAAGACAGGAAAATCAACCAAATGAACATAAGGGCCTTCACAGTAAGCCTCAGAAAGTCTATCCAGTCTTATTCTCAATAGCTTCCCACCCACCATGCTCCAGCCTCATTGGATGCTTGCTCCTCCTTTATGACCCTTTGCACACACTCTTCATATTCCCCTAAATGACCTCCCCTCTCTCCAGCTCCACCCAGCTCTTGAATTTTTACCAGCAAAATTTGTATTCTTTTTTAAACGTCAGCTCAGCTGGCATTTCTCATGAAACCTTTTGCATCTGTCCTCTAGGCTCCCTTCTTAGTATCCTCTTGTTTCTTGGCCTCCTATGAAGCTGAGTGCCCGTACCCACTATAGCACTTACCACATGCTCATGTTATTTATCTGTGTATGTGCTGTCCGCCTGCATGGATTTTTGTCTCACTTAGTTTTAGATTGAGAGCATTTAGTGCAGGGCTTGGCACCTCTCAGGCATAAAGTAAACGCTAATTTTCACTCCAGCATGTTGCTGATTGTACATTTCTATAGTGTTAAGATTCACATTCTTCTTACAATTGTGATATGGAAGAGTCTACTTATCTTTTCCATTAGTCAGTTACTAATATATATCATACCTATCTTCAAGAAGTTACTGATCTATTTGAAAAAATGAAACAGATCTACATGGAAACAAAATAAGGTAAGAGAGAACTCCAATAAGAGGGAGAGGACATTTAGAGGTATGGAGACTTCATTGAGGACTGGGTCAGGACAAAATGGCAGAAGAGAGAAGAATGAATTTTAAACATCTTCAATGACAGATAGCACTGGACAAGTGATATGGTTTGGCTGTGTCCTCACCCACATCTCACCAGGTGCAGATAATTGAATCATAGAGGTGGTTTCCCCCGTACTATTTTTGTGATAGTGAATAAATCTCACAAGATCTGATAGTTTTATACATGGGAGTTCCCCTGCACAAGACCTCTTGTCTGCCACCATGTAAGACATGACTTTGCTCCTCATTCACCTTCTGCGATGATTATGAGGCCTCCCCAGCCATGTGGAACTGTGAGTCAATTAAATGTCTTTCCTTTATAAATTACCCAGTCTCACATATGTCTTTCTTAGCAGCATGAGAACAGACTAATACAGCAAGCATTCAGCTAAGAAAATGCTTCATCATTCATTCATTCATTTGTTCATGTATTCATTCATTTGTTTATTTGTTCATTTTCTTCTCTGTCTTCACTGTCCCCTCCTTGAGGATCCTCTTTCTTTCCATCCTGCAAAAGTATCTTATTCTTTCTTGCCCCTGGACCTTTGCACATGCTTTTACTTCAGCCTAAAATGCAATCTTAATCCTTTTGCTTTATCTGGCTTATGTTATGTCAAGACTTTCCACTTAGGGTCTCCTGACCCCGAGTTTTGGTTCAATGTACGTTGCCCTTTATATAGGGAGATACAGACAAGTAAGTACTTGTTTATTTCATTGTAACCTCTGCAAACTGTAAGATGTTTGCAGACATCTTTATATAGGGAGATACAGACATACAAATACTTGTTTATTCCATTGTAATCTCTGCAAACTGTAAGATGTGGTCAGGATCATGGCTTTCTTGTTCACCTATTAACTGGCACATAGTATGATCATTTGGTCCTTTGCATTTTCATTCATTTGAAAGATGCATCTTGGGTACCCTCTATAGACCAAGGTACTAGAGTTAATATAGGTAAAACTTTAGGCAGAAACTGAGAGGACCTGAAGATGAATAAAAGCAGATGGGAAAATTTTATTCACTAGATAAGCTGTGTGCATGACAGCAATATGTCTCTTCAAACCAAGAAGAAATATATCTGGCAGGCGCAAAACCTTATTTATCTTTATAGCCTCTATGGTGGAACGGAATAGTAAGAGCCAGTGCTGGTAAGTAGAGATTGAATGAACGAACTAATAAATGAGGCTAGGTTCTCAACCTTCAGAATTCCTGCCTCTAATGTGGTATTCAGAGCCCAGCCTTTTATAGTTACTCTGGAACAGCTGACACCTAGTAGAATTCTATCTCTTTATTTGAGATTTTAACATTTATTTATGGTCTGGGATGTTTAGTCAAGGGGATGGGGAGAGGCTATTGCTACCCTGTTCTGTGTACCAAGTGGTCAAATGTTCTTAACTCTGTTTTCAAAAGTTTTGCTGTCTTGTTTTGAAACCGGAATTAAAAAGATGGCACACAAAGGTCAGTGGGAAAATGAACAAGCTAAGAAAAATAGCAAAAGCCTACTGATACCAACAAAATTATTAAAAATTCATGACTCTCCTGAAAATTTATGCTTATGGCCATACCACCTGGGGTTAAGGCTTGAGGGATTTCAGTATCTGAAAAGTAGCTGGCCTTATAAACAGTACTTGGTCTTATAAGTGTTTGAGAAAATTTTCCAAGGAAAAGCATGAAGTGCTAGAGGAATGTCTTGCTCAAAGAATCTTTCCTTAGAAATTTGGACTTAAAGAGACTGTCTTTCAGATTAACACAGAATGGAGTATCAAGGAAGTGGCTATGGAGATAATTTCAGTCTTTCGTGTGTTTAGGAAACTCTCCAATCTTAACTTGCAAAGGAATTGTCACAGGCACTAATCTGAATTCCAAAAGCCAAGGGCTTCGCCAAAGGTTTTGTGATCTAATACATTTGGCTCTGGAAGCAGTATAAGACTTCTCCAGTTTGAGTACATAGGAGGTTAGCGTGATTCCTGAAATACATATACTTTAAGAAGTAGATTTAGTAGCAGAGACCATTCAAATTCTGATTTTAATTATTCATGTGAAGTCAAATGAATAGAAGATATAATTGGACACAAAATACACAAGGATGTGAATCTCAAGGGTAGAGGACACCTTAGGACTAGAGGCTAGATTCCAACTAGGAGAAAGGCTTTGAGGTAGGAGTTGGGATGGTAAGATAAAAATTAAAACATTAACCCACAGCACTGGTCAGAATGAGAGCTAACATAAAAACTAAAAATGGTGGTGGGGTGTGGGATAGTTACACAAATTGGAGAGATGATGTGGGGGACCCAGGAAACGAGCATCAATGTCAATAGGGCAGGGTATGAGCCTAGATGAATTCCGGGGGTTCAGGACTTGACTGGGATACTGGGCTCATTCAGGTATCTACAGGAGGATAAAAAGCAGACTTGACATAAATTGCTGAGCAAATGTTGTGAGGGTACTCCAGGTTAGGGAGGGGCCTGTTTACCCTTCCTGTGATAATCCTGTTTTTCCTCTGCTCACTTGGTGTATAGTTCACTCTGTGGGTTCCTCTGTGGATGTATGGGAACGGCGAGATCTCACCCATTCGAACAAGGGCAATTACAGATCATCTTGTCCTCATGCCTCCTCGACTTAGACTCTTTCTACTGGGCTCCAGTATTTACACTGCTGCCAGGAGATCTTCCACCACGGTGCTGCTTTGCCAATTTATCGTCCTGAGTCTGCAGTTCATGGTCTGTAACTTTCTTCTGGTAACTGGAATTACGCAAGAAAATAGGGAACATTCATTTTTTTATCTTTGTTGGAACCGACTGGGATAGCGGTGGAAAGCCTCCAGTGTAGTCCTTGGACAAGCTGAGATTGAACCACAGACTGTTAAAGAGCCGCTTTCTCCCCTCCTTTCCTGGGCCCTGATTCCAGGCAGGTCCCCCTTCACTCAGACCCCCCAGTGTCGAAGGTCAGGGTTGGGGAGAGGGACAGAAGTGAGGTAGTGATGAGTGATCAAGAATTAGGGTGCCCTGGAGGTCACTCACAAGTTCTCACACAGGTTCCGCTGAGACCTCCCGCGTGCGCGAGCACCATCCTGTCTCTGGTTTCTCCCCATCTGACCGGTGCTGGCTTTGCCTAGAGGGCAGCCGTAGAGTGCTCAGGAGAAGCGGCGCGTCACGGGAATCACACGGGGTCCAGCCCTCAGGTGGGAAGGAAGACCTTGTTGGCAAAGAATGGGGGAGCGGGAGCGAGGAAAGGGGAGGAGACGATCTTGGCAAAAAGTCTTTCTTTTTCCGTAATTACAGAGAACCCGTATTTTTTAAAATTACTGTTATTATAATTATTGTTATTGAGAAGAGGAAACCCAGGGATGGCAGAGGGGAACTTCTCTGCTTTTATCTTTCAGGTTTAACTCCTGGCACCGACTTTGATATTTGGAATTTTGAGGTTCAGGGACTTCAGAGAATTTGGCAGCACAGTGTATTGGGAGAAACGGAAATTTCAGGAGATGGATTGATCGCCCTGGCGGACGTGTTTCTGGAAGTGGGTGAGCAGATTTGATTGAGAACATTTTGGGCTCTTGCACTGATGGTGGGAAAGAAAAATTCATGGCGGCACTTCTCATAATAATTCTCTCCCCTGAAAAGAAAGATTATGATAAGGAATAATTTGAAGTAATAAGTAACCAGATAGAATTAGAAAAATGTTGAATTTCCAGATGACCAGTCAGAAGTGTGGCTTTTTTCACATCTTTTTCTCCTGCAATGATCTGCTCCCAAGTCCTGCACTGCAATATCAGTCTACCTAACACTTCGTGAAACAAATTATAAGTGTGTATGTATGCATATCAAGCTATGCTCTGAGGATAAAGCAAGTTCTAATTTGTGGAAAAAGAATTAAATATTTCTGTTTTCTGAAAAAGAAAAATGTAGAGTATCTTCCTATTGCTTCAAACCCTATACTTCAATATCCAAGGATCTCCATTAGCCCCAATGTATCTTTCACAATTCATCTCTCACTGCTTTCTCATGGGGCCTTCTAGTCTAGCAAGGAAACATTTTTCTTCTCCCCTCCCTCCTGTCATTTCTTCTTCTTTTACACTGTTTTCCCATTTCTTCCCCTTCAATGCAAAGCCTCCTTTTCTTTCAAACTCATATATTAAGTTTTATCTGGTACAAGAAACATTTCTTGATTAAATTTACTTTAGAGTGGTTTTAAGATTTTTCCAGAATAATCTCATAAACATATCTGTAGCCTAAGAATTATTTACAAGTTGACTCACGTGTGTGTAGCTTTTTGCCCTAATTACACTCTGAATTCCTGAGCAACATCCTTTACTTCCTTTGTGTTTTGTTAAGCCTCAAATAGAAATGTGAATCCATAGGAGGCACTCAAGTAATGCTTACCCAACAAATGAAAACATCCTCCTGTACTACTGTGATCCCCTAAGAGAGTGATAAGAATTGATTTTGTAAGAGAACAAATATTTAGTTTGTATGATTCTTTGTTAATGAGGTATATACAATTTATACCACTTGAAGTTATAGTGTACTGTCTTAGTGTGGGAATATTAGGGTAACTAATTTTACTTTTACCAACATTTTTGTTCTTAACATTTAACTACTTGTCCCATTTATTTGGGGTAAGAAGGTCTTGGGTTGCTATTTTGGTGGTTCTGTAGTATCACAGAGACGAATGAAATTGGACTGCATATCAGCACAGGTGCATTTTTATTCAGTGTACCATCATCTTCCAAAACTAGATCTGTGGGTGGAGGAGCAGTGGTTAATCTATGGAATGTTATTCTAAGTATATAGATAAACAGATCTGGAGTGTAAACTCCTGCAGATGCCCAGGATTGGAACCGGTATTTTGTACACAGATGTCTTTTTTTGCCGTTGAGTCTTTGGTTTGGCAAAAAGTTGTTGAGTGGTCTTTTATCAATGTCACTGAGGCTCTAATAACTTTTTAAGGATGAGCTGCTTCTGTGCCACAGATCTTATTTCCTTGTGCTTCAACTCAACAGTGAGTGTTCGATTAATGAACATGTTCTGCATAGTGAATGGAAAGTGTTTCTTTCAGAAGAACTTATTTTTCTTTCAAACCTGTAAGGATATTATGTGCCAGATGGTTAATTCCCAAGTGTGTGTACCCACACACTTCATGATTGAAAATATCCTTCAGACATTTTTCCTGTGGTGAAAGAATGGCTTTAATTTTAATTTACATTTGTATGAAGTATACATTTGCTGTTTTCTACTGATACCTGAAAAAATAAATTTTTATTATAATGTATGAAATATATGCCACTTTAGTTATATATTTTTCTGGTGTTCGGGACTTAAATACTTTACAGAAATATAAGTTTTGGTCAACTTTTAATATTGCATTTTAATTATCACTCACATTTAAGTTAGAGAGTAAGGACATAGCTTTCAATGTGTGTGTGGAAGGGGCAATTGTTAGCAGTATTCAAATGAATCATTCTTGTGTCTGTGTTTCAACAAGATGTATATTTTTAACTAAAGAAACTTCTTTACTTTGTAATGCCCAATTAATAGGCTAATAATTTATAGCCAGTTAAGAGGAAGGAAGTTCTTATATGGCAGCAGTGCTAAAATGTCCAAAGATTGGCATAGGCAGAAAATTACATTTGAATCTGCTTTGAGAAAAGACCAAAATGAAAACCATCACAATTTAAAATATTTTCAAGTAGTTGAGTAATGATAGTTTATACATAGAGCTGAGTTTATATAATAGTGTATGTTTTAGGGATTCCAGGCTATAAAGTATGAACATAAAACCCAAGAAACCCATAAAACAAATTACACCAACATGCAACACATTTAGATTTTTCTTAAAACAAAACAAAACAAAACAAAAAAAATAAGCGGCCAGGCGCGGTGGCTCACGCTTGTAATTCCAGCACTTTGGGAGGCCGGGGCGGGCAGATCACGAGGTCAGGAGATTGAGACCATCCTGACTAACATGGTGAAACCCCACCTCTACTAAAAATAGAAAAAATTAGCTGGGTGTGGTGGCCGGAGCATGCAGTCCCAGCTACTCGGGAGCCTGAGGCAGGAGAATGGTGGGAACCTGGGAGGCAGAGCTTGCAGTGAGCCGAGATCGTGCCACTGCGCTCCAGCCTGGGTGACAGAGCAAGATGCCATCTCAAAAAAAAAAAAAATTAAAAAAAAAAAAACATAAGCAACAAAGATGTTTTTGGTATTTTTTTTTACAGTACCCTATAAATGACAATAATTTGTATACACACCAAAATTACATAGGCTATTAGCCACCTGTAGTTCATGCCTGCTGTGACCTCCAGAGCTGAATAACGTACTCAAAAGTTGCATGTCTTCAAGGTCAGAGATAGCTTATCTCTAGGTTCCAGGATGACTTCAAGTTTTACATCTAGACTCAACTCATGATAACCTGGACTGACATCACTCTTCTTTTGTAAGATGAGAATCATATGTCATCTTCTCATGTACTGGGGACTAGGTAGGCAAATGCATCTAACTTCATTCAGGGCACCCCTGACCAAGCAATCTGTCTGTAGGGATGCTCATGGGAGGGTTTCAGGTAACCAAGAAATGGGTAGGGTAAACTGAGGCAATTGCTGAGGAGGGACAAACAGATCTAATAAATCTTGAGTATTTAAGCAAGTATGGGATGTCAAGTTCCCACATCATTTTGCATATGTAGAGCGGGACTTACTGAAAATGATTTAAAATATTATAGCCAGTGTCTTACATATCAGTCAGCAAAAGATAATAAGGGAATAATTTGAGACAAAGTCTGAGTGGGAAAATAAATAAAATGTATTAAGGAAACAGAAAATAGACTAATGAAGAAATTAAGCGATTCTTCTAAGTATTTTAACATACACACATTAAGGGGTGTACTAAGGTAATTAAATAAGAAAAAGTAAAATCAAATAATGTTTAGACTAAAGGATAAGAAAAACAAAGCTAGAGAACTTTAAATTTGTAAAATGTCATTCAGAGCAAAATGAATTAAACTAGGTTTTTGGTATCCATTTAATGTTGGACTTTTAAAAAATGATTGGTTAATAACAGGCTTAGGAGATAAAACTGGAAGCTCTGCAGTCTTGACTCACCTATATCTCTCATATCATGTAAGAATCAATTCGCGTATCTGCAAAGAGAACATATTATGATATCAATGCTTTTTCGTATTTTTACTTTGCATTTAAAACCAAAATCAGATTATGGATATATCACATTAAAGAATCCCTTTCCCACTGGAGTCAGGCTATTTCACTCTAATTTTTTCAACTACTTTATTCCTCCTGTATTATATTTTACTTTTTCTTCATCTTCTTTTTTTTTTTTTTCATCTGTACATTTCTTTGCTTCATCCAGTTCAATTTACTCTGGTAACGTTTGGAAAGAATATTATAACTCAATCTTCATGTAATGGTTTATAACCTCCTGATTTTGTGATCTTTTTAAAGGCTGTTATATTGACAATTAAATTATACTTACTTTAGCCAACTGTATGTACTTATGTCACTTTAAATTTAACTTATCACTAGTTGTCAAAATCTCCCCTGTGGCCTTTTTAATGTTCCAATGTATTTGGCAGTATATTTTTTTATTGACATTTCAATTTTGTTTTTCCGTGTGCTAAAGTTACAAAAAACCAAATGACTAAAAGTTAAACCCGAGCCAACCCAGACTAAAGTTAAGTTTTAGGAGTATTTGGGAATGCATTATTTTTGTTGAATGCTTAAGCTTCTGAATCCAGTAGGACTCAGAATGTATTCAGTCGAGATCTGGATGCTGAACTCTGGTGGTAAGGCAGAAGAAAAGCGACAAGAGATCATCACCAAACAAATCCAAGATTAAGATTTCCTTACTAGCTTTATGTTTTCTTGTTTGTTTTGTTGTCAGTAAAAGAAAACCCACCTCATTTAAATATTTTGGCTTGTGAATACTTAACATTCTCCTTCAGTGCATTAATTACTATGTTGCCTAATTGTTTGTTTTGTTTCTTATTCCATGATCAATTTATCCCAGATACTATAAATTACTTTTCACAACCTTGTCTAGTGTGATTTCTGCTATCTTCTCCTACACCTAGTACCAGGCACGGTACCTCCTAGAGACTCAATATGTTTAGTGTCCTACATTGCTATGTCTCTTACATGACTAACTCACACATAAACATTACCATAAGTAGAAACATAGATGGCAGACTACAGATTATGATCTGTGTGTTTTTCACTTAATTTCAGAAAACAAAAGCAAAGATCCTTTTGATTTGATACTTCTTCTTTTTTTTTTTTTTTTTTTTTTTTTTTTTTTTGAGACGGAGTCTCGCTCTGTCGCCCAGGCTGGAGTGCAGTGGCCGGATCTCAGCTCACTGCAAGCTCTGCCTCCCGGGTTTACGCCATTCTCCTGCCTCAGCCTCCCGAGTAGCTGGAACTACAGGCGCCTGCCACCTCGCCCGGCTAGTTTTTTTTTTGTATTTTTTAGTAGAGACGGGGTTTCACCGTGTTAGCCAGGACGGTCTCGATCTCCTGACCTCATGATCCGCCCGTCTCGGCCTCCCTAAGTGCTGGGATTACAGGCTTGAGCCACCGCGCCCGGCCCTGATTTGATACTTCTATTGGCTAACTATAGAGCAAGCTTCTTAGAGCATCACAGCCCAGTACGGTAGCCACTAGACAAATGTAGCTATTTAAATTTAAACTGAATGAAAATTAAGTGAAATTTAAAATTCAGCTCTTCTACCATACTAGCCAAATTTCAAATGCTTAACAGCTACACCTGGCTGTTGGCTACCATATTGGACAGTGCAGATTACAGAACATTTCCATCATTTCAGAAACTTCTTTTGGGCAATGCTATCTTAGAATGTTATTTTAGAAGAATACCTCAAGTGGCTAATACAAATAATAATAATAATACAATTTTTTTTCTTTCGTGATTTCATATTGCTTTAGGAAATGTCAGCTAACCCAGATCTACATATAGGCAGTACCATCCTCAGTGCTAAGTAAATCAAAATAGCATTAAATTGACTACCACCAAAATCACAGAGTCAGATTAAAATGCCAGGAGCTGTTTTTGTTAAATGACTTGGTAATGGTTCTCCTGGTTTTTTGTTCTGGCACTCTCTATCAAGCACCAATATCTTTAGATATCAGTTTGACCTATATCTGTAAGAGATTGCTGTTGGACAATGAAGAACTTCATACATATAACATGTTTTCCAGATATTCTGTTCTCAAACACACAAAAAAATCATTAGGAGTATTGGGAATAGATCTTTCATCTCCTTACCCCACGTCTCTTAACTTCTACAGCCAAGTGTTCAAAAGGAAGTGTCCTGGTATCTGTGTCTTTGCCTGAGGAGAGATTGATTTCCCAGTTTAGATTCATATCAGAAAGTTATGCTTCCTGCCAAAAGGATATTTAAAAACTCCACCCTCCCTGCTTCACAAAGAGAGAAAACAGATCACCCAGAACCCAGACAGTAGATAACAAACAGATCACTCTAATTAGAAAAAAAGAGGCAGCATACAACAAACAGAGCCCAACTACCTCTGGGCAGTAAGAAGAGTGAGACTTTAAGAGGCCCCTCGTTCATGCCCTTAAAATAACCTTTTAATAAGTTATGCAGAAACATAAGATTAAGGGCCTCCATAGGAAAAAGTGACTTTCAATTACAGACCAGCAAAAGCCTGGAAAAGTGTGAGATATTAAAAAGAACATCCAGAAGGAACCAGAACATAACCTGTTCGTTTTGCCAGATGAGCTGAAGAGTTTTCACAAAGTCTTGGTAAGAAGGAACTGGCAGTTGGTATCAGAATCTCACTGTTTTGTTGTTTATACTTGTGTTACCATTTCTAAAATGTTCTGCAGAACTGTTAACTACTACAGGGGAAAGTTTCTGCAGTTAATAATGTTAGGAAATATTGGATTAAATAAGATTAAATAAGTTTCAAAAATAATTATAAACTTATCAAGATTTACTATGCTAATGTGTGTGTGTGTCGCAATTCTCTACAAAGCTGTGGAAGGGATAAAATATTTCTTAAGTTTCTGTGATGTTTGGAAATTTGGATGAAGCCCCAAGACAGAAAAAAATTGGTGTTAAGTTGTCTCATATTATCAAGAGTAGTGACTAAACACATCGCCAGAGGACTTAAGAGGTAACAACAAGATGATCATGATAATAATATGACCATTCAATGAATGAAAACTTAACAAAATTCTCATAACAGTGCCTTTTCATGTTGAGTGTTCAAAACATAATTGCTATTATTATTTTGGGGTCTGATGGGGCTGTAGGAATGAAAGACACACTGAGACACCCTTGGCCAAGCAGAAGTAAGGATGCTGCATAAACCCAAATGACATGAAGTCAAAGGTCACAGAGGGGCCTCGCAGAGCCTGGAGGATTGGCTCATGCCTCAGCCAGTAATAATGGGAATGTCCCTTCCCACAGGTGAAGCCGAATGAAGGTCATGAATCCCTCAAAGGATTAAGTATGAAATGGTGATCAGTGGTAATGTAGCTGGCTGGTGAGGAAACAAGCCAGAGACTGCATCTAGAGGTGAGCTAGAGGACTATGGAAGTGGCAAATCTTGAAATCAAAATTAAACTCAGCTCTTGGCAGTAGTGGACAAGTTCTCACATTGTAATTTCAACATTGGAGCAAAATAAGCACTTCAGTATTTTCGTATTTATTTATCCAATACTAAAATAGCAAAAGAAAAAAAAAATCAAATAGAATCTCCATCATTTTCAACTGTGATTTCTCAGTTACTGTTGCACTTGATAAGGGGTCTGTCCAGGGCACAGTCTTTGAGGCCTGAGTCTCCTGAGTGACCAGAGCTTAGTCAGAGAGGATGACCAAGGAAGTGTGTTTTGGTTAAGATAAATACTATTAATGGAGGAATGAGTGAGGCCTTAAAAAACAGAACCAGGCTCTAATAAGAAAAAGCAAGTGAAAGGACATGATTTTGTTCTTTTTAATGGCTGCATAGTATTCCACAGTGTATATGCACCACACTTTTTTTTTTTTTTTTTTTTTTTTTGAGACAGAGTCTCCGTCTATTGCCCAGGCTGGAGTGCAGTGCACTATCTCTGCTCACTGCAAGCTCCACCTCCCGGGTTCACGCCATTTTCCTGCCTCAGCCTCCCGAGTGGCTGGGACTACAGGTGCCCACCACCACGCCCGGCTAATTTTTACCACACTTTCTTTAACCCATTCACTGTTGATGGACACCTAGTTTGATTCCATTTTTGGTTTGTGAATAGTGCTGTGATGAACACACAGGTACGTGTGTCTTTTTGGTAGAACAATTAGTTTTCCTTTGGGTAATCCTAAGCAAATTAATAGAGGAACAGAAAATCAAATACTGTATGTTCTCACTTATATGTGGGAGCTTGTCATTGGGTGCATATGGACATAAAGATGGGAGCAATAGACATGGGGACTACTAGAGAAGGAAGGGAAAGAGGAGGGTGTGAGTTGAAAAACTACCTATTGGGTACTATGCTCATCACCTGGATAACAGGATTGGTATTCCAAACAACATACCCATGTAACAAACCTATACACGTAACTTCTGAATCTAAAAGAGAAGTTGAAGTTATACAAATCAAAAAAAAGTAAGTGAAGTGGAAGGGCCCTGAGGGAATTCAGCTCTGGAGTAAAGGAAGATTTTGGACCTCATGAGAAGGTTGAGAATTGGACCCAGGAGACTTCATCTCCATGTTCCTCCTCTCCTAACTCCCCAAACATATTTTCCCTCCTGCTTTCAGTATTCTCTCCCACCTCCATGCTAAAACCTCTCCATCAGAGACCTTGGAATTGATGGTGGCCCAAATTAACTCTGGGGAAATAAAAATGAACTATAAATATGAAAGATTCCCAATTAACCTAAGAAATTGAAATTAAAATAATAAGATAACCTGAAAAGATTTTCAACACATGAGGAATCCATGGATCCATCTATTTGATATGTTCAGGATATTTTCAAAATGAGGACAAATTTCTTGGAATGAAAACATTACTGTAGCATTGATTCTGTGGGTAAGGCTCAACACATACATAATTTGGGTTTTAGATTTCTCAATATACAGAAAATATAACATGGCACTAACAAGAATAATGGTATTTTGGGACTTAAAAGTAATATGAATATAGGGCAGTAAAAATGAGTGTTGCAGTTGCTTCCACCACTATCGCTGGGTAATCATTGAGTAAACAGTAAAATCCTTCTCTGTATTTTCTGTAATATTCTTGACCTTTGTAACAGTTATCTCTTGCTGCATAACAAACCAACCCAAGTCAGGTGTCTCAAAATGTTAACAAATTATTGCTTGTATTGATTGGGTAGTTCTTTTGCTGTAATTGCCTAGTTCATACATGAGCTACAGTTGAGACAGACAAGCTGGCTGGTTTTCTGTTTTTATATTGTCTGGAGAAAAAGAACAAACGCCCCTTAACTCAAGCTGTATCTTACTTCCTCTACAGCCAATCAGCATCAAAGGCCCAAGAGACTATTAACCACAAGTTCCTGGTTTTGGGGCTAGGGACTTCACTGAGGCCCTGAATGCACAGCTAGGCTTAAGTTTCAACTCATAGTGATCTTTTTTTCTCATTTTGATACTAAAAATCATGCTCAGAGGTGGAAGTTTAAAATGTTAATGTTATATGAATTGTATGAAGAAGCATGTAAAGCCACTGTGCAAGTGCTAGAGAAATCCCTCCTATCCATGCCCCAATGAAATCGTTTTCTGTAGAATAGGTCCTATAAAATTAACATACGTTCTACCTTCAGGACACAACCCACCCTTTACCTTTCATGGTGCTGCTTTTCCCTGCACACCAGCTAAATGAAGCTTTCTCTTTTTCTTTGCTGCTATGGCTGATGATCTCTTTTGATTTCTATCCTGGGAGATTACAAGAACACCAGTAACAGAGTCAGTGGGGACAATCTGGCTAAATGGCTGGGATGGTTGTAATGGTTGGGACTCTCTCCACATGACCTCACGTCCCTGGAGTCTTCACAGCATAGTGGTCCCAGGTTCCAAGGCAGAAAGGGTAGAAGGTACAAGATCTTTTCAGGCGGAGGTTTGGAAGTCACTTCTACCACATTCCATTAATCAAAGAAGTCACAAACCCAGCCCAGATTCAAGAGGAGGGGAAATAGACTCTACTCAATGATGAGAGAGGTGGCAAAACTAGAGTCACATGTTTAAGAAGAAAGGGACTTTGCAAATAATCTACCACAATCCCTAAGTCATTACTAAGGAGTCAGAAAGGGACTCAGTGTAGTCATAAGGCTTTTTTTCTGAAGAATAATTTTGCCTCTGTTTATCCTCAAAACTTGGAGCTTTAAACATTTGGACCTCCATGGATCCATTTACTTGATAATGTTGACTAGAATCTTTGTAATCTTTATCTTGATATATAAGTGGTAGAACAGTATTATACATCTGTATCCAGGAGATAGATGAATTTCTGCAGAGACTGAGTTGGGTTTTTATTAATAAATTGACTATCAATTTTGTGATTTATGAACTTAAAAGGAATAGTTTCCATCTATCTTGTTTATGCAAAATATAATCTTTGCAATCAACAAAGAAGCCAGCATATTTTAATTCTAAAATTGTTCTAATTATTATCTAATTATGTCAACATTATTGGCATTGTGAGCTTGGAGACTGTAGTTCCATAGAGGAAAATACAGTTGATGTTTATATTTTAATTCCATTTATTGTTCGTGTTCCAAATGGACAAACAGGCAGTAAAATACTGACAAGTTCCTGTGCCTGTGTCTGCATTTCTTCAGAAGTCAGGACACTAAATAGAAAAATGTGTTGATAAATAGAAGACTTTATTAGTTTACATGACACTTCTGGATTTCTGTAGAAAAAAAAACAAACAAACCCATAAATCTGATCATGAAATCTACTACAGTAGTCTATCATTTAGAAGGTGTTTTGCTAATGTCTTAAAATTCTCCCTCTCCTCTTTTATTCTCTTGAGGATAAACAGGTAGAAATCAAGTTGTAGTGTGTATAATTATTAATTCCTGACTGAAAAAAAGATGGGGGAGGGGATGAGAAAGAATGAAAATGCCCTATTCATTCTGCATGTACTGACCCCATCTCTTATGCTGTTTACATTCTTCTTGCTTTCTGGAGACCATCAGGCCTGACTCCGTTACTTAATATTGAGTCTTCAAAGTTTCCAACAAAACTAATTCAGTGAGTTAGACTTCCCTTCCTGGAAACATCTTTGATTATCTTAAAACTTTTTTTTTAATTTACAGCAGTATATTACTGAATGTACAATGTGATGAGAAGGATAATGATAGTAGTGTAATTGTATGTTTCACTCATCCACACAACAAATATTTACTGAGTATATCCCTTATTCCAGGTGCTTTGCTAAGTATTGAGGATACAGAAAAAGAATATGTCCTGTTCATTTCTTCTAAAGAACCCCCTATATCAGGAGTCAGCAAGCATTTTCTGTAAAGGACTGTACTGTAAATATTTTACAATATTTATAATATTCTCCATTACAAGCACTCAACTTCATATATATAGTACAAAAGCAGCCTTAGAAAATACATAAATACATAAATGAACTGATGCGACTGTCTTCCCACAAAATTGTATTTACAGAAACAGGTGGTGGACTGCATTTTGCCCCTGGACTGTAGTTTGCTGACCCCTGTTTTATATAATTGAGGGATATATAATTTAAGAGTAGTAAAATATTATAATTAATATGCTAGCAATAAGTATAGAGGCATGAAGGAGAAAATGCAAGTTCTCTAGGGTAAAATAGGATCAGGGAAAACTCAGTAATAAAGATGAGTAGGTTTCTGTGAAGTATACTGGGAAAAGACCAGACAGCCTAATGTTTCTGTTTGGGATGACTGGGCCACAGGATGTAACCACAGTGTTACTATGCCAATCATGGAATTCTCAAGCTCCAAGGGACCCTAAAGTTCCTCTAACCTAATTACTCATAAATTCAGTGATCCTTTTATAACATTCCAGAAAGAATTTGTGAAAATAAGGTAAAGATCAGTAGCACTGAATGCTTTGACTTTGTGTATATCAATTATTAATCAAAACAAAAACTTTTATAGCAAATAGTTAAATTGCCTATGTTAGCTCATTTATGTCAAGCAACCACCAGCACCATAACATTCCCACCAATCTCTCTTTTCACTCTCTACATGCTGCTGTATACCCTGATCTCTCTTCATAGGCTTAGACTTACATGGTCATTCACTTCATAGGAGGGGAAAATCCAGGTTTGTGGAGCCTAAGGCTTATACTTACAGGGCTTTCTGTATAAAAAGTAAAAGTATGAGTACAAATTTGTTAGCTTAGCTTTGGAAACCTTGGAAGGAACCTGTACAGTGAGGAGCGCAGAAGCTTAAAGTTTTTCAGCTTTGTGGCAAATTTGGATCTGCCTAACAGAGAGTGTGATGGTTAATATTAAGTGTCAACTTGATTGGATTGAAGGAAGCAAAGTATTGTTTCTGGGTGTGTCTGTGAAGGTGTTGCCGAAGATTAACATTTGAGTCGGTGGACTGGGAGAGACAGACCCACCCTCAATCTGGGTGGGCACCATCTAATCAGCTGCCAGCGCAGCCAGAATAAAAGCAGGCAGAGGGACATGGAAGGACTAGACTGGCTAAGTCCTCTGACCTCCATCTTTCTCCCATGCTGGATGTTTCCTGCCCTCGAACATCAGACTCCAAGTTGTTCAGCTTTTGGACTCTTGGACCTACACCAGTGATTTGCCAGCAGCTCTCAGGCCTTTGGCCACAGACTTAAGGCTGCACTGTTGTCTTCCCTACTTCTGAGGTTTTGGAACTTGGACGGACTTCCTTGCTTTTCAGCTTGCATATGGTCTATTGTGGGACCTCACCTTGTAATCATGTGAGTCAACACTCCTTAATAAACTCCCTTTCATATATACATCTATGCTATTAGTCCTGTCCCTCTAGAGAACCCTGACTAATCAGATAGCAATCTAATTTTCCAAGTTGGATTGAACCGTACATATCTAAAAGAAGCCCATACTCTTGCCCCTCAAAATTGGAGCCTATGTTTTCTATATAGCATCCCCTGGATTTGAAAAATCTACAATACATTTTTCAAATCTAGGGGATGCTAAGAGTCATCCAACATGTCAGTCTCTCACTTACACTGACATACTACCAACACCAAATCCTATAGATTTTATCTCACAAATAGTTCAGGTATCTGTCCCCAGCATCTTCACCACTGCCACTTCAAGTCTCTTTATTCATTCCCCACTCCGGTTTTGCCACTTTCAACACATCCTTCTCATTGTCGCCAGAATAATCTTTCTAAAATGCAAACCTAATTAGATTACTCTTCTCCCTCAAACATTTCAGTAGCTCTCTGTGGTCTCATGAAAAACAATTAAGAGTATACTAAGTCTTCCGTGATCCATCTTTTCTGTGCATCCTAATTCTATCTTTCTTCAGGGACTCACTAGAAGTATTTTTTTCTAGCCTCAAAATACAATGTCATTCTGTGCTTAAAATTTGTTCAGAATCTCTTCATTCTCATAGGAAGAAAAAAATCTATGAAAATTTCTTTGCATAGTGTTCAAGAACTTCCATGAGCTGGCCTCCACTGATTTGTTCATCCTCATCTCTCTGCAAGCCTCCAAACATATCATTTCTCTCAGGCTTCCATGACCCACACATGCTATTTATGCTTCCTGACATACCTTCTTACTCTTGTCCACCTGGTTCATGAATGAATTCTTCAAGTTTTATCTCATTATTACTCCACATCCCCTAAGTTCTTTGAGGCAAATTAAGGTATTGATTCTCTTCTTCTACATTCTGTCTAGGTCTCCAATAAAACTATTATTTCATAATACTTACTTTAAAATCTCTCTCTTTTGTACAATCTAGATATAAACTCCTTTAGGAGAAATCATAACTTTTAATTTTTAAATTCCTCCTTTCCCTGAACAACA
This sequence comes from Mandrillus leucophaeus, assembly GCF_000951045.1. NCBI lineage: Eukaryota > Metazoa > Chordata > Mammalia > Primates > Cercopithecidae > Mandrillus > Mandrillus leucophaeus. The sequence continues at coordinate 663,887 of NW_012102009.1, forward strand.
TTTCACACAGAGTAGCAAACAATACACATTCCTTAAATGAATGAATGAATGCATAGATTTGAATATATTTGAATGCATAGATTTTTGAAACAAAAAGCATACACATATCAACCACTCATTACAGTACAAATTTCTATGCAACAAAAAAATCTTGGTTTCTGTACGTTAAAATAATTTTTAAAAATCCTATTTCCATGCTTATTGTGGCATTATTCACAAGAGCCAAGATATGGAATCAGTGTAAGTGTGCATTGATGGATAAATAAATAATATATGAATATATGCACCACACACACACATACACACACACAGGAATATTCTGTCTTAAAAAAGAAGGAAATCCTATTTGTGATAACCTGGATAAAACTGAAGGGCATTATACAAGATGAAATAAGCCAGGTACAGAAAGACAAATAATATATGATCTCAATTATGTGAAATCTATGAGTTGAATCGTAGAAGCAGAGAGTAGACTTGTGGTTGCCAGGGATCTGGGGGCTGGGGGAAATTGAAAGATGGTCAAAGTATACAAAGTTTCACTTACACAGAATGAATTAAATTCTGGAGCTCTAATGAACAGCATGGTGGCTATAGTTAATATTACTATTCTGTATACCTGAAATTTGCTAAAAGGGCAGATCTTAAATGTTCTCCCCATAAAAGAAAAGGTTACCAGGTGAGGTGATAGATATGTTAATTAGTTTGATCATGGTAATCATTTCACTATGTATAGTTATATTAACATAGTATATGGTTTAAATATATACGATTTTTATTTTTCAGTTATACCTTGATAAACCTGGGTGTGCAGGGGTAGAGCTCCATGTCATTTCAGTGTGAGATTTGGCATATATACAGTCCTTCTAAGTAATTTACAATCTTCCATAATTTGTTCCAGAAGAAGCCAGTGTCATTTGAATGCTGAAGCCTTAATCAAGGACATTCCTTCATTATGTTAGTATTAGTTCAACAGTTAACAGTCTTTGAAATCAGTGCAACTGGAAAACATTTCACTATCCACCGACATGCATTTATTTTCTTTTCATTCTAAGAATGGAGAAGAAAAAAAGGGAAGGGTCCAAATACAACTGGCTTGATTAGTCAGGACTTGGGCAGACTTCCTTGTGATCTTAGTTTCAGATGTTAAGGTATTTGGTCTGTCTTATTACTGGAGTAGCCATTTACCCTCGCCAGTCCTGTCTCATTGACTCATGAAGATCTGCATCTTCCAATATAGATGTGTTTCTACTTTCTTTCTATTATTGTCTTCATCTTTTTACTATAGCCTCTCTTCTTAAAATAAAAATCTTCCCTCACTTTACACTATAATTGGTGCATCCTTGGCATTTTGTGTGACTGCTAGAATCAGCAGCTGACATTCTGGCTACCTACATTTCACCAGAATCAATGCAGTGGCACGGTGAGCTCATGAGAAGGAGGGGAGGTAAAGGTCGTGCTTCTCAAAGTGGGAACCTCATCTCAGGCATTGGAAACACTTGGGTTGCTCATGGAACATTCAAATTCTTGAACGCAGCTAAATCAAAATCTTAATTTACCCACCAACCCAAAAGATTCTTTTCTAAAACATTTTTTTTCAAGTTTTTTTTTTTTTAAACTTTTAGGTTCAGGGAAATATGTACAGGTTTGTTATTTAAATTGTGCATCACAGTGGTTTTGTGTACAGATTATTTCATCACCCAGGTGATAATCGCAATACCCAATAGGTAGTTTTTTGATGCTCACCCTCCCTCCACGCTAAAGTAGGTCCCAGTGTCTGTTGTTCTCTTCTTTGTGTCCACATGTACTCAATGTTCAGTTCCCACCTATAAGTGAGAACATGCAGTATTTGGTTTTCTGTTCCTGCGTTAGTTTGCTAAGGACAATGGCCTCCAGCTCCAACTATGTTGCTGCAAAGGACATGACCTCCTTCTTTTTTGTGGCTGTGTAGTATTCCTTGGTGTATATGTGCCTCATTTTCTTTATCCAGTCTACCATCAATGGGCATTTATGTTGAGTCCTTGTCTTTGCTATTGTGACTAGTGCTAAGATGAACATATACATGTGTTTGTTTTAATGGTAGAATGATTTATATTCTTTTGGGTATACACTCAATAATAGGAGTGCTGTGTCAATGGTAATTCTGCTTTAAGCTCTTTAAGGAATCACCACATTGCTTTCCACAATGACTGAACTAATCTTAAGCAGACAGAAATTTGAGAACGTGTGCATCATGATATGTTTTTAAATATAATATTGAGAGAGTTTTAACATCACTTTTGGCTAAGAGGAATTAAAACAATGAACATCATGAAGATGTTTATAAACCTGCAGGTGAGTGAATTCCATTAGATTGTACATGTCTTGAAGGAAAAAAAAAAAAAAAACAACCTTACATCAGCTATACTCAATAAATCTAGAAAAATATATTCAATATCAGAGTGCCTCCAAAAATAGACATTGAATTAAATCATATTTTGATTCGGTAACTGTGAAAAGCAGAAAATTCAGGCAAGGCACTTACAGTTTAGACATTACATTCTTGTTCTGGTCCTAAAGGCAGTTCCTATAATCAATTAGCATTGTCTAAGAACATAGATATTCCATCAAGTTCTAGCCTGAAGATAAATTTGCATGTTTAGTTTAGACAATTTTATAGAATTTCTGTGCCTCAAGGTTTTCATCTCTCAAATGGGAAGCATATCTTCAGAAATTCCTATTTCAGGAGGTTGCTGTAAATATAAAATATGACATGATATGGAAAAACAGTTTGACAAAATAGCCTTACTTCACATACATTTTATAATAAAATTGGTACAAAAGTATCATTAACTTGTTTTTCTTTTACTCAGTAATATTTAGTTAATTGGATGCTTGTTTAAAATCTATAAATCTTTTTTCCTCATTTAGGCACTCAATAATTATCTCCTTAATGAGTAAATCATGTGATGTTCAACCCATTTCCTGTAAAATGTGCAGCCTTTCTAAACTGTTATTTTGAGAATTATTTCAATTTTAGAAAACACGCTTTTACTTTGTCAGTATGTAGCTAATTTGTTTTATCATGACAGTAGCAACATTTAAAAAAATTATTCACCCCCATTAGGATTAAATATCAAGCTTATGATTTTGTAGTTACTCTATTATGAGTGAATATAGACACCATGTGATAGTTCTTACATTTCAGTTTTTATCCTACATTTTATTTTTCTATGGGTGTTTACTTATTTTCCTGTTTCCCTTCAGTCTCCTATATTTTTCCCAGGATGAGGCTGGAGAGAATCCAATATTATGTCTTGTGTCTGTTGAGGATCACAGTTTTTTCTGTTTGGAGTCTGGACATCTCCTAACCCCCTTCACATTTCTGATCTGTGGGGGATGGAAAAAGAGAAGGGAGGAAAGGGATTCGTGAGAAGGAGGAGGAAGCACAGTTATGGCTTCCATGTAGCCCTTAGTCTGGTTCCTTTGTTGATTCAAGGCCCCTGCCTTCTGACCTCATCTCTCACAATGAGGAAGGGAGAAAGTTGTCAGAAAATTTCTATTCTTGCCTCTTCCTGGGGAACCCCAGCACTGGAAGGGATGCAATTTGTGCATTGAGCTCTACCCTCAATCAGGTCATTGTGGGTAACCTGGTAAATAAGAAATGTCACTGGCAATGGAGCTAAGCATCTTACCTGTCACCTGCACTGCACTGAGAGAAAGAAGAAAAGCTAACTTCTATTAATTTGGTGTTATCCAATATATACCCTGCTAAGGAGTTTACATATTGTTGCCACTCTGTGAAGAGCTTTTGTTACTTCTTCTTGGTTAAAGAGATAATCTGAGCTCAAACTTTAATCAACTTGCCTAAGCCACACAGCTACTAAGAAACACAACTGAAATTAAACTACATCTAAGAACTGAAATTAAACTCAGTGTTAAATGATTCAAAATTCATAAATGTATACAAACTTTCCAAAATGGCCCAAATAAGCCAACTTAGTGAATAAATTTGTTAACAGGCACTGACCAAGAGTCTAGGGGTCTCTCTTACATTTAAAACTCACATGTGCTGTACAACAGAGCTTGTCAATGTCAGTGGTCTTTGGATTATTGAATATGTTTTCCATTTTAGGGGAGGTCATGATATTACATCCAGATGCTGTTTTTATATTATATTTAATACTCATATATTATTAAGCTATATGTTACTATGCCTAGTGAAAATTGCAGTGTATGTTTATCTAACAGCACTGCCCCCAAATCATATTCAATTCACTATACTTCTAGGGGTGAATTCAATTTTCAAACCCTGTGCCAGTGTAGACACTTCTTTTGTTTCCAGTCTCCTGATCCTCACGCTCATTTGTCCTAGAGTTAGCAATGTATACTTAATGATTAATGTAAAGCAAGAATAAGACTGATGACATGGAAGGGAATATTTTTTTCCTATGCATGCTTAAGTCCTACAGAAAGCAATGCAGGACATAGTGTTATACCATTTAGACTGTGTTTAAGGCTAGCCCTTGGGAACATAACAAGAGGATGAAACTTGCTTTTCAGTACCCTAAGCTCCCACTTTCAGAATTCTTTGTAGTATTCTATAGCACACATTGTTAATCTTAATGACTATACATGTTAACAGTCAAATGAATTAATCTCTAATGGTTGAAGTTCATCAATACGAGAATGGTGAAGGACACATTAAGGGGCAGGTTCTAAAATCATAGCATGCTGGAACGTTTCTATACTATTTATGAGAAAGAGTGGCCCCTGGTATGTGCCACACAGCCTTAGAGGTATCGTCCCATACTTCATAGAAAGTATATGCTGAGATACTAGGCAGAAACAGTGAAACAATTCTTTGAAACATGAAACCAGACTAATAGGATGACTGGTGTTCACATCTAGCAAAGCTAAAGAGACAAAGACTCCTCTCATGTTGGTTCTGATCGTCGAGGCACTCAGAGTTATCAATTTATAGTATAAGCTACTCATGCTATCAAAGATGCAGGAGGAGAAACTCCTACCTTTTTTTCAAAATTTTCCTCTTCCTACCAAGATAAGAACAGAAATTCTATTAGTTCAAGGTCTTCTATTAATATTCTGAAATAAGCAGGCAGAATTGTGAAAGGTTCTATAAACCTTTAAATTGCCATTAGCTAATCAGAATCATTGTTCAGTGATTATTATCTTTTATTAAATGACCACTGAATCAGAATGTTCATACTGCTTTTCAATTAAAATGTAGAATAGCCAGAAATGACTCAATAGCGTACAGTGCAGCAGCAATACGACCCAGTGAAGCAGCCATTACCCAGAGGTAATTGACCACTTAAGAACTTAAGTTAACTTCTTGATGCAGCCAGTTATTTCTCCTAATGTCATTTCTACATCAGGAGAGGCTTTTCCTACAGAAAGAGCACTCATAAACAATATACCCTGCAATAGGGCGTTCAAGATAAAAACTGCTCATGATTTTTAAAATTCCATCAAATCATGATGCTATTTTTCCCCCTATCATTTGTTAGGAATTCATACAATATCCTAGAGGAAGAAGGGGACAGCAAAATAAAGCCAACATGTATAGCTCAGAATATGATTGGTAAAGGATTTTCTTTTAAATTAAAATGTATACACATGCTCAGATACACATAAACCCAGCCGTCTAAAAGATCAAAGCAATTGGTGGCAAAATAAATTCAGTCCATCAATTAGTTCATGCATAACAGTATGCACTATTTGGCTATTTCTCTCTCTCTCTCTCTCCCCTCCCCTCACAGAATTGACAAAATTATCCTTTAAATTCGTTGTTGTTGTTCTGTGAAAAGTGGAGACTAAATACACCAAGAGAGGATGGACTAGCTAGCTACTAAAGAGTTAAGTTTTCCATAAGAAAGAGAAACACAGTTAAATACTACATCACAAATTACCATTTTTATGTCACCACCCCACCATGACTTTAGCACTAAGCCTGCTACATCTTCACACTCTCATTAGGATATAATGCATATTCATGGTCCTGATTATATAGCCACTTTCTTGACTTGTTTTAATTGTGCATAAAGACACTGTGACAGGAGACCTGACCTTTTCAAGATCATTTTCTCTCCATTCCTTTTCACAAAGCTATTAACTTGTCTGCTTCCCAAAGATTGCAATAATTTATTTCCCATTAATAAAAAATTCCTGGTGCCATGCAAATTAAAATTTATTCAGCAAATAGAATTCTTTGGATTATTTTCTAATGGCTTTAAATACTTCCAGCTTAGGAAGAAAAATAATATTAATGGGTACAGGCTGAGTGGATAATTGCATACATTGCAGAAAAATGAATATACAACCGATGCTGTAGCTTACCTCACATCAATTACCCAGAAGAGTTTCTTTACTTCTTTTTTCAAAAAATATATTAAATAATTTATTTCAGGGGGTATCATTATGGTCTTGAAATTATCCCTATTGTATGAAAAGCTCAGCAACTTACACGTATAAACAACATATATTGGTATAAGAAAACCAGACCAAGTTAAAAAAAAATGTGTGTAGGTGTAAATGAGATTATTTAAGGGGGTCACTTAGCTAAAGTGGCAACTGAATTGCAATATAACGTGAGTAAGGGCATAAATGAGAGGCAGAGAATTGGATTTCTTTTCTTGCTAAGTGGCACCTGCCTTTCTCTTTGTAATCAAGAGTACCCCATGAGAGAACTAAATTTCCAGGGGATGTTGCTTTTGGACCTCATTATCCTGAGAGAAGTTAACTATATCTTCTTTATGCTATGAATGTTTTTTATTTTCTTTGCATCTTATGGGAATGTGATAAAACTCAGGCATTAAAATATTTATACACAAAATGTTTTAGACTTAAGGTGCTGTGGGTAGTACATAATAATGACTGTCAACCTATTTGCCCCATATAAAAATAATATCAGTGCTTAAAAGATGACATTTCAACTTTGAGCCATCATAAACATAACTCTTTCTGGTTCTTGCCATACTAATTGTGTTGGACAAGAGAGATTAGAAAGCCTAAGGGAACACTGGGAGTTCGACATTTTCCAATGGAAATAAAGCTCTTTTAGTGTGTTGTGTTTTTTTTTTTCCCCCACAGTCTGGGAAATTAGAAAAGGAAGGAATGGGTAGTCAGTCTACTTAGCCTGCCAGCTGGGGCAGTTTTTCCCCCTAAATAGAAGACTTCAATGTCTGATCCAAGTTAATTTTAAAGATTTTTCTTTCCTACTCTCTCTCATAATACAAAAGGAAAAAGAAAGCTAGAGGAAGAACTGATATTTTGAGGCTTCACAGTTTACAGTGAGATTTTACCCTGATTATTTTGTTGGACCCTCAGGATAATTCTTTGAGCCAGGTAGGATAATTTTTAATGTCCCATTTTACAGATTAAGAAACCGAAAGCCCAGGGAAATGAAACTATATGTTTTAAACCAAAATTCTGTGGCCCTCCTTACGTCCCTAACAAATTAGGTCCAATAAGCTAGACTTATTAGCCCCTGTAGCAATGGCTTTTGCCTGGGGCAATATTGCCCTCCTGGGAATATTTCCCAATGTCTGAAGATATTTTTAGTTGCCACAATTTGTGCATGTTTTGTAGGGGGAGGGAGTGCAATTGACATCTAAAGCGTAGAGACAGAGGATGCTGCTGAACATCCTGCAGTGCACAGGACAGCGCTCCCTAACAAAGAATTATTTGGTCCAATGTGTCAACAGTGCCATTGTTGAAAAATTCCTCTCTATAAACGTGGGATTTTTTTTAAAGTAGGTGGAAACAACAGTCTAAAGAATATACTTTATGGACATCTGCATTTTTATTTCGATTGGAAAGTATCGACAATGACTCTGCAAAGCAATAAAAATAAAAGTGGGAGAAAACCAAAGGCAATCAAACAGAACCAGAAAAGAAATGCGAAAACAGCCCTGAAGAGGAAATAAATTCTGGCAGAAAAAAAATAAAAACAAAGGAGTGAAAAGGGTAAATGTTTTAAGAATCAAGAAAGGTCCTAGAACACACAATGGATGAAAAAAAAATTTTCTTTAATTCATTCCAAAATAAAGACCAAAGATAATCTGAATCACTGACAGCCACGAGAATGGAGATGCCTGATTAATTTCCTGAGTAGTCCAGTAACTGGAAGTACTATTAGGTGAAATCATTTGAGAAATGAATAGAAGGATAGGAAAGAAATTCTAGGAAATCCTTAATGCAAGATACAGTGTCAGCGTTACAGGTCCCCAAAGCTTGAGAAATAGAGAAAGAGAAAAAAGAGGAACTAACCAGCTTACTAAGAAAGGGAAACGTGGAAAGTTAGCTAAAATAGGAGTTTAAACTCAGCACAGAGAGTTCTTGCAGTGGGAGTTGATCTTCCTCAATCTGAAATATTTATACACTGTGTATTACAGTCAGTTTAGCTAGAGGAGTATTGTTTACCCTGTTCAGTCATTTTAATAAAACAAAGAACTGCAGAATATTCTGCTGTTTTGAGAAACTTAAAGCTGTCCCGTGATTTCCAATCTTACTAGGAAATTAAAATGAACAGAGCTTAATACAAATAAGGTGTGTATATGTTAAGCAGGACTGACCTAGTTTTGTTGTAAGAAAAGCATTCTCAACAAAGTGCAGCCTCAGCTATACCTTCATTGCTTCCTAGCCATCTTGTTGAACACTATGAGAAAATGTGAGGAATGGCTGATGAAAGACAAGAAGTGGAGGAGTCAGAAAACCTGAGAAGAGGTTGGGCACCTGTAATCCCAGCATTCTGGGAGGCTGAGGCAGGCAGATCACTCGAGGTCAGGAGTTCGAGACCAGTCTGGCCAACATGGTGAAACCCTGTCTCTACAAAAAATACAAAAATTAGCCTGACATGGTGGTGGGTGCCTGTAGTCCCAGCTACTTGGGAGGCTGAGGCAGGAGAATCGCTTGAACCCAGAGGCCGAGGTTGCAGTGAGGTGATATCGTGCCATTGCACTCCAGCCTGGGCAACAGAGTAAGACTCCATCTCAAAAAAGAAAAGAAAAGAAAGAAAAGAAAAGAAAAGAAAAGAAAAGAAAAGAAAAGAAAAGAAAAGAAAGAATAGAAGAAAACCCGAGAAGAGAAGAGAATATGAAGTGTGATATAGTTAGGATGTTTTACCTCATCAAAGCTCATGTTGAAATTTGATCCCCAATGTTGGAGGCGAGGCTAGCAGGGGGTGTTTGGATTACAGATGTGGATCTCTCAAGAATGACTTAGTGCCATTCTTCTGGGATTGTGTGAATGCTTGCTCTTAGTTCCCAGGAGATATGGCTATCAGTGAGAGTCTGGCACTCTCTTCTCTCTCTTTTCCTACTTTCTCACCACATGATCTTTCCTGTTTCCTTTCCCCTTCTGCCATGAGTGGAAGCAGCTTGTAGCCATCACCAGAAGCAGATGTCGGTTACATGCTTGTTGTACAACCTGCAGAACTGTGAACCAAATAAATCTCTTTCCTTTATAAATCATCCAGCCTTAGGTATTCCTTTACAGAAAAGCAAAAACACAAAGCCTACCCCTAGCTTTACTGGCTTATGCATTGCAAAAACTCCCAAACTTTTCAAAGATCGCTTTCTTATTTGCCAAACTGGGATTTATAACACTATATCCAGGGATAGTGTTAAAAATATTTCATAACCAATGTAATATGGGTTCTGACCAAACAGAATGGACACAGCTGAAAACAACCAACATAACCAGACCAGCCACTAATTATCAGCCCTGCCTTGCTCACAGAATTCTGAAGATAATTAGGTACTTTTATTTGTTCATCATTTATTCATCTATATTTTGTTAGGCTCGTGACGCCGTACTATACACTGGGGATCACTTTGAAGATATAGTCCTGCATTTTCAGCATCTGCTGAATATCTGGCTAGCTGCAGGTACCTAAAACAAGACTAAATCTACCACTTTCTCTGAAAAATCAGTTCCTCTTGCCTTGCTTTTCAGAATGACACTGTTAACATCTCTCTGTTGCCCAATACTAAAATGGTAAGATCATCATTAAGTCTTTCCTCTCAGATCCCATATCTAATTCCTAGCCAATTCCATTTTTCTCATTCCTTTCTAGGGCCTGCACTGATTTAAACTATTATGTCTTCTGCCTGGCTTTCTCCAGTAAAGGCCTACTAGGTCTCCCTCCCTATAGTATCTTCCCAGTCAATCCTTCCTCAGCTGGCTTCCAGATCACTTGCTTTGAAGCATAGCTCTTTGGTCAACCATTTTCTCTAAACTCTTACTGAGTGAAATATAAACTCATCACTTTGACATTGAAGGCACTTCACCCTTGATGCTAAAGCCTGCATTTGTAATCTTATTTCTGACTGTCCCTCACGTGCCAAGCACCCATCAAACATTCCTTATTTATGCTATACCCCATTTCTAGGCTCTCTGCTTTCGGTCCCGTCACCCATCTTCTTGATTCCTTGCTTTATTCAACTGTCAATGTCTAAAATTTCTACCCTGCAAGACACATTGTATCACCTTTTTTGTTTTGTTTTGCTTTGTTTTGTTTTCTAAGAGGGATTATTACCTTCTGAAATTAATTTGTTGCTTTAGTTTGGATGCTTGTTCCTCAAGCCTCATGTTGAAATTTGATCCCCAGTGTTAGAGGGTGGGGTCCAATGGGAGGTGTTTGAGTCGTGGATGAGGGTCCCTCATAAATAGATTAATGCCATGCGGGGGATTCCAGGGGAGCTCTCACTCTTAGTTCCTTTGAAAGCTGGTAGTTATTAAGAACCTGGAACCGCGGGGCACGGTGGCTCATGCCTGTAATCCCAGCACTTTGGGAGGCCGAGGTGGGCCGATTACGAGGTCAGGAGATCAAAACCATCCTGGCTAACACGGTGGAACCCCGTCTCTACTAAAAATACAAAAAATCAGCCCGGCGTGGTGGCGGGCGCCTGTAGTCCCATCTACTCGGGAGGCTGAGGCGGGAGAATGGCGTGAACCCGGGAGGCGGAGCTTGCAGTGAGCCGAGATCGTGCCATTGCACTCCAGCCTGGGCGACAGAGCCAGACTCAAAAAAAAAAAAAAAAAAAAAGAACCTAGCACCTCCTCCCCTCTTTCTTGCATTCTCTCTTGCCAAGTGCTTGCCTACTCCCCTTCACCTTCTTCCACGAGTGAAAGCAGCCTGGCACCCTCACCAGAAGCAGATGCTGGCACCATGCTTCTTGTACAGCCTAAAGAACTGTGAACCAAATAAATATACTTTCTTTATAAATTACCCAGCCTCAGATACTCCTTTATAGTAACACAAAAATGAACTAAGAGACTTGTTCACCTATTCTCCTGCATGGTTATAAGACAAGGCCTTTGTCTTTCCTCCTCTCCCACCTTACCTAGACTATAAACTACAGAGGAGCAAAAACTTAGCACATAATAGACATTCAGTAAATATGTATTGAGATAATGAATGAATGATTTGCTACACCCTTCTAAAGACTTTCTTAGCTCGTCGGACACAATTGCCTGAATTCCCATTCCACTTAGGCGTTTTGGGGCCTAGCTCTAGATTCTCACAGTGTAGTGCTTTTATCATCTCACTGGTCGTTACTTCTAAGAGCGATCAAAAACCACACCCAAAAGTCAATAAAATAAATAGTTCTCCCCGCAACTACAAATTACAGTGAACATAATTTTGATTGACCATGATGTTTTTCTACCTATATTATCTCAATATTGTTGCTTAAATAAAACTCTGTGACTTTAAAAAATATATAACTTTGACGTTAAAAAGAAACCTTAGCATTAGCCCATTAGCACAAAAACTCATTTTCTTCTGTACCTTGATGAAAGTAGATTAAAAAACAAAAATTAAAACTGAAAGTATGTAAACCCCGCTATGTCTCATTTGCTGTGTTAATCAAGGCCGCAGGAAGACGTTTCTGCTGCTATTAGCCTACGTTTTCATTTTCTGTTTCTATCTTGTTTTCCCATTCCTTGTATTCTATGCCACCCATCTGAGCCTTTGATAATTTTTCAGGGTAAAAATTAACCTTATTCAAACATAAAACACTTTTGTTAATTGTAGTACAGTAACAGAATCATTGTAAAGCTACATAGAATAACTTGTTTTATTTTTACTTTTTTTGTGAATTAAAAAATACATGTTACTATTTAGCAAATTTGCAGACTATATGCAAGTAACTACACTAGACAGTACATACTAAGTGTCAAATCAGTGGCACTGACAATGAATAGTTTAATAGTGCTCTAATGATTGATTTCCAAATGAATCAGGCATGAATTGATGCTGTAAAGTTCAGCAGAAAGAGAACTCTGACCTGTATTATTCTGAAAGAGACACCTCTGCCCTCACAAATCTTTTTAATTTACCTACATTTTTATCACATTTCAAAATAATTCCCTATTCATCTCCCTTTCTTCTCTTTATTTTATCACAACTTTTGACTCATTGCTAGATTTTGTATTAACTAAAATGTTTGTTATTGAAATTGATGTAAGAAATGCTGCAATGACTTAGCAGATCTGCTTGGGAAATTTCTTGCAGCAAAGGCAAGGCTACTACAAGCCATTTTTGCAGAAAGTGATTTTAGCAATCACTATTCAGATGATGCCATGGGATTTTTTTTTTTTTTTCCAGAAAGGCTCTTATTGATGCTGTAATTTATGTGACCATTTAAAAATATTGATTATTGCCTAGTGGTGCTAGAGATACAAATGTAGAAATCAGGATTGAATTATGAATTAGTTCGTTGAATTTTCATGCTGTGGATGCATATCTGCTTAATTAAATAGAAGTCAAATACTCCTAAGTGAGACACTCTTTCAGCTTTGCCTGTCAAAAAAAAAATAAATAAATAGCAAAGAGTTTTTTTTTATGAGGAGGAAAAGTAGTATATAGTATACAGGCTTCAGATATTGGTCAGCCTAAAGCACAGAAACACCCCATGTAATTTGAGGTACCCAGCTGAGTTACTATTGCTTGAGTTCCACTTTTAGCTCTGTTGGGAATTGTCTTAGCACTTCCTGACGTACCTGAATAATGAGGTTGTTGCACCTGTGAAGTAATCATCACACAACTCACCACCACCCATGGGATGCTCAGTGCAGCAGATGTGCCTGCTCATCATCGACTGGTGGGCTGTCCTCCTCCTTAGACCTCCAGCTTCTTCTCTTCAATGCAAACATGTTATTTAATCAAATGAAGACTAACTTGGCAAACAGCATAAAATTCATCTGCACCTTCTTCAAATGAACACTGAATACAAATTTCTCCACCTCCACTTTTCTGTTTAAAATGTGGAATGAGTATAAGAAGGTCATATCCATGGGCACTGGAACTGCTCTGCTAAAGAGGAAAGGCATGGGAAAAAAAAGAAACTGACAGAAACACCTGTGTGTCAAAATCTCATTATTTGAAAAGCGAATTCACAAACAATAAAGTCATTTTTCTTTTTCACCCTGAGAAAATGGCAACTTAGTTTAACAAAGAGTGATATAAAAATTTTCCTCTGGGTGTCATGAAAACTTTCCACATATAAAATATATGTGTATATTGGAATGTTTTTGGACTCCAGGACATGAACAACTTCATTGTAAACTTCATTTTCATTGTGCACACGTAGAAAATAGTGATAGCTCATGTTCACAATGATGACTTCAGTAGTTTTACAATAATTTCAATTTGTGTGGTAGATTTTGATTGTGGTGACTGTTAACCCATTCTGAATTTCAGAAAATTGACTCATAATAATGTATGGATGGTTTATGTGGTAGTTCTGAGTATTAAATATCTGAATTTGCCCCCCCACCCACCCATTATAATCTTATTCTAATTGGAGAGGTTGGAAAGTTAAAAACTACATTTATTATGCTGCCTCACAACCATGGCCCTGGCTGCAAGTCAGTTTCTACTTATTACACTCAATGGGATATTTGGAAGGTAAATTTGAGGGGAGGTCCCCTTCCCTTATCTCTAGGCTAGAGGTTATCCAAGTGTGGTCCTTGGACCATCTATAAACCATCACCTGGCAACATCTTAGAAGTACAAATTCTTGACCCCACTCCCAACCTACTAAATCAGAAATTGTCCAGCAATTGCTGGGAGGGTTCAAAAACCTGTGTTTTAACAAACAAATAACAAGATGAAGGATACTGGAGGTGTTTCTGCACAACATTCCACTCTCCATCTTCTGGGGTGATGAGAAGCAGTAGCAGCAGTCACATCTTCTTGATTTGACTTTCTAATTGAAAAGGAAGGTGCTCATTTTCCTGTTGTTTTGAGTGTAAGAGGCAACTGTACCCGCCAACATTAGTATATTTTGTTCATCAGAGTCCTAGAAGCAGCCTCAAAGGGAAGAGATGCCCTAGTAAGTCACCAGAATTGTTCTGGACGTCATTTGAGAAGGACCAACCTAGAACTTGCTTCTCCAATTGTCCTGTAATCTCATGAGCATGTGCCTATATTAAGTACTTTCTGCTTAACATATCTAGAATGGGATCTGTTTCCTATACCGGACCATGATTGAGATATTTGCTGTGACAATTTTAAAACATGGCCCCCAAATTCTCTAAAGCTTTTGCATTGTGTCCTCCCCTTGAATTTGGGCTCCATGGTTGCTTGACTAATAAAATATAATAGAATTGACACTGTGCTCAGGTTTTAAGAAATTGGCAGCTTCCAATTTCTGTCTCTTGGGAAACTAGCTCTTGTAACCTAGATATCAGTCTGTGAGGAAGGGAAGACAGACAACAGCCAGTACTAACTCACCAATCATGTAAGTGAACCATCTTGGAAGTACATCCTCTAGTCTCAGTCAAGCTGCCCCAGATGATGGCACATCAAATGGAGATGAACCTTCCCTGCTGAGCTCTGCCCAAGTAAGAGACTCATAAGCATACATTTCCAAAAAAAAAAAATTGTTCAGTTAATAGCAAATGCCATCTTGCAGCTTAATGTCTAATATTCCTTGATTTGCTTTTCTATTACTCTTAATGCCAGGATTTTGTGATGAACATCACACTTGAACAAACTGCAACTAATTGACTGTGAAGATTGGTCTCTCTTAGTTGGGCAAAGACATCATAAGACCTTGCTGCTGTCTTAAGCCACTGGGTTTTGGCATGGTCTGTTATGCAGCAATAGATATCTGGAACATTTTCTAAACCCAAATATGTGTAGAACAGGAATGAAGACGTGAAATCTGGGCTAAAGTGTTGTCTTAGTTTGAATTCCACTAAAGTGGACCAACATGTGAGCTGGTAGGGGTATGAAGTTAGGAACACGGTAGAAGGGGATTTTAAAGACAAGACACCCTTCCATAAGTTTTTGCATCACATCACAGAACCAGTTCTAATATTTTCCCGAATCCTGGTTACTTAGTAATGCCATGTTTTCTGCCACAAAGGCAACTATGTAATAGAGGGAGTGCTTGATTTTTTTTTTTTTTTTCCTGCTTTTAGTTCATTTAAGTGTGAATGTCCATTACAAAACCCTGGAATTAGGGATAATAGCAAGCAAAACAAGGAACATCAAGCTTCTTAAGCCAGCAAAATGGCATTTGCTATAACCTGAACCACTTCACAGCACATGTCTTACAATGTCACATCTTCCCCTGGCGGGATCTGGCTTCCTACTAGATTCTTCTTTATAGACCACCATCTTACACATTTTCAAGAAGGTATGTTCATCCTCTTTTACAAGCAAAGGAACAACAGTGCAGGGAGGTTTGTTGATTCTAATACATTGAATATTTAATAAGTGAATAAAATTATTAGGTACCCTGCCCTGGTTTCTCTGCCTCCTAAGCAATAACCAATTAAACAGAATACAGTAAAGTAGAGACTTGGCGATTCTTATAGATTTTTTCTATTTTTTCTTATAGTTTTTCTTAGTATAATCAAGCAATTTAGACAACTCAAGAATATAATAATTAAACTATAAAGTATTACTTTAAAAAATAGTTCTCACATATTTGATCTTCATAAAAACTCTATGAAATGGATAGGGCAAGGATTGAGCTTCTTTTTTTTTTTTTGTAATTTAGAATAATAAGTCTCAGAATGTATAAGTGATTTGTCCAAATCAATGTTTGACCTGAATTATGTATTTCGATTATGAACAGGGCGTAAGTTTTCTGAGTAATTTCTAATTTTCCACTGTGAAGGCATAACAAATAGGTCATTTTAATACCCTTTATTAACAATTCATTGTTCTATATTTTAATGACCTTTCCTTTGAATTTTTTATTTAATTCTGTTATCTACATCTTTATTCACTAAAGTCAAGGATTAAGCATAATAATCATTTTGAACTCCTCATTTTTTAGATTAAAAAATTATAAAACCATAGAATTTAAGACTTGGAAAAGATCTTTGAAAAAACCCATCCCAGTGTTCCTTTTTACAATTAAAGAAACTAAGGTTTGGAAGAGTGAAGTGACTTTTCATAGGTCATGGTTAATTTATGCAGAGTGGGATCTAGGACTCATGTTTTCTGCCTTTTTGTCTCGCCCCCATGTATACACTGTTTTCTTAACTATTGTCTAGAACCATGCCTGTCACAGTGTGGGGCCTCTAATGTTTATTGAATAAATAAACAGTATCAGCGCTGACTTTGTTTCCATGATAAGCTACTTGAAGGCAGGGATTATGCTTTATTTACTTTGTATTTTCTACAATGCCTAGGACAGATTTTAAGCTCAAATCAAATACCCTAAAAGACTGGTTGAATTTGGTTTGAAAACAAGAATGACAGCAGCATACGTGTGGTGTACAGTAGTAAGCCATTTTCTCTCTTTGTTCCCTCAAGAAATTTGCATTTTAATGGATGCTCTCTCCATAAGTACTTTCAGTTGTTACAAAATAGTAACAACTAAGGTTTGTATGTCTTCTTCCAAATTGCTTTCCTGTACATGCTTTTATTTGGTTCTGTCACAACCACAGTTGTTCCCTTTATATGTAAAGGGAGTACATTTTAGAGAGGTTAATGGATTTGTTCAAAGCTATACAGGGAAGACATGTAAAGCCAGAAATTTGAACTTAGGTTTTATGCTCCAGAAGTCAAGTTCTTTTTAGGTCCTGTCTGAACCAAGGGATCACCAGAAGATCACCCATTAGGACAATGAATGAAGAAACAAGAAGTCATGTGCGAAAAATTATTTATCAAACATAGTCCATAACCTTAGGTAACCTTTGATGTTCCTAATTTGTTCTCAAAAAAAATCCGGTTTGAGACAGTCCCAGGAGGAAGAAAAAGGGTATAAACAGATACTTTTGATATTCTTTTTTATGTAGTATATACTGCTCTTTGTTCCTAAACACTCCAATGCAATATGGGAATCCTAAGTCTCCTTAAGCACCCAGACATTGCAAACTATGTCGTTATTGAATATAGATATTCAATTCAATTTGAAACAGGAGATAATATATTATGTAGGTATTAGATTCCAGTCAGATACTTTTTTTTAACAAAATAAAAGTGTGAGAATACTAGTTCACAGTTTATATGTTGCAGGAATATTGCTTTCATTTCTTCCAGAGAATAAATAGGTTCACATCCGTGTTCCATCTACTATGTCGTTATCAGTTTATTTGCAGTATATAATAAAACTCAAGGAGACATCTCTTTTGTTCACAGTGTGACTCTCTGCAAAAGAGAGAATGTATCTGTTGGCCAGTCAGATATTCCAGTGGAGAAGGGCTGTCATTAAAATCTTGCATACTATCAAGTGGGAAAGCAGACTTATATTGCAATTACTTTCCTATTAGCTGCTGCCCATTGCTCCTGACAGGTATAAATTAGATCTCGCTAGGTTGCCTACAGATTAATGAGTTCCAAAATTGGCATTCAATTGTTTAGGAGTGAAAGGCAGAAAAGGGAGGTAGATGAAAAATCTTTATACACCTGTGATTAGAAGATATTTTCTTTAATTTCATATTTTTTTTCCTTCCTCAGTATCGCTTGGGTGATAACTGACACTACTATCCGAGGATTCCTTTCTGCACAGCAGAAACTTGCAGCTGAGGCGAGGCCAGAATTAATAATTTGCGTGAGCAAACACACAGCTGCTGTTTGTGGAGAGAGATTCTATTAACGAACAGTGAATTCTCATAATTAGCCAAGCGGTTTCTGCAGCTGCCCGCCTGACCCCCAGACTACACAAATTGTGGGTGGTGTTCGGCCTCGAAATCAATCTTACCTAATTACTATAAGCATGTTCCTCCAGTCCTAATGACTGCAAAAAATTAGACATTTCTTACTCATTCAAATGCTCTTCTTATTAGATTTTCCTTTGTACCTAAATTTATATTTGTCTATTAGCATTTCTAAGAGTGTACAGGTGTAGTTACAAATCAGACTCAGAGGAGTATAATTCATGTTCCTGCAAGCATACACCCGCAAATGTCTGCTGTGCAAGCAGGAGCAAGATCTGTGCTCCCTGAAAGCATCGTTTCCCAAACAGCATTAGAAAACACACTGCGGGTCAGTCGTTATTCAAAGCCCAGTTTCTCTTGTACCCTTAGGTCCCTTTTCACTCATCTGCCATCCTTTCTCTCTTCCCCCATCTAACTCCCCAAAACTCTATTTAATTAAAAAGGAAGACATTGTGTATGCCACAGTAAGCCCCGACCTCATGGGAGCCAGTTTTCTGTTAGTCATTCTGTCACCTTGAAATCAAACCAACTTGTTTGACATTGATTTGCCTGTCAAGAGTGTGGCCAAGTATCCCAGCCTCAATATTGTCCACCCACACTGCACCAATTTGTAAGACATGCCTAACATTAGTTTGTACAGGCAACTCACTACATTTTCTCTGCAGAAGCAATTTTTTGAACAAAGTCTCTCTGTTGCCTGGAACATACTGCTGGCATATAGTCCACAATAAGTAGGCACTGGGATTTGTGTTTGCTGCTAAAATATGAGCATGTGCCCATATCCTAGATACACTTCAGTTACAGTCAGTACTTTCTTCTTCTTTTTTTTTTTGAGGCGGAGTCTCACTCTGTCGCCCAGGCTGGAGTGCAGTGGCGGGATCTCGGCTCACTGCAAGCTCCACCTCCCGGGTTCACACCATTCTCCTGCCTCAGCCTCCTGAATAGCTGGGGCTACAGGTGTCCACCACTGCGCCTGGCTAGTTTTTTGTATTTTTAGTAGAGACCAGGTTTCACCGCGTTGGCCAGGATGGTCTTGATCACCTGACCTCGTGATCCATCCGCCTTGGCCTCCTAAAGTGCAGGGATTACAGGCGTGAACAGTCAGTACTTTTTTACTGAACATTACAGAACGTAAGAGTGCTTATGGTGAAGTAACATAATTACATTCAAGCAGTGTGATCTACAGTTTGGGGCATGAACTCAAGTTTACACTTAGAAAATGAGGCTTGGGTTTTCCACCACGAACATCATCATTAAGGTCTGAGATGAAGTCCGAGTAAGCACCACTGAAACTATAGCATCCCTTTGATCATGTATCAGCCCATTCAGTATTGACTTAGTTGTCTTTCTCATCCATTCCTTTCCCTTCTCTGCTTCTTTCCTTCCTTGCTGTCTTCTTTTATTCAGTGCCTATTATCTGCACTGGGTTCTATTCTGGGTCCTAGGTAGATAGTAATGAACAGAATCAGTGTGGTTTCTCACCTCAGGGTGCTTCCACTTGGGAGGGAGACACAGACAATAAATATGTAAATAAATACATATGTATATAATTGCTACTTGCAAGGCAGCACAGTGTTATTTAAAGAGTGCCATTTCTGGAATCAGATTTTGTGGGTTCAAATCCTAGCTCTGAAATTTATATGCTGTTTGTGGACAAATTATTAAAACTTTTCATGCCTCAGTTTCTTCATTTTCATCATAGGGATAATAAAGGTGTGTATACTCATATGGTTATAATGAGAATTAAATAAACTGATCTCTCCAACAAACTTGGAATGTGGTCTGGTATGTAGTAAAAACAAAATACATTTTAGCTGGTATTATAATTGTCATGAAGCAAAAAGCAAAAGCTTCTGTTTGAAATCACAGATGCCTGTGCCTATATGTCTATAGCAGCACTATTCACAATAGCAAGATATGAAATCAACCGAAGTGCCCATCAATGGCTGATTGGATAAAGAAAATGTGGTACATATACACAATGGGGTACTATTCAGCCATACATAACAATGAAATAATGTTTTTCATAGCAACATGAATGGAATTGGAGGCCATTATCTTAAGCAAAATAACTCAGAAACAGAACCTCAAATATGGCATGTTCTCATTTACAAGTAGGAGTTAAATAATGCATACACATGAACACAGAGTATGAAATAATAATCAGTGGAGACTCGGAAGAGTGAGGAGTAGGGTGTGGGGATGATGAGAAATCATTTAATTGGTACAATGTGTGTTATTTGGGTGATGGATACCCTAAAAGCCCTGACTTCACCACCACACAATCTGTGCATGTAACAAAATTACACTTGTAATCCATAGATGTACACAAATAAAAAAAAGGAAAATTTAAAAAAAAAAAACAAAAAAAAAAACTAGGGAAAGCTGTTTTAAACTGCATAGGAAGGGAAATCCTTTTTCTAGAGCCAACGTTAAGCAGAGACTTCAAGGTCATCTTTTGAAGGTGGTCAAGCTGACCACACAGAGTATGACACATTCTTCTCAGCAGTAGGAGCAGCCTATCAAAGGCCCTGGGGTAGGACCAATTTGGTGTGTTCCAGGAACTGAAAGGAGGCCAGTATGGTGAGGAACCCAACACAGAGGAGATTAGAATAGTTGAAAGATTAAATGCTCCAAAGGGGAAGAATCTGGAGTGCTTTTAAATATCCTTTTGAGAAGCCAAAGTCATAATTCCCCGGTTATTATAAACTCTATTAGAATTTCTTGGTCTAAAGATGAGAGAAAACAGAATCCTGCAGCATGATGCTTTGAGAAAAATAGATGTGCTCTGATGAAGCAGGCAGTCAAGTTTGTTTCTTCTTCATCAATCCCCAGGCCCATTTGCCTTAACAGCAGCTCCATTAAAAAAAATAAAACTGTTTGTGTAATGAAGTCAAGAGTTGCAAACCTCATCAGAACTCAGAGGGAAAGAAGAAAAAGAATTTTGCAATTCAGACTTAGTGAACTTAGAGGGGCAGAAAATAGAACACCTCCACCCCCACTGCAAGTCTTATATTAGCACTGACATTTGAGTTTGAATCTTCAGAGTGACCTTGACGTACCTAGGCATAAATGGATATAGGAAGGGCTACCTTACGAATCTCAGGTAAGGAAAAGGAGTTTCTTATTGCAATCAGAAGGACAAGAAATGAAAGAGCACAGGCTTCCAATTGCTTAGGCCAGGAACAATCAGGCACTAACAAACGCTGATATATAACTGTTCTGCAAGGGAAAGACCACAGCATTATAACTACTTAATGCATCTCTCTCCCAGCCTTGGTGGCTTGGGGGTCCAGGTAAGGTTATTTCCTGTGGCTGTATGAGCAGAATAATGCAATATATTTTAAAACAGACTGAAGCTATTCATCCAAAGTAATTAATTTAGCATTAAATGTATAGGCAGTATTATGTAATGTTTTAAAGTATATGAACATTCCAAAATTGCCAATTCATATTTGGTCAGAAGCCAAGACTAGCTCTTTAAAGCATAATTTAACTAACTTTTCAGTAAATAGTGGTAAGATAAGGGAAATTAGTCCTAACACTTCCTCTGTTGGAGGTAATCTAGGATCCAAGTTGCATCATGATCTGGCTCCCTTCTACCCAGAGGACTGGATATGAATGAGGGTGGATGGCTATCAGGGCCATGACTGCCTCCTGGGACATACGTTTGTGTAGGAGACATTTAAAATGTATTTTTGGCTGGGCATGGTGACTCACGCCTGTAATTCCAGTGTTTTGGGAGGCTGAAGTGGGAGGATCACTTGAGGCCAGGAGTTTGAGACCAGTCTGGACTACATAGTGAGACCTCATCTTTATAAAACATAAAACATAAAAATTTCACTGGGCACGGTGTCATGTGCCTATAGTCCAGCTGCTCAGGTGGCTGAGAAGGGAGGATCACTTGAGCCCAGGAGTTCAAGGCTGCAGTGAGCTATGATAACACTGCACTTTGGGCAACAGAGCAAGACACTGTTCCAAAAAAAAAAAAAATTCTATTGCTGGCTGTTGTATCTGTAATTCAAAGCTAGTACCCAATGTTCTAGGGATCATCTTAAAGTGCAATTTCTGCACTTCCATTGGAATCACTTGAAATGCACTCAGTTAAAATGCAGATTTATAGTCCCACCACTCACTGTCTGAACCATAACCTCAAGGGGGTGGGGCAGAAGGCTGGCCCAGGAATTCCCCATGATTCTGATTCTCACTTAAGTTTAAGAATACTGGTTAAGACTAGAGGATCATGTTCATAAGATTTACCCCAGGACGTAAAGGAGATTCAATCACAAATTTAAGGGCTTCTCTGTATGTCATAGAGATTTTTAAATTTTTATTAAAAAATGTATTTGAGTATATAATTTTCCAAATTCAAATTTTAAACTCACCTACACTCATTTTATGTGAGTATTCATATAGTAACTGCTATTCTGGGTAAAAATAATTGAGCCATTCAGAAACAGTTATTGGGTCTTTGCCACTTGAGCTGGTCTGTTCTGTGCCAATTATTACCATGCCTCTAACATCATGGATTCTCCGATGCTAGGCCCCTAATACAATGCCTTGCACCAAGCAGTTCTCAGCAATTATTAGTTAAATTGAAACTGAATGCTCAAATCTGTGATTATTTGATACCCAAATTAGAAACTGGATGTTTCACTGCTTCGTTCATTTTATAACTTAGAAAAGAGCTGTGTAAGCCACAATGCTTTCTCACAAACTATGTGATTTGTCAACTCATTCATCCAATCCCGAGCCTGTCTTTATTTTAATTAAAGGTGATGATAACCTCAACATGTGCTGAGAGTAGGAAATAAATAATTGTTGTAAATGTGTTTGGCTGGGCACATATAAATACATCTAAATATATAGCTAATAAATGTTATCCATATTTGGTGGTTGACTCCTTTTGGATAACTGCTAGCTTGATGATTAGGAGCACAAACAGTTATGTATTAATACTTTCCCCCATATATTAACTGCCTGTAATGAACTTTGGGAAGACAGTTCAGGGTTCCCATGTCTAAAATTGAGGCACATTGTGAATGCCTTAAGGTTTCTTCCACAAAAGATTTCTTAACTATTAAGGGGAAAGAAAAGAAAAAATACTGAAAGCGATGAGCTCTCTTCTCAGGAAATGCACGTGTAAAATTCAGTTGACTCACATATAGATTCTCCCTGAAGTCCATCCAGGGGGCTCAGGTTAAGACACTTGCATTAAAATGTAACTATTCTTCTTGGGTACTTTTATTCATTAGCACATTATTGATCCAGTCAATCAATATTTATTACTAACCCCTTAGTACTGGGAATGCTAAACTCTGAATAGACAATAAGACATGGCCTCACATTCCAGAAGTTTACAGTTTAGTGGTAAGGAAAGGTTATAATGTCTTAGTGAATGGAAAAGAGCAGTGGCACAGAAAAGGGTAGGCATTTGTGGGTCATCATGAATCCAGGGAGGCTTCTAGGGAAGATAATCCTTGAGGGGTATTTTGATGGATAAATAGAAGTCTTCCAGAAGGGTGGGGGAAAAGTCAGGATGAGGCAAGAAGAAAATTCCAGGGAGAGAATGGCTTTAGAGGCAGACAGCATGGTTAAAGTTATACTGAGAAAGGCAGAGGTAGTGGGGTGAGGTGTGGTAGGAGGAAGAGACCATATTGGAGAAATTGGTGGACAAATCATTAAGAGCCTATCCACCAGGCCAAAAATTCTGGATTCTTATCTGGAAGAGTTGAGAATGCACTGGGGAAGATTTTAAGCACTAAACAACAAATTCAGCATTGCATTTTAAAATCTTTGTGAATTCTAGATTGAAATGAGCAAGATGAGGATTAAGGCAATTGGTTTAAGGATATCACAAACAACTCCCAGAAATGAAGACTAGAACTAAAGCCGTGGGAGTGAGGCTGGAGAGATGGCGATAGATTATAGGTAGCCTAACAATGTTGAATTCATCAGTCTGGATTAGTAATTAGATGTGGACTCAGAGAATGGTAAGTATTTTAGAAGGACTCAGTTTTAAGACTTGAGTTGGGGGCAACTTGGTGGATGGGTTGATAGTGTTCAGTGAGATTGCAAATGAAGAAGGAGTAGCAGATTAGAGATGGGATGGAGAGCAATAATGGGTCTAAGATATTGGCAAGTAAGAGAAGATAGAAATAACAAGAGTGGCTAAGATAATATGCAACTTAAAAGATATGAGGACAGAAGAGGATCAAAGGTGAAAACCTGGATAATGGCTTCATTTATGGAGTGGCCTGAGGAGGAAGAAATCACAAAGGAGATAAAGCCAGAGATATAAAAGGAACATCAGGTTTCATGGAAGACAATGGAGAAGTTTCAAAAGGATGGTGTGGTTAATAGTACAAATGCTTCAGAGTAACGTAAGACATAGGCAAATGGGAGTCCACCCGTTTTCAAAGAAGAGAGGTCATTGATAATCTTGAATAAAATGGAGAAAAGTATTCTGCCAGTTTTTCAGGCACTGAGAATCAATGCAAGATATACATCAGTGTCTGATACATAGTAAGTGCCTTTATACCTGTGTATTTCTCTAAGAAATTTTAGGTCTTTGACAGTTCTGGAAGCAATTTAGTTTATTTCTGAAGATTCATTATTTTATTTTGTAATATATCAAATTCATATGATTTGATAAGCAGATATTTTATTTTGTTATTTATTTATTTTTTCATTTTGAGACAAAATCTTGTTCTGTTGCCTAGGCTGGAGTACAGTGCCGGGAACACAGCTCATTGCAGCCTCAATCTCCCAGGCTTCAGTGATCATCCCACCTCAGCCTCCCAAGTAGGTGTGCACTGCCGTGCATGGCTAATTTTTAAATTTCTTGTAGAGATGAGGTCTCTGTATGTTGCTCAGGCCTGGCCTCAAACTTCTGAGCTCAAGTGATCCTCTCACCTTGGCCTCCCAAAATGTTGGGATTGCAGGTATGAGCCATCACTCCCGGTCAGCAGATATTTTAGACCCTAGTGTTTGGGAAAAGATTACATACTTTTTAATATACTTAAAACTCTTACTGACAGGTAAGATGATAGTTAAAAGTTTTCTCCTGTGTTATTATTAAATTATTATCAGAGGTATTTTTTTGAAATTATATAACCATATTATTTTAGTTAGGGAGTATAAGAACTTAAATTATGTGGTAAATGACTTATGAAACATCAATTTTTTTGGTAATTAAAGAATAAGCATTTAAGATGTCTTTGGTAGAGATTAAATAAAAGATAACAGCATCTTCTTCATAAATTTGATGTTTTGAACATCAGAAATTGGAACTTCCATTTAACTCCAAATTGGCATAGAGAATGATATTCACGTTTGTGTTACTTTCAAGGTTAGAGAGATTTATGCCAGGGCACCAAGACCTAAGTGAACCATCATTTCAGATATAATAAAATATCCAAAAAAATAAAAACTAGAAATCTAATAAATGTATAATTTATGATTAAAAGGAACTATATCATTTTGTTTCATAGTATCTCTCACAGTATTAATGAAAAAGTTCTTGCAAGTCATTAATTTTCCCCTTTCTAAGATTATAAACAGGGAACTTGATTTTCAAGTCACATTTATTTGGTTTTTCATCTATTGTTATAGCATGTGTATGTGGGTATGGACATCATTATTTACATATGGTAGCTGCAGCTGTTCTGGAAACTTTCCCTCTTTTCTCTCTTCTGCAGTACCTGACTTCTCACTCTCTGGAGCTCATATACCAAGGAAATACAAAGTTCTCAGAGAGAAAACTCCTAAGGAGGTGTGTATTACAAATAACTGGGAGAGCTTTTATTAGGTTGGTGCAAGAGTAATTGCAATTTTTGCCATAAATGTAATAGCAAAACCACAATTACTCTTGCACCAATCTATTAAAACTACTGATACCTGTGCACCAATCCTAGAAATTCTGGTACATTTTGTCTAGGGCAGGCCTTGGGCACTGAATTTTTTTGAAAAGCTTCCCAGATGGTTTTAATGTGCAACAGGATGAAGAGTCACTGTGCTAGAGGTTTCTTGCATTTGTTCCTCAAAGGGAAGAATTTACCTCATGGTGATATCAGTTGGATTGAGATATGGGTAATGCTGCTGTGCCGTCTTCGGTATTCATCAATGTAAAAAACATACTCACTTCAGACTTATGCAATCCTTTTCACTTTTATCTTTTAAAATTCTTTCAATTATAATATACAGAAGATTCAAAGATACACTATCTAGATAAACTTTTACTCTTAAGGAATTAGTGCCAATTTGTCTAAAAATCTTAAGGTGATAGTTCTTGTTCAATACTGAAATCCTAGTTTGTATGTACGTTTATACGTGTGTATATGTGCCTAGGGTATATATACTTATAAAAGCTATTATGGTGCAAGTTTTGCCAACATTATTTCTGCAAGAATTTTGTGTTGTTTCTGCAAGAGGATTTTGGTTAGTGAATTGAACACTAATGGCAGCATTAAGCTACGGTTTTATAGTTAAAATGAAATGTCAAAGTTTTTAAATAGTTCACTCTTGAGATAATGCTATTATAAAGGACTCAATAAGAAAAAAATGAATGACCAATGGAGTTCAGCTTATGATCATTTGAAAGAAGTCTCTGGGGAACAACTACAGGCACACCTTGTTTTATTGCACTTCTCTTTATTGAACTTCACAGCTATTACATTTTTTACATATTGAAATTCTGTGGCAACCCTGTGTTGAACAAGTCTATCGATGCCATTTTTTCCAACAGCCTGTGCTCACTTCCTATCTCTGTCACATTTTGGTAATTATCATAATATTTCAAAATTTTTGTTATTATTATATCTGCTATGGTAATATCTAATTAGTGATTTTTGATGTTATTACTGTTTTGGGGCACCACAAACCACACCCATATAAGATGACACTTCACTGATGAATGTTGTGTGTATCCTGACTGCTCTTCTGGCCAGCCATTTCCCTATCTTTCTCCCTTTGCTTAGCCTCCGTATTCTTTGAGGCACAACAGTATTGAAATTAGGCCAATTTATAACCCTACGATGGCCTCTAAGCATTTGAATGAAAAAGTCATACATCTCTCATTTTAAATCAGAAGCTAGAAATATTTAACCTTAATGTGAGGAAGGCAGGTCAAAAGCTGAGACAGGCCAAAAGGTAGGCCTCTTGGGCTGAATAGTTCGCCAAGTTGAGAATACAAAGGAAAAGTTCTTGAAGGAAATTAAAAGTGCTACTCCAATGAACACATGAATGATAAGAAGGTGAAACAGCCTGAATAGAGAAAGCTTTATTGATCTAGATAGAAAATCAAACCAGCCACAGCATTCCTTTAAGCAAAAGCATAATCCAGAACAAGGCCCTAACTCTCTTCAATTCTTTGAAGGCTGAGAGAGTTGAGGAAGCTTCAGAAGAAAAATCTGAAGCTAGCAGAGGTTGGTTGCTGAGGATTAAGAAAATAAGTTGCCCCATAACATGAAAGTGCAAGGTGAAGCAGCAAGTTCTGATGGAGGGAGTTAACCAGATCTAGCTAAGATCACTGATGAAGGTAGTTACACTAATAGCCTTCTTCTAGAAGATGACATCTACGACTTTCATAGCTACAGAAGAAAAGAAGTCAATGACTGGCTTCAAAAGTTCAAAGGACAGGCTGACACTCTTGTTAGGGGCTAACGCAGCTGATGACTTGAGGTTGAAGTCAATGCTCATTTAACATTCTCAAAATTCCAGGCCTCTTAATAATTATGCTAAACTTACTCTGCCTGTGCTCTACAAATGGAACAACTAGGCTTGGAAGACAGCACATCTGTTTACATCATAGTTTACTGAATATTTGAAACACCCTGTTGAGACCTACTGCTCAGGAAAAAAATGATTTCTTTCAAAATGTTACTGCTCATTGACAATGCACCTGGTCTCCCAATAGCTCTGATGGAGATGTACAAGGAGATTAATGTTTTCATGCTTGTTAACACAGCATCCATTCTGCAATTCATGGATAAAAGAGTAACTTTAATTTTCAAATTTTATTATTTAAGAAATACGTTTTGTAGCAGGGCACAGTGGTTCATGCCTGTAATCCCAGCACTTTGGGAGGCTGAGGCAGGCAGATCATGAGGTCAGGAGAACGAGACCATCCTGGGTAACATGGCGAAATCCCATCTCTACTAAAAATACAAAAAATTAGCCAGGCATGGTGGTGGGTGCCTGTAGTCCCAGCTACTTGGGAGGTTGGGGCAGGAGAATGGCGTGAACCTGGGAGGCAGAACTTGCAGTGAGCAGAGATCATGCCACCACATTCCAGCCTGGGTGACAGAGCAAGACTCTGTCTCAAAAAAAAAAAAAAAAAAAAAAGAAAATATGTTTTGTAAGGCTATAGCTGCCATAGATAGTGATTCCTCTGATGGATCTGGGCAAAGTACATCGAAAACCTTCTGGAAAGGATTTATCATTCCAGATGCCTTAACATTGTCATTCATGGGAGGAGGCCAAAATATTAACAATAACAGGCATTTGGAAGAAGTTGATTCCAACCGTCATGGATAACTTTGAGGGACTCAAGATGTCAATGCAGAAAATAACTGCAGATGTGGTGGAAATGCCAAGAGAATTAACAATTAGAAGCAGAGCCTGAAGATGTGACTGAATTGCTGCAAGCTCATGATAACACTTGAATAGATGAGGAGTTGCTTCTTAAAATTGGGCAAAGAAAGTGTTTTTTGTTTGTTTGTTTGTTTTGGTTTTTTTTTTCCGAGATGGAATCTATTCGTGATGAAGATGCTGTGAACATTGTTGAAATGATAAAGCAGGGGCAAGGTTTGAGAAGATTGATTTCAACTAAGAAAGAAGTTCCGCGGGTAAAGTGCTATCAAATATCAATGCATGCTAAAGAGAATTTTTTTTTAATAAAAGAAAGAGTCATTTGATGCAGCAAACTTCATTGTTGTCTCATTTTAAGAAATTGCCACAGTCACCCCAACCTTCAGCAACCACCACCATGATCAGTCAGCAGCCATCCACATCAAATTAAGGCTCTCCATCAGTGAAAAAGATTATTATTGTCTGAAGACTCTGATGATCATTAGCATTTTTTAAAGATTTTTTTTGTATTAAAAAATTAAGATATGTATATATTTTAAGACAGGGGTGTCCAATCTTTTGGCTTCCCTGGGTCACATCGGAAGAAAAAGAATTGTCTTGGGCCACACATAAAATACATTAAAACTAACTAGCTGATGAGCTAAAAAAAAATTACAAAATAATTTCATAATGTTTAAATAAAGTTTACGAATTTGTGTTGGGCTGCATTCAAAGCCTTCTTGGGTCACATGTGGCCTATGGGCTGTGGGTTGGATAAACTTGTTTTAAGACATAATATACATTAATAGGCTATAATATAGTGTAAACATAACTTTTGCATGACTTTTATATGTACTGGGAAACCAAAGAATTATACGACTCACTTTACTGTGATATTCACTTTATCGTTGCGGTCTGAAAATGTACCCAGAGTATCTTCAAGATATGCTTAATTGGCTTTTGTTTGTCTGTTTGCTTATGTTTTTCCTCATCTGAGCAGAAAGAATTTTAATTATCATTCTCTTTTCCAGAGTTTTCTCATACAGGGCAATGGGCATCATCTACTTCTGGGCTAGCAAGGACAGCTTCTCCAGGCATATCAGCCATAACTTCTCTACAAGTTAGGGGAGGAAACATTTCCTTTATCTTTACTTTTTCAGTGTTACTCAAAGCACCATACCTTTCCTGCTTCTCATACTGGAGGCTGAGTTCAACAAGTTTCAGGAATCCTTTAGGGGCTGCAGTGTGAGAATATGTTGTTCACACTAAAAATATCTGTAATGCAAACAACTACCGATTAACCTAAGAGTAATTTGTTGCGTTAGATGTGAATGTTTGCTTCGCAGATTTGTACACTAGGCAGACATTTGTGCATGAAAATCAGTTTTCTGTGATGTTTCATGGCAAAAAAAAAAAAAAATTCTTCCTGGACCGTGAGAGATGGATGCTGTGTTACGTGTACACTGCTTTAGGCTTCAGGGCAGTGTAGGATTTCATAAGATCTATGAAATCTTTTTTTCTTCACTCTCTCTCTCTTTATTCATGGGAAATATTATAACTTATTGGGACCTCATCTGATAGCATTTCTTTTAGTGGGGAGGGGTGTTAAAACCAATAGTATTTAATGATGGGAGACATCGCCTTGGGCTAAAGCATTTTAATTATGTGGGCAGACCAACATGTATCCTTCATTTTCTTCCATCTGGATTAAAAAAAAATGAAGCAAAGCAAGATAGGGAACTTTCCGTGCATATATTCCAATCTCTAAAAATTCTGATTTCCTTTTTTCTAAATTATATAACACGAATTCTAAAGACCTGTTTAAACTTCCCTAAACGAGTTATGATTTGATCTCATTTTGGGGACCATTAGATGAGCAACAGGATTTTTGTTAGTATAGTGGTAATTTTCATTTTTCTCTCCTTTTGTTTTCAGTATGGACTTGCCTTCCTACCAATGGCATGTTTCAAGAAAAATTTTGTTGATTTTGTCTCCTGCTTACATTAAATAAGACATAATTGAAAAACATATTTTTAGATTTTATAAAATGTAGCCATAATGTGATTCTAGTTGGGTTTGAAGAGAAAGCCATATAAATAAAAACCAAGCTGAGTAATTTGAGCTATTATAGATGTCATAACTCCCCTTGGGTGAGTGAAGTGGATTTGAATGAGCTAGCACCCATTTAAGTTCTTGGTACATGGAGCATGAATCTTTGAGACCCATGTTTGTTTACACATGAAAAGACAAAATTCTATTTCCGAGGGAAAAATCACAACCATCAAAAAGCTTTTGGACATCAAATAGATCTTAAAAATCAACAATTTGATGAGTTAACTCAAAATGAATCAGAAACATATGGATTAAATTTCTCTTACCAAACACATGGGTTTAAAAGGAAAAGAGAACTTAGAAAATGTGTTTTGAGTTTCCTCAAACCCAAAACGTTTGAAAAATAATATAATTTGAAGCAATCGGTGGATTCGAAATGTGCTTGACTTCTCCCAATCTTGAGTACTCCCACTCACTGAGTCTACAATGATAATGTTTTATTTTTCAAATGAACAACAAATACTAAGGGAAACTGAGCTACTCCTGGATCTGCCTGCACATCTGAACAATGGGGTTGAAATTGTACAGCAAGTACTCTTTATAATTACTAGGAATTATTTTGAAAGGTCTATAGAATATAACTCAGTTTTTTCTTTAGAATACATTTTATTTTCAAACTGGAATTAGCGTAAAAGGAGGAATTAAATTTTTCTAATGGTTTCACATGCTTCTTACTGTTCTGTGGACTGGAATCAAACAACTTTTAAAAGAATCCTGTGCTCAGATTGTTTGCGTAAGTACTCAAGGTGATACTCATACTTTTAACCGTGAGGAAATGTCATACATCATGTTAAACATGAAGTTCTTGGCTTATAGCCACGTTTTTATGCCATTTTGAAAAGTATTTGGTTTCTGAATTAGTACTAAAATAACAAAATTGAAATTACATTTTGTGCTTGCTCACATCTGATGCGTGGATTTTTATCTGTATTGAACTAAGATAGAGATTGATTTTTTTTGTTGTCTTACAACACTACTGAACTCATTGACCCACTGAATACTTCACACTGTTTACCTTTATAACAACCCCAACTACTATTGTTAGCTTTATGAGTCAAAGGGGAATTTTGTATTCAGATTATGTGTCTTGTTAAAAGAACCATGGGATTGTCTTTACCCAAAACAAAGACAAATACTGTCATGCTTCTTTTAACAACCTTCCATTAGCTGTGGCAGAATCTATGTACTAGAATGCACTGTGAAGACACAAGGGAGACCTCAAGGTGATGTGGGCTGGGGTGTGGTGGATAAGAGCATGAATCAAGCTCGCTTAATTCAAATCTTGGTTCCATCACTAGTCTGTGACCTGCAGTGACATCCTTAACCTTTTCAAGCTTTTTTTTTGTTCATTCGCAAAATGAGGATAATAATATTTATCTCATGGAGATTGTTGTGAGTATCAAATGAGATAATACATGAAGAATTCTTGGAATAGAATAGTAAATAGCTATGAAATTAAGAGATTAGCTTTTAATATTACCAATAATGGAAAGAACCTGGGTTATAGGAATTAAATGAGCTAACACATGAGAAAAGCAGGTTTAAGTTCTAAATTACTATATAAAAATAAATATTTTCCTAGAATTAACTAGAAGCATGGCCCCATGCTTGGGAGACAGAGGAGAATGAATATAAGAAAGAACAAATAACAGAGATTTCTGGTGTTATTGAACCAGTTTATGCATTCCCTCTAGACCACTTAATACAAGACACTTATCTGTAGAAAGGGTAATAGAATTCTGGTGTAAATTTTAATAATTGCAGCAGTGATTACCTTTAGATCCTGTGAGTTCATTATTGGCTGAACAATTCTGAAGACTCTCGTTAAATGGTCCATGGAATGAATCAGGCATGGAATTAACCTATCTTTAGTTCCCTAAAGCTTATGTCCCATGAAGGAGTACTTATATTGCTTTGTACCTATACCTTCTATACCCTTGATACTAAAAAAAAAAAAAAAAGTTAAAGAGGTTAAACCCAGAATTCCAGGTGAATTGACCCTTAAGTAATTAAAAATTAAAAAAATTCCAGTGGCAGAAATTATTTTAAAAGACTACCATCTTTGTCTTGCAGCTACTTTAACTGCAGGTTATTATTGGCTATGCCCTGTGGTTTGGATGCCAATTGCAAGGCAGCTGCCCTGCCCCAGCCTGGGAATTCTCTGCAGGGGATTCTTCAGGAAAAGAGGCATTTTGTGCAATGGAAGAATAAGTATTAGGTTAATAACCACTAAATATATCTTTTTCCAAAGCTCTGGTGAAATTCACATAGTGTTTTCATTGCTTAAAGTGTTGCTTTCAAAATGGAGAACTGATTTGGATTTGCTGAATTTGTGAGAATACTCCTTTGCCATATCAATTTTTTCACCATGGAAAAAGTGGGCATTACTACTTTGAAAGTGTTGTCTTGAAAACTTCTTTGTAGAAATTTCTCTTTCAGAGACTCGCCATTTATGTATTCTGGAATATCTTTTATATTAATCCTTCATTAGGTCTTTGAAAGATCATAGATTCATTGACTCTGAGGGTTTATAGGCCATGTTATCCAGCCTCTTGTCCCATGCGTGAATCTTTCACCAAACCGAATGATTTTATAATCTGCACTTCTAATATCAGAAACTTGCTATATCCCAAGGCAGCTTAGTTAATCTTCAGATAGCTTTACTTGTTAGTGCTTCTTTATGTTCAGGTGAAATTGATTCCTTTATAATACCCACCAGCTAGCCTAATTATATTAATAAGTACCATATAGTTCAGACCCAATCCCCTTTCCACATTTCCAGTAACTCTTCCAAACCTAGTTTGATTCACTTACTGAGCCTAATTGTGTGCTGATAGTCATTGATCATTTCAGCTCTCTTTCCATGTGGTTTGATCCTGGGATGCCCCAGTTAAGCTCTATTTTTCCTAAAGGACAATGATATTCCAGAAGTAGTGTGACCACTGCATTATATTGTCAGCTTTGGACTAGCTTCTACGTGGACCAATGAAAAATAAGATTATATTAGCCTTTATTGCTAGTCTTTATTGAATTGACTCATAAAGCCAACTAAAATTATTGTTCATTTTTTCTCACAGTAAAGTCACATTTCATCTCTTGCACATAACTAGGGTTGTTTACTTGATAATCTATTACTTCTAACTTTTTGGTTTAACCGTGGTCTCAAAATACAGAAGTACTTAGTAGCTAGAGGTAAAAAATGATTTGTATTATGTATGTCTATCCCACACAGACTGACAAGAGAGAAAGTTGTACATGTAGCCAGGGGGCTTCTCTGAATTCTGTCTACTACTTGCTAGATTACAGAGTCCTACCTCTATCCATGTTAATTTCATTCAAGCACAAAGCAGAGAAGCAAAGGACAGACCTGCTACCACTAGCCTCCATCTCACACATGCTCAGCATTAACCCCTCTCACAGGCACAAGAATGTGCAAAGGCTAGTGGATTCATTGATTCCAGAACTTCATTGGAAAACGTTGTCTTATGCCATTTACCTCATTTGTCTTTTCCCAGCCCTATTTTCCCGTTTTTTCTATAGAATTTTTCTACAAAGAATGAAATATAGGTCAGGTGCAGCGGCTCACACCTGTAATCCTAACACTTTGGGAGGCCGGGGCAGGAGAGTCACTTGAGTCCAGGAGTTTAAAACCAGCCTGGGCAACTTGGTGAAACTCTATCTCTACAAAAAAAAAAAAAAAAAATTAGCTGGGCATGGTGGTATGCGCCTGTAGTCCCAATTACTCGGGAGGCTGGGTTGGGAGGATCACTTGAGCCCAGGAGGCAGAGATTGTAGTGAGCCAAGATTGTGTCACTGCACTCCAGCCTAAGCAACAGAGGCAACCCCATCTCAAAAAAAAAAAAGAAAAGAAAAAGAAATATAAAATTATGTACTTGTTGTCATTAAGTTATTGTATTAGATTTCGGCCGTTATCCTACTTGTCAGATCTTTTGAAATCTTCTTTCTGTCATTTAGTGTATTCACTATACTTCCCAGATTTTTGCCTTTCACTAGTTTGATCTGTCTATTCAATTAGCATTGATGGTTGTACATATCCAACATTGAGCGACACTAAAGAATTGCTTTATATTTCAAGTGCCAAGTCTACCACCTGTTTGATGGCTTCAGAAAGAATAACAAGTTTTTTTAAGATAATGAGTTCAACTCATCCAATTCATAGTCTTGAAACTAAAAACTTTAGGAGATGTCAACACGTGACTTTATCAGTATTTCTCGTAAGTTATTTAAGGACTTTCATGTTAAGTTAAATTGATGTAAAACAAACACACTTAAATTATCATGGATAACCTACCAGCAGTGAACAACACTATCTCTTTCCTTCATGTGGAAGATTTGGCGAGACATCCTTTATCATATTTGTCGTGGTTGTTTTCTCATAAGCTTGAAGCAGGTAAAAGTGAGACAACAAATTAGCTCACAGTTTGAAGGACCTCATGCATGATCTCATATTAGATTGATTATATGGAGGATAAGTAAGGACCACAGTATCAACATAATTTATCTCCTTTGAAAAACA
This sequence comes from Mandrillus leucophaeus, assembly GCF_000951045.1. Taxonomy (NCBI): domain Eukaryota; kingdom Metazoa; phylum Chordata; class Mammalia; order Primates; family Cercopithecidae; genus Mandrillus; species Mandrillus leucophaeus. Next base: position 699,231 of record NW_012102009.1, read on the forward strand.
GGATCAAATAAACAGTAATGGAATTTTAAAAACTTAAAAGCTTCAGAGAATTAATTAAGATTCCCCAATATATGATGGGAGAGCTATTGAACCCAAAAAGACTCACACACCCCCTAATTGCTAATCTTCTCAAGGAATTGACTTATTAGATTCTTTCTACCAGCTGTTTAGAGGTTACAGAAAATGCACCAGGCTTTGCCAATGACCCAAGTGCCTTAATTCCTATGCATGCATATTTTAACATTATTACAGAAAGGTTTCATTTGCAATTTACAGGCTGAGTAGCAATGAGTCCGTTTCAAAGAGGTCAGTGCTTTCACCATGCCTCCTAGTGATGGAATTATAGTTTAAACAGCTGGAGCACTGTCCCAGGAGGGACACTGGGGTATGGCTCCTTAACGGCAGAATAAATCCATCAGACATATTTCATGTGTCTGATAACATTAATAGATACCAGGGCTGTTTAAATATTTAATGAACTCACTCAGAGACTGTTTACCAAGGGGAGAAAAAGAGCTATCAGAAAGGATGATCACATCCTTTTGATCTACAATGACAACAACAAAACCGAAATCTCAGCCAATGATTTCTCTTTCTTGCTGCAAATTCCATCAGGGGAACCCGTTTGCTACATGACATGTTTCATTTCCACAGTGTGCAAGAGAGTGTTTTCAGTTTTGCAGTTCAAAAGTTAATCATTTCCATGCGACTCACTACTTAATAGAGATGCCAGAAATCATAGAATAGCTTTCAGTTGGGATGGAGAAAACAGCAGAGGAAAGATAGAGACACTACAGCAAGCAAATGGTGTGCAGTGCACACGGAGCCAGAGAAGCCCTGGATGTGTTAATGAGGAGGGCATCTGCTAGAAAGAGGGAGTAAGCAGAATGTCAGTTGTGGCTGCTGGCTACCTTTGCTGCTGGTCTTTAGGAGGATTCCTTGCTACAGAATCCTTTCTGGAGATGGATAGTAATCATTAAAAGAAAAAATCACATCCTGATATTTGGCATACTTTTATTCTAGTCTGAGGGCAATTTGGTTGGATTTATGAAATTTCACTGAGAATGGTTTGGCTAGGCAGAATAAAATGGTTTTATTCTGTGGTTTCAGATGCCTGTTCGGTCATGCAAAACTGAAACAATAGCTAAGTTTCAAATGATGGGAAATAGCTGGCACTAGGTCCTTCCTGTCTGTTGGCACCAACAAACAGTCATGTTGAAAAATGGTCTATCACACACTTTCCAGAGCATATTTTTTTCTCAATTATGTTTATTATAACCCTAATCCAGTTCTTTTCATGGGATTAAGGTGACCCATAGGCCTGGTGTCCACCATCTTGGTCTGTTCTAATACCTGATAAATTCAACCTAGATTAGAATGAATTAAGAATGCCTCCTAGACCAGGTTGAAAATGTCTGGCCATTTGGCAATTTAACTCTGAAGTATTTTTCTTTGGGGACCAAGAGAGTATCTTGGCTTAATTAAAAATGGATACATTTTTGAACATCTCAAATGAATGCCATTAGCATTACTTATACTCTGTTTTCTCTCAATTCTGTTTTGCTATAGGTTTGTAATTTGTTATAAAAGCATAAGAAAGCAGATGGTGGATTTCCTGAGAGCATTGTGTTGCTCTACTTTTGGAAGGGCTGTCATTCTCAGAAATGAAAGACTTACACTAGACCATACCTTTCCAAACAAATCATTTTCAAGTATATAAATAGCATAATTAATCACAATGGAAATATAAAACGTTTAATCAGTAGCAGATGGACTGAAACAAAGAAATCTTATGTATAAGGCTATTTGAAATGTTCAGTGTTGCATACTTTTTATATGTTTGTAAAAATTGATTTTAGGGACCATGATTTTATTTGAACTTAATAGTTAATATTTTGTTCTGTATTTTTCTGGCAAGAAGATTAAGCAACCCATCTTGCTGCTGTTTTAGGAAAGCAACTGAGTCACTGCCTGGCATAAGAGAAAAGTTTACTAAAATATACATTTGCAAGAGGACAGTTTAAATTCTCCAGATTCCCCTGTTTATAGTAATCAATGGTAAAATATCTTTATGTCTTTGAAAGGAAGCAACCTGGGAGAAACACTACATGGGAAAATGTATCTGGTGTGGAAAAAAAAGTCACAGATCTTTGATGTTGATTATCATTTTAAATCTTTTAAGTGAGTGTGCTTTAGAAGAGAAAAAATTTTGACAGCAAAGGAGCAGGGAACTCCTTTTGGATATAGGGTCTGGTTTAACTAAATTCTACAGCAATAAAAGCTGAAACTAATTTCCAGATGGAATAAATTGGTTCCAGGGTTTCTGAAATTTTGGCCAGCGTGTTGCACAGCTGAAGCAGATCCTTGCTCAGGACTATTACCAAAGCGGGTGGGAAGGGAGGGGAAAAGGCTTGATGGGGATACATTTCCCAAGAGATCATAGGGTTGGGCATTTAATGGGATTCTGCTTGCTTCAGCTTTCCATTTCTCTGTGTTTCAAAGTTTGGCAGTTCAGATCATGTCTCAGAACCTTTTGTGGACTCTACCCCTGTCCTGGCAGTGGAACGCAATCTGGGAAGGCAATTTTCTTAGTAATGAAAATTCTGACACTTTAGTTAGATACATGCACCCACCAGGCATTTTGGTACATTCTGAGCTGACTGAAGTGGGATGATGATGCATGGGGGCCTGAGTACTGACAGGTCTTTTCTTTCTAAACAAAAGGCATAAGACTATTCCTAGCAACCTTAAAAATAATTTTGAAACATCCTCAAGTAGATATAGGCTATACTGCCATGGAACTGTGGTCTTCTCACTGTATCATCATGGTGTGAAAGCCTAGAAGGGTGTCCGATGTTCTGTGTCACAAACAGGCCAGGAACAGACCAGGAAAAGGGAGCCATAAATCTCTTATGATCAGTGTCACAGCATGCAGGGAACAACCCCAGTGCATGGTCTTCTATTCACCACCCAAATGAGGCCCCCAAAGTGAAATGCTGATTTCACTAAGCATATTCCTATTTGGAAAATTCTTGGAGTCTAGTTAATCTAAGGATTTTTTTTTTTTTTTTTTTTTGACATTTTAGATGTTCATTCATGGTTGTCTGTGGTTTTAATTCTCTATTTTTTCTGCTAATCTTCTTGAATAGTTTTGAGTGGTCAATATTTCTGCCTCTCTCTTCCTCTTTATCCATTGTGAAAACTTCTGAAATCTGATTTTTTCCCTATAATTCTGTACAATCTTCTCATCTGAAATATTGCAACATTTTCACTGTGTCTGTTATGGTGCTTACTGAATTTAATTCTCTTGTACTACTGCTTAGGAGATGGTTTTGAGTGGGAGTAGGGGTAGGACAAAATGATTATATAAAGGCCTCTCTTAAAAATTGGCACCATCATTCCAGTCTGGTGGCTGAATGAGACCCTATCTCAAAAAAAAAAAAGGTATCACCAGTCACTTCTTGGCCCAAGTCAGGAACCTGGGATTCATTCCAAGCAGTGTCCTCTCCTTTAGCTCTGATGTCACATTGGCCTTCAGGTTGAATATTTCTCTCCATAGCATCTCCTGAATGATCTCCTTCCTTTCTCTTCCCATTGACTTGGCCTTATTTCCAGTCTTCATCACTCATCACATCAGCTTCTTGACTGGCCTCCTTGCCTGTATGCTTGTTTTTCTATCTTTACTCCACAGAGCTGCTAAGTTAATATTAAGGACTGAAGGTTTATGTTTTCCCCAAATTGCATATTTCGAAGCCCTAACCCCCAGTGTAATGGTATTTGGAGGCAGAGCCTTTGGGAGGTAGCTAGGCTTAGATGAGGTCATGAAGGCGGGGCCCCTTGATGACATTAATGTTCTTAGAAAAAGAGATCATGGTGCTCTCTCTCTCTGCCATATGAGGCACAGTGAGAAAGCAGCCATTTGCAGTCCAGGAAGAGGGCCTTTACCAGGAATGGAACTGGCTGCACCTGGACCTTGGCCACCAGAACTGTGATCAATAAATGTCTGTTGTTAACACACATAGAGGAGAACAACACACATGCCTTTTGGAGGGTAAAAGGTGAGATGCAGAGGATCAAGAACAGTAACTAATGGATACTAGGCTTAATACCTGGATGATGAAATAATCTGTACAACAAAGCCCCATGACACATTTACCTATGTAACAAACCTGCATTTGTGCCCCTGAATGTAAAATAAAAGTTAAAAATAATCTAATTTAAAAAACAAAATACAACACTAGTCTATGATATTTTGTTGTAGCAGCCTGAGCTGTCTAACACAGTTAATAGTTCTGAAACACAAATCTAAGAACTATCACTCATTGCGCCCTGGAATCTATAGTGTAAGCCCAAAAGCATACAAATCATTGCTCACCACTCCAATCTCAATTTCAACCGTGTCCACCCTAGTACATGGTCTCTCCTAAAACTTCCTTAGAGTGCCAGCAGTAAGCACCCTTCACCCTTCACCCTTGGGCCTCTTCATGTATTATCTCACCTATCTGAACATACTGCCCTTTTGCCAATCGCATGTATCTTCTTCAAAACTCCAAGTGGATCATGCTCATTCCTGCTACAGCTACCTTTGAACAATCTAGCAAAGTTGTTGCAAACATTGATTTAGAACTCTCTAAGCTTCGGTTTCTTTATCTAGAAGTTAGGAAGAGTAGTGAGGCCTAAACGAGATAAGTAAACTCCTTAGCCCAATGCCTAAAGTACAGTAAGTTTTCGAAACATTTACGTTGCTAGTAACTTGTGCATAGCTTTGTTTATACTATTCATTGTACACTTTGGGGGATGGGGAAAGGACTTTGTTTAACCTCTCGGTCTCTTCTATTGGGGTATGAGCCGTAGTGGCTGCCACATAGTCAACACTAAATACATTTGGTTGACTGTAGAAATACTGGCTTCTCGGAGGAATCTGCCACTACTAAACAGTCTGCTCTTCCTTGGCCTACTCAATTATGTGCTCTCCAGATTCAACGTTCATCAATCAAATGCTTTTCAGTTTAATTTAGCAGTCTATCCTCTCTCTATCTTCTAAATGTAGGCACTTCCAAAATCTTCATTTCTAGCTCCGTACTTCCTCCAGAGCTGACCTATTATTTCTCCCTGCTTTTTGTCTCTCTCACCCAAAACAATACTTCAATCACCAAAAATTAGTATCTTTTTAATATTGGCTCTGTGGTGTTGTTTACTTGATCCAAAGTTCATAACTGACTTCGTGCCTTCCCCTTTGCCTACTGACCAAACCCCATTTGGTTTACACAAGCATTCAAACTCTTGTCTCTCTCAGTCTCTGCATACAATCATTCTCCACGTATATTTGACTGTGGCTCAGGTTTCCATCATCTCTTGTGTGCTGCTTCCATTTTTGCCCTTTGAATTTATTCTCCATTAACAGAGAGAGTTTTGTTTCTAATCACTCCACTTAAAAGTTTTCCATGGCTCTCTACTGCCTTCCGGATATAATTCAAACTCCCTCGTATGGCCCTCAAAGCCGGCCATGATCTGACTACTGTTCCACCTTTATCTCTAGTTTCTCCAGCCATATTGTACAAAAAAATGGCAGACTTTGTGATTCAGTCTCCTCTCATTGTATCTGGACCTTGGTGTTAGGTTGAACTTGTGTCCTCCCTTCTCCCACCACGCCTTTACCCGGCAAACTCCTTCACAGCCTTCTAGTATTAAGTTTCTCACAAAAAGGCTTCTCTAACCCAGGAATCAAGAGTTAGGTGCTGCTCTAGTGTTTTTCATATTTTCTCTTTTCTTGTCTCTCTCTTCCTGAAAAAAATGACAAATTTCGTGAAGTTGGTGGGACAAACATTTTTAAATTTGTTTGTTTCTTAAGAGTTGTGTCTATTGTTCCTAGCTAAGTACTTTATGTATAGTAGGTATTCAAGCCATCCAGGATCTGTCTTGATCAGGTCGTATCCCCTGCATGACCTCTGGATATACTACTCTTCTTCTTATTCCCCAATCATATCTTGCTCATTCTGGCTTCTCTGACTTATATTTTTCCTAAATGAAGAATCTTTATCTTTTCCCCATCCTTGCCCAGCAAGACACCTCCATGGGTACTAACCATAAGTCAGGATATGCTGAATTCTTCTTCACCATGGAGCCCTCTCTGACCAAGACACTTGTGACTATGACTGTGTCCTTTTACAAACTTCCCATGTAATGTTTATCATGACTCCATGCCACCTAAATCATGCTTTGCTGTGTGTTTTAACTTTTTTGGAGGGGAAGAGGTGGAAGAAGAACCTCAGGTGAAGAAGGTTGAATTAACAATACTCTGTTTTAACTTTGTATGAATTTATAATGTATGTCTCAAGAAGACTGAAAGATATTTAAAGGTAAGAATCATATACTTATTTCCAACATTCATAGTCCATAGAACAAAATCAGACACATAAAAAATAAGCAATGTTTTTATATGAATAAAACAATTTTGATTATGATTCTTTTACAGAATTGTACCAGACAATAGGAAAGGAACCACAGTAGTTTCTACATAAAATAAACAAAGGTAATTAAACTCTCATCAGTTGATAACAAAATGCTGGATCTAGGTTTAAACTAATGGCCAAGATGTGGTTGAGGCCAAATGACCTATAAGTCTAGATCCTCAAGTGAAAAATATTCTCCACTTAAAGAGGTCATTAAACTCTTTGAAACCACTGAGATACCAGGGTCAAGATCTTGCTACACAAGGTTATTAAGTTGTATACAAGTAACCTTAAATGATTGATATTCCTCAGTGTGGTTTATTTTAACCAAACAAGTAAATTATTTACTCGAAAGATATAGAATAATCCACTCTTCCTTTCCTTCCTCCTCTCCCTATCCTTCCACAGACATTTATAAATAATTTCACTGGGCAGAGAGGTAAATGAATGCCCATATAGGTGTCCAATAGCTTCTTAATGACAGAGTTTCATTTCTGTGCCATGAATAAAAATAGTAAGACTAATTTGAAGATGTGAGTTTTTTGACAATGAATTAAGAATGATGAATTAATAATGTCTTCCAGCCTATCCATGATTTCTTCCATTTACAACAGTCATTAATAAAGGAACATGTTCTAAGTTTAGTTAGCATGATTCTATAGGAAATCTAATAGTTCGAAGAGAGTCTATAACTGCTCACTCTACATCTTCCAATTGTGTTACAATAAGATGGTAATTTTTAACTTGAAATTAGGATTTATGCATACTATTTGAAGTCTGTAAGCAAATGCACACAAATATGATACAATTTGTTTACAATATTGAACAAACATGACATATTGTACCTGTTTTCCCTTCATTAGGAACCTTGCGTGTCTCTCTGCTCAGACACTGCTTCTTAGCATATGCACCTCAAGTGGTGTCTCAAATTAGTGAGAACATTCACCTTAACTCATTAGCTGCGTTATTGGACAGAGACATACTACTTTTTTGAGACTGTCATATTGATTATCTAAACAATTATGATAAACTTGTTATGCTATTTGTTGTAGTGAAGTAATGATATCATTGTACATGAGGCTGAGTTAGTAGAATTACATCTGTTTATTCTATTTTCATGGATACTTTAGTTTTTGATAGTGAAAGTGAGAGTGATTTAATAAGAACACATGCTTATTTTACTTTTAAATTGTTATTCTATTTGGGGGCTAGTTTTATTATTATCTCTTCTTACCCACCCATAAAGCTATCAGATTCAATACCTTATGTGCCTTAGATATATATAAAAAAACTTTGTGTTTAAATTTGTTATTGAATGTTCTGGATAGATAAACCTCATGACTTCAGTTTTCACCACGGTTGTTTCTCTCTCAGTTCATAATTCAAGCTCATATCATAGGTTCAATTTGTGAAATCAATACACTACAACCATAGATTGTGTCAAATCACAAATTGACACTGGTATTGAACTTCTGAATTTGAGACCAGGTCTTAAAGACAAGGAACAAAAACATCAGGAAGACAGCAAATGGGGTTTCCATTGCAGATATAGAAGACAAACACGTTGTAGCTTCCATTAACTTTCAACTTCACCTGCGATAGAGAAATAAATGTATAAGGGCATATTTTTAAATTCTGGGTGATAAAACACACACAATACCATGCAGGCAGGAAAATAAAAGACTCATCCAAGAGATTCTTTGTTCTTTAAGAAGTAGCAAGCCATTGAGATTAATGGCACAGACCCTGGAATCACTTTGCCTGGCTTTGAATCCTACCTCTGTAAACTAATAATTTTTAACCTTGAACAGAATAGTTAATTGCATTGGTATTTCAATTGCATTTACACAATGAATATAATACAATACTTAACTCACAAAGTTGTTGTGGTCTTTGAACAAATTAATACTTTATTTCATAGAATATGACTCATTATATTTTATAAACCAATAAACAATGCCAAATAAACAATGATTTCCTATAGGTTGTCAAACATATCCCAATTCCAGAGATGTTAATATGTGAAAGAAAATATTCATTTTAGAATTGATAAAATATGGTCCATATGAACACCTAGATCAGTGTCTGACAGATTTTGCATGCATATTAAATGATAGCTGTTATTATTTGTGATGTCCAAGTAATAATCATACTAAGAATTATCAGTAAGCTGTATTTATGTTCCCATTTTCCTACTTCTGGAGAAGGGAGAATTGTGTTCTTCTACCAAATGGTGTCATTAGGAAGACGAATATTTAGCTGGTAATGCTAGCTGGTATTTCACTGATATTTAAGGATGACTCTAGGGAACTGATGATTAGTTAGGACCACACACCTTTCAGTGTTCTACATTTACCCCTCCCAAAGTCACACACAGCTGGGGGACAGAGTCTTCCCTGGTGGGTGGAGGAACTGTCCCTGAGTCAAAGTTAGAATATATGAGGCCTCGTGCTTCTTGATAGACAATATAAAGACTATTGCAATCTTTAGAACAATAACAGCTTGGAACTTCAAAAATTACAGAAAATAAGATCAACTTACTGATGCAAGCAACTCACTCTTTCTTATTGATGAAATTTGGATTTCATAGGGAATGAAATAATGGCATTTGCAGCAACCTGGAAGGAATTGGAGACGATTATTCTAAGTGAAGCAACTCAGGAATGGAAAACCAAATATTGTATGTTCTCACTTATAAGTGGGAGCTAAGCTATGAGGATGCAAAGGCATAAGAAAGATACGATGGACTTTTGGGCCTTGAGGGAAAAGGTGGGAAGGGGGCAAGGGATAAAAGACTATACATTGTGTACAGTGTACACTGCTCAGCTGATGGGTACACAAAAATCTCAGACTCACCACTGAAGAACTTACCCATGTAACGGTGAGCTATAGTGTGTGTGTGTGGTCTTTACCCATATATTCATAGACTAAAACCTGGGTGACTTTAGTAAAGAGTAAATAAGCACCGAAATACAGTAGGTTCCTAAATTCTTCTCTTAAGTAGGAAGCAGTAAATATTGTTTATTGAAGGAATGAAGAATTAAACCATTAAAATACATGAAAAAATTAGGAATAAAATAAATAAATGCGACAGTAAACTCCAGTGGAAGAGGGATGTCACCTTTTAGCCAAAGTGCTCGCCTTGTCATCTCACCCAGAACCAGGATCACAACACTTTTGGACAAGAAAGCATATTGCCTAACAGATTAACACAGAAATAAAGGGATCTGCTAAGTCACTGAAATGCAAAGCAAAGCGCATACACTAAAATGGAGAGATTTGTTTCCCTGACTCCTGGCAGCAAGGTCAGGCATTTCCTTAGCTAATAGCCAGTGAACCAATGAATGACATACCATTAATGGATGTCTTAAGTTATGGGAGGGAATCAGGTTACCCAAATGAATGTTCTTTCAATGCGCTAAAAGGAAATGACCGGCAACCTAGAACTAGAAGAGCTTTTACATTAAAGAGTTTCCTTTACATCTTGAAATGTGCACCACTAGTTTAGTTAAAAGAAAATGAAGGATGACTAAATTCCTAAAGGAAAAGGAAGTAGCGTGTTCTTGATGACAAGTTAGGGCAAATCTTCATTCATGACTGATGGCTAGGTTCCCAACTCTAGAAACAAATAGAATTCTAAAATAAAAGTGTTAATTGTTGTTAAGATAGAGAATGGTGAGTGAAGAGTGATGGAGTTCTAGTGTCACTTCAATTATATATGTTCTTATATATGTCAATGAAAACTTACCACAATTTGCCTAAAGAAAAAGGCAAGAATTTGGTTGCTTGGGCTTCTGCATGCTTGGTATTATCATAACACAGCTAGACTAGAAGGGTAAAGCTATAGAAACTCCCAGGGGTTGGAAAGGGATTTCTGACCTTCACATAGGATTTCTCGGTTCACTGGATATGTGATATTATTGTGGGATTTTCTCTTAACCCTTAAGTACCTATCTCTTTTGTAGGCACAATAAAACTCATGAGAGCTATAACTGGGTACACAAAGGCCAATTTGTCATACCGTTTAATCACAACAGGGTTCTTATTGTGAAGCATCAGGTCACAATCCCTTTGTCAATTCCCTTAGCTGATAGAAAGTGAAAAATACCTTTGAGGTGGCTATTTATTGCACTATAGGCTAATAGTACTTGTCCTTCTTTGATAAAGTAACAACTCACTTCTGGGGTCATTGTTTCATCTTTCTCCGTGTCCTGTACAGCTGATTCAAGTATAGTAACACTTACTGACTTCAAAGGGAGCTTAATAGTGCATGGAGAAAGACAGGAAACATGGCGGGAATATTTAAGAGAGGACTTTACAAGGTCAGTTTTCCTTTTTGCAATGTCCTTATGAGCATCTCGAACCATTTTTTTTTTCCTTTCTATTTTCAGGAACCAATGGATATTTGGCCCCTTTCTTATCCACCACCCCCATTAAAGTCATTAAAATGTTTCATTTAAATTCTACAGACAATACAATTAACACATGGGTTCTTCTAGTCCGTGAATGCAATTCATATTACCTTGCTTGCAAGCGCTCTCACCAGTGCCCTGTGGATGAAATCAGAATTTTGATTCCTACTTATATCAACTTCTTTGGTCATAAATACATTTGAGAAGATGATGAAAACCAGAAATCAAAATGTTGCTTTTCTTGATACAGCACCAAATTCAGTACCTTCCCTGAGGCTTCTTGTAGTCATCCCCTCTCCTCCAAATTTGCTAATGTGATCATGTTGATAAAGAGTGAATAGATTTAAGTCCTTATTTTCCTTTGAGCTTTAGCATAAAGTGCTCCTAAAAACATATCCTATTTATATAAAATGGGCATGCATGCATACACAATCTCTACCTATGCCAAAGCATTTTCTTTATTATAATGAGATGTATCTTTCTGGATTTTCTGCACAATCAGACTGTAATTAAGCATAGGAGGCTGCAGGTAAGTGCATGAGATGCATGTTTAATTAAAAGAGAAAATGCTGGTTAAGTATCAATTTGTATGACATTCCATTTACAAGAATTCAGAAAGCTACTCTTTCTTATATATTTCCTTTTATATGTGTGTATATATTTACACACATGTATGTTTTCACACTGAAATCATATTCTCATTTCATATGCAAGAGTTGCTGCCACATTTACTGCCCCCATCCAAGAAAATGTTGATATATATTGAAAATCTCCATGAAAAATAAAATGCCTGCATAAATTCATGTAGGGCAAATAAAAAAAGCAGCCAGGACCCAGCAGGCTGAGTCAATGTATAGCTTGCATATGGAAACAATGACATGATTGTTTACTCACTGGTTTAATGATATTCACTTTCTCCTAATGGCAACGTGGAAAATGTGAGTACCAGATGCTGTGCCCAGAGCGCAAAAGAGAGAACAGGGGAAGGTCTAGAGTAAGGAATTTATCCTGACACCAGAATGTAGTGTAACTCTTCAGTTTATTAACGCCGCGTTTTTTTTTTTTTTAGGAAAAAATGCTTTGATGTCTGCAGCTTAAATTTCCATATTTTTATAACAGTTCAGCAACAAATTTACATATTTCCTGGAATCTGCAGATATAAAAGCGGTAAAACACTCCAGGCATTATTAGACAGTAGATTATAACCCATTACTATTGTTTCAATTAGCAATGTAAAAGTGACCTGCAGTGTTCAGATGACCCACTAATGGATTTAAACGCTTTCAAATATTAATGCAGGTTTTCTAAAGATGAATCCCAAACCCATTATTCCTGGAACAACTATGAGCTGAAAAGCTGGCAATGATTGTGCATTATGTGGAAAGGCTCATGGTTAATTAAATGAATACCTAGCATTACACTATTCACTTTAGTGCTACAAAATTATTTCTCATTGATTTTTACATTCTGAGTCTGTGATTCAATTTACTTCTGCAATTTGTGTTGCTGTGTCAATAAAAGAGAACTGCTTGGAGATGGAAGCATTAGAGACTGATAAATACATTAAGATCCAATGAAAACTGCAGTTTTCCTATTGTTTTCCTCTATTGAAATATCATTTTTAACAGCACTTTGTTATGTATTATTAATACAATTTTTGTTTGCTTCCATCTGCTCTCCTCTCCCCTTTTCTATTCAGGAACTGGAATGTTAGTGATTGCTTGAGGGTGAGTAGCTAATTTTTCAGTAACAAGTTCTCTCACTATCAAGAACAAAAGCACCATCAACACAAATCTGTTATTTCATGTTAAATGAACTAGAAGACCAGATTCTTCATCAAAGACAGGGTGGGGAGTTACTGTGTGTGGGTGTGTTTTAATTTCAAGGAGTAAATGACACTCCTATCTGTTAAGCCACGAAAGCCAAAAAATATTGAATAGTTCTAACCCCATTATACAATTTATGCAATGTAAATACAATCTGATATATTTATAATGTGCATATTTTATTCAAAAATTATATTACACATTTTACAATTGAATTCACATGTGCCTTTTCTCTTTGCAACCTACCTTGACTCAGTTCTGTAAAAGTGCTAAATTGTAAGTTGAGATATCCTGTAACATTTTTTTTCAAAATTTTACAAAGTTCAGCTTCATTGTTTTTGATGTCTAAAGAAATCTTGTATGTGCTATTTTTGTGTGATTTAGACTCATTATTCAGGAGGTGTTTGGTATATATTGTAAATTTAATATTTCCTGAGAAAAGTTGGCTTACCAGTCAAATACAGCAATCAACATCTTCTACCTAGTTCATTGGAGTCTATGGTGCCCAAACTGTCTCCATGAAGATGGTCATTAGATCTCAACTCATCCCATGTTTAAATTTCTCTGTACTCTCTTTAGAGAACATGGGTAATCAAATCTTAACTAAGTTGTTATGTTCATCTCTGAAGGAGTCCCCTTCCATTGTCTACAATCTTCTTACAAAACCCATGTTCAAGCCATTAGTTTTTACATTGATCTGAGTTACTGATTAGAGTTTGACCATTGATAGGCTGTAGAGCCTACAACATAGAAAAATTTACAGTGAAGATCATTTCACAAATAGTTTTAACAAAATAGCATCCTATAGATATGAAATGATCAAAATAAAATAAATGACCAATAAATATAACAAAAGTTTAACTTCCCTGTAAATTAATGAATGCTGATTTAAAGAAATGAGCTGCATTTTACATATAAAATTGTCAAAGTGGAGAAGAGAGCATAGTATAATATTTAATATTGGTGAAGGAATATATATACACCTATATATATATCACTGGTGGGATGTACGGAGATGCAACTTTTCTAAAGGTGGTCTGGACATAAAGTATTTTTAAATTTTGTAAGTTTTTTATACCTTCCACTCTAAAATTCTACTTTTTGGAATTTAAGCTCAAGAAAAAATTATGAATATGTGTAAACATTTAGTTATATAAGCTGTTCATCTGGAGCTTACTTCAAGTGTCATTTATGAGAATAAAAAATTTGAAAGCATCCTAAATGTGTAAAATGAGGAATAAGTTAACAAATTATGGTACTTAGTATTAATTATTATTCAAGCAGGTAAAATAATATACAACAATATTTAATGACATGGAAATATATTTAGATTATATTGTTGGTTGAATAAGATGCATTTCACCTGCACACACATGCTTGCTCACTCACTCACAAGTGACCAAACTTTGTAGAATGTGTACTATGGCCTCTTATTTGGTATTTAATGTTAGGATAATTTTGAAGCTATCCCAAGGGATTTAAATTATAGTTTTAAATCATTTTTATATAAAAAGTTAACTCCTCTTTATTCTAGAGCAATTCGAAATGATTTAAACAAAACAAAGAAAGAAAACCTACTTATTTGAAAATCCATATGAAGATATATAGAAAGAGAAGGTAGATGGAAGGATATATAAGAAAATGTTAACAGAGATTTATAGCTGGTATGTTGTAAGTTATTATTTTCTTGTATTTTTAAACATTTATACAAATAATATGGATAATCTATTTTTAGTAGTTAAAATATGATTGATAAATCTTATTTAGTTATCCTACACAAAAACCAAGAGGAAAGAAATCCTTGTAACTTTTATGGATGGAGAGATGACACAATTAGAAACAACCATGTACCTGTCAACTAGGAACAACTGGTGTAGCTGTCAAAAAACATGGATTAGAATCCTAACTCTCTGAGTTACTAGCTGGGGACCCTAGGCAACTCACTTAACTTCTCTGAGCTTCAGTTTCTTCTGAATATACCTATATCTCTTAAAAGGGAAATGGTCAAATGCGAAAAGAAAATTCCTGGCTTTGTTACATTGGAATGTTGAGATGTAGTGAGTTCTGAGAGGGCTGCACATGCTCTTAAATATTGCCTGTTTCTCACCCCTGTTCCAGTTCAATGCTTAACTCACTATCCCAAGTTGTATATGCTTAAAAACCAATACAACTTTTACCTTGTGACATTTGTTTCAAAGGATTTTCTGTTATTCAAATGAAATATATCTTTTCAGAAGAGAGCAGAGCAGTTAGTAATCAAGCCATGTTCATAACAATTTGTCCCCAGTAATTAGTAAAACGTCATCATTGGAGTTGTGGCCTTTGCCTGAGCTCCAAGAGAGCATGGCCCACCCAAGTTGTGTTCTACTCACCACTATAACCCCTATGTCTGCACATAGTAGGTTCATATCACCAAATGCATCGATGTGACACATCCAAATGACAGTTTCAAGATTTATGCTCTGCATTTTGATGAATATTTGTTCATCTCTTTGTAGCAAAATTGAAATAAGTCACTAATACATGATTATATAATGCTTTGTTTATTATTTAGCTACTAAATAAAAATTGTATAACATGAGAAGAACAAGAACAGTTTATGCTTTTAGAAACCTGGGGCTCCTGTTCAGTAACCAAGAACTAGCTCTTTCCTTAGTCAAAGGCCCTATCACATGCTCTCATCCCCATCCTCCACCTCATGAGTCAAAGTTGCACAGCTTGGAACTGGGTCCTGGCTTGCACCCCTCAGGCAATGCCTCAAGTGCGGCTGGCTGGTGAAGATAGTCAAGAGTAGACCTTTGGGCGCAGAGTACACTTTATTAGGTCACTGGGGAAGGAGATTTTTTTTAAAAAAGATTTCTTTATAATAGAACTGTTCAGTATCCAGACAGTAATTCAGTAATCACTGTGGTTGAAGGTAGACTCTAAGGATAAACACACTTTCTAGAATTCTAGAACCAGATTGGCTGGTTCTCAGTGCAACCCATTTGCAGGAGAAACAATTTTACAGTTTTAGTACCTCAGTGTGCTCATCTTCAAAATGGGACTACTTACAATATATAAATTTATATAAATCCTGTGACTGTTATGAAGATGAAATTAGTTAATATACAGAGAGCATGTTAAGCAGTGAAAACACAGGGCAGGTTCTTAAATATTAGTTCCTACCAATTACAGTGATTACTACTCGACTGCTCTCACTGAAGGTCTGACCAACATTTCGAGAGGCTTTGTCTGAGGTGAGACAGAGCAAACTGGAGTCTCTCTAAGCTGAGTAGTAAAGGGAGAAAATGGCTCAGATTATTAAAGCCATGAGGACATTGGACTAAAATTCCTTTACAAATTCCTTCATTCTTTACTTGGTAGGCACAAACCTGGCTATAAATATTCAGAAAGCATAGTTTTACAACTGAAAGAACTTAACAGGGTACGTTCAGCTTAGTTTAGTCTTCCATTGAAGGATAGAATGAATTGCTAAGTGTTAGCAAGCCTGGGGCCAGGGTTAAAACTCGTTCTCTTGCCTCACAGCCCTGAACTCGCTCTACTGTATCTATTTGTCTTAATGGCTTAGAAAAGACTATCTTTAAATCAGACCAAACAACAACAGCAAACAAACAAACAAACAAAAAACAAAAGACTGCAGTTCTCTTAATTCTTAGGGCATTAAAAGAGACTTTTTTTTGGCAGTATTGTATTTTATAAATCACCTTATGTATTGGATCACCCACATACACACATGCGCGCCCGCGCGCACACACACACACACACACACACACACACACACACACTCCCTCTTAATTATTAACCAATAGGCCTCTAGATCGCTAGATCCAGGGCTTACAAATACATTTTTACAGGAAAATTCAAGATCCCATGTGTAACTGCTTTTTCAGTAGTATTTTGCAGAGGAATGATCAAAATGATACTAGAGCCTACTAAGCTTGCATCCAGGGCGTGGATTGGCTGCATGGCAACTGTGTTGTCCCCAGGTTTTAGGAAACACTGGTGGAGGACCTCATTGTCTGCTGCAATATAAAAGGAACACTTGATCAGAGCATGTCACTCTCATTCATTTTGAAAACAACATGCAGAGTTAACTGGATCCAGTGCTGAAGTATGTAGCTCTCCATGCTGTAGAAGGGAGCACGGTCAGTTGACGAAAATTCTAAACCGATAGTTTAGGATGGTGTTAGAAATTGTACTTTCCACAAGTTAACTAACCAGAGAATATGGCATCCTTCACATTTGGCCAAAATTTACATGACATTAATTTTGTTTTTGTGTTTACCTATACTATCTTTACTTGCACCATTACCTTGATTGATACACAAACAGACAATAAGATAGAAACATTGGAATAACTACAAAATAAGTAACGAGGGGAAAGTAGTTTGATGAAAATAAGGTGAAATAATACAAAAAGAGCATTTCATAATGAAATAGACAAAAAGCACATTTTGGACATGCATTTTCTTTTAAACATTTTCTCAAATTTGATAATGATATTCATTTTATTTGAAGTTATCTAAGATTAACTTATACCAAGAGAAAAAATTCTCTGTGTTATATCATAAAAGCTATAAAATCTAATTAGATAGTAGAAATGTGATAGAAATTGTTATAGCCATAAAGAATTAGAACATAATAAATAGTATATATTTTAGGAACGTACTATCTAAGGTAGGTAGTGCATACATTATTAAGCTACATGAAAGTCATCTAGAGAAATATTTATTCAGTAGTGAACTAAATTAGGTTACTGAAGATTATGAAGGTCACTGTAAAGACATTACACCATGAGGAGGAAGGGGAAAAATTCTGAAAATACAATCAATGGAATGTAAAGTGTCTGAAATCCCCAAAAACAGAATATGTGTTTGTCAGACATGTTGGATAAAAATACTTTTGAATTGTTACGTAAATAGCTTTGTTTTTCAAAAGCATTAGGAAATACATTTTATATAATATGATCAGAAAAGGAAAACTACATTTTGTGCAAAGCTTCATGTGAATTCTTTTTCTTTGTTATGGCTTAACTAGCCCAGCTTCTCACCTGTAATCATAACATAGTCATTCTAGTTTAATTATGTTTCAAGTTCTGAAGATGAGTTAACCACTTACACAGGGAATTTGACTTGCCTTGATCAGCAAAAGAAAAAGAAGTCTATGTTTTGATTGGCCATTTAACTGACCAACATGCTGGCTTCTTAAGATGGTTCTTTTTCAGTCATCCTAGTGAAGTGCCCAATATACAGATAGGATGCAAGAGGACCCCTCAGACACTACAAAGCAAATAGAATTATAAGTTACTTTTTCATTAAATGCATAGCAGAGAGGCTGAGAACTGAAACAGAGAGGACTTCCACTCCACTGAAGGAAATTGTACCTTTAGAGACCAAATGGTAAAGAAAATTGCTAGAAAGAGCAGGACAATTTAACCTGAAGCTTGACTGTGCATCCTATCCTTTTGTCCAGTTAAAAAAATCAATTGCTCAGTTTACCCTGACAATTTTAATTGTAGGGCTGACAATATCACAGAAAAGCGAATATGAGATTAGATCGGAAAATATGTAATTTACTTTGGCAATCAAATAACAATGAAACTATTAAAATATAACACTTATCTATTGAACATGTGTTCTTAACAGATTCTGAAATAGATGTTCAGCAAACATACACATAATATAGTTTCTTACAAAAAGTAATTGAAAAACTAAACATTCATTGTCTAAATATCAGGGTTCTGGGAAAGTACTGCTGACTTTTAATTGTGTTTTATGACATTTTTTCCTATTTTGAGGCCATGGAAAAGCAGATTTTATACTCAGTATTATTGTCTTTTTAAGATTCTAAAGATATTAAACCAAGAGCAATGATGTTTAGGCATGAAAGAGCTTGCTCCTGGATGATCATTCTTCAGAACTGTAAGTTGTGGTGCTAGCTTGAATTAGCTCTATGAAATTAACCAATAGCTATTCTCAATACCCATCTTCCAGTATAAGATTTGCTGGACACTATTTGAAGTTTCCAAGTTGCTAGTGTTCAATGAGGAAACACAAATTTCTGTGATCAGTAATGGGACATATTCCTAAATGTAACCAAAATAACTTGCCTGTCTTTAAAATAAAAATCATAAAGAAATTGAGGGTTTAAAATAGGGAAGGAAAACCAAAAAGATAGCAACATGATTCTTAAAGGAATCACTTGCATTTGAAACTGAAATTATGCAAAGGCTACGGAAATATTAAGTCCACAGTCATATTATATATGTATATGTGTACCTTATTTGAAATTCCACTAAAATTCTGTGAGCTGAAATTCATTATAGGTAAGAAAAACTAAAAGTGTTATTCAATTGGACCTTACCTTCCTTGGAGCTCAGTGTATCTGATGTAATAAATTCACACTTTTCTGTGTTAAATTTGTTCATACAATAGAATCTCATAAAAAAGAATATAGACTAAAGAGTAAGTTGCATAATGAGATTTAATCTATGCAAAATACGTCCCAGAAGAAATGTCCTTTACTTTGATCATATCCCTTGAAACAAGATCCCCTGCTGGAAACCACAATAAATGAGAGCTTGGGAAAAAACTCGTCTGGCAGCCAAGCTTGCCTTTTAAAACAAAAGTTCACCAAGCCCACCAAGTCCATGATCCTGGGGTGGGCTTAATTAATGTCAATGAAATCTCCGAGGTTTCCTGAGGATTAAAGGGAAAATAAATCTCCCTGGATTCTTCATGCCTTCCTCTCTGAGATACTCAAGATTGAAGACATACACACACACACACACACACACACACACGCACATACATCCCACCTGTGCATGTGTGCACACATTACACCCATATACACGCATGTGCACACACATTCAGGTGCACATATACACAGAGTAGGTGTATATATTTCACTATGCAATGTTCTTTTTAAAAATTTAATTTTTTCAGGATAGGTTCACATGTCACTTTACTATAATTCTCAACATGGCTCTAGAATGTCAGCAGCTATATTGTCTCTTGTCATCAGAATGATTTAGCATATTTCTCAGAGTGGACATAATAACATTTCTGTATTGCCTTTCTATTCTGTCACTGACTCATATTTTTATTAAATGCACAGTGATGCTCTGTCAAGCTCAACTGAAAAGACACACCTGAGTAGAATCTTCAGTTATTTTTCATTAAAATTTTATTTAATGTTAAATAATTCCTCATTGAATTAAAAGGCTTTTTTTTTTTTTTTTTAAACCAACTGTGTACTCTATTTCATCTCACTCAGAGTCAATGAGATTCTGGGCCTGATTACACATCCTTTTATCAGAAACAAATTAATACCAATGCCAATAAAATCTTTTTTTTTTTTTTTTTTAAACCAACTGTGTACTCTATTTCATCTCACTCAGAGTCAATGAGATTCTGGGCCTGATTACACATCCTTTTATCAGAAACAAATTAATACCAATGCCAATAAAATATTTAATTTTATTTTATATTGGTTATGTATAAAGAGACTTACCAAGAGCATGTTCACAGATCATAGCAACCATATTGTCCCCCCAAAATGAAGAGGAGGCTAGAGATCAGCTTTCATTAATACCTAAATATAATATATAGATAATGCTGATTCCTTGGCCTGGAAGTAGCAATTCCATCCTGTAAATAACACATGTGACTTTCAGCATGAAACATACACATGCAACACACATACAATACACAATTTTCAGAATCATTAAGTTGCTGTACCATACCCAGGGAAACAATTATATTCACTCCCTATCCACATCCTGAACAATGATTGTTTTTATGAAAATTCTCTTTCAGTTGTTCTTCTCCTACCTTTCCAATTATGCCAGCCACATCATTTTGAGCCTCTGAGTCTCTTTAAAAGTTATGCAGACTTCAATTTTCTAAACATCTCAGAAATACACAAGTGGTCTTAACAAATATAGTGCGACTGCCGTGTGGTTTCGTGTTGCTTTTGTAGTTTCTAAGACACTCTAGCATTATTTAATTAGCTAAAATTTCTTCTCTCTTGAGAAATGGAAACTCAATGAAATGTCAACAATGCTGTCAGTCTGCTTCAGGCTAAACTCATTACACAAAAACTAAAGGTAAAAATAGTCCAAGGCAGAATTCTTTGTCATAATTTTGAGGCCCACACCTTATGCCAATGAAATCCATATGTGATTCAATGAAAATGCTAAATTGGAAAGAGTAGCTAATAAATTATCTCAACCGAGGCAGTCATTGATCAGTCCTTGCATAGAAATTTATCTAATTAGCCAAACAACGTATCAAGTTCTGCCGAGGATTATCTGAGTGCTACATTTATTGCATGATGAACCTTTGCTTTTCAGTTCTGGTAAGGCCGAAAAATGCTCTGTGCTGCTCTTTATTCCCAAAATAAATCCTTTTCCCACGAGAAAGAAAAAAAAAAATCATTGTCTTTTTAAGTGAAGTACAGCCAAGAACTGAACAAAAATGCCTCACTTTATCTGAATTATCATGAAGGGTTCAGGATCCATGGGCTCATTACTAAGGATAATAAAATTTGGCATTTTCTATTGTCTAAGGGTTTATAAAGGCTAAATTTCTTGATTTATTTAAATAGATGATAGGAAAGAGCAAACTACAAAAACAAGTGCTATATACTGAAGGCATGTGAATTACCTCCTTCCCAAGGATAATGCAAATTAGAAGTACGTAAAGCTTTGTCTGCACCTGGGATCTTTAATGAGGATAAAGAAAAATCAGTCAGAGATTCTCCTGGGGAAAGAGAGGATCGTTATTTGAATAACCTGCAGTGAATTCTAATCAATGCGACGTGACTTTGAAAATGAATGTGGTCTTTCAACCTGCTATACTTGAGCTGTAATATTAATCATAACTCCATGGTACAGTAAAGCTTATGACAAATACTTATCCAGTGGACTCAGAAAAAGACTGGCTTGGGTGTGCCAAGGAGAAATGGAACCATGAAAATACAAAGGCTCTTCTCTTTTCCTCCCTGCTAGCCCATTTATTGGCTAGTGTACTCTGTTATCTTTCTTTGATTATCTCTAAAGAGGCTGATGCAAATTGCATGTCATAACTGTAATTGCTTTCTTTTCTTCAAAGGTGACATTTTACATGTAGCTTATTTCCTGACACAGTCTTAGGAGTGTTATTTAACATTAAATTATATCAGGAAACTGGTGTGCCAATCTGCTAAGGATGCATTAAACAGCACAGCAAACCACTGCAACACAGGAGGGAATTTCAGCTCTGCCCTATTAGAGCACTGCATTCTTGGACCTAAGTGCATCCTGGACCTAAAGAAAGATGAGCATAAACATGGCAGATTTCCTGGAATGTTAGATAGAAAAGAGATGCTGACTTAAATAATAATTTTTAAAAAAATCAGCTATCAAGTGTTTTCTGACTTTAAAAAATGTAATTAGTTTTTGACAAGTTGACATTAAAAGGCTCACAGCAGAGGCACATAATGCATTAAAGCTAAACTCTCAAAAATCACACGAGGAAGGAAGAATATGATAAAATAAACAACTTAAAATAATTTAAATAATCTTTTGTCAGGAAGTAATTCCAGGGAAAGAAGAGGAGTGGCATATTTGCATCGGCCTAATGGAAATAGTGTTTAGTAATCAGAGCTGTTTGCCTGGTCACTGTTGTTGCTATAATGTTCTGAGTTGAACTACAAATGGTGCAACACAGACACATCATCCAGCATGTGCCATTATTTTGTGTTGACTCTTGTTCATAAGGCAAAACGGAAGTTCATTCTTCAATTGGATATTCCCACTGGAGAGCAGTTTCTAGTTTTCAGGTGTGAAGTAAAAGGGAATGCTAGATGCTACTCACAAGTCTGAGGGCAGCCAAAGTAGATGGATGCACTTCAATATTACTCTTGTTTTGTAGAATTTAAGAACAAGAGGCTTCATGAGACATGATATATTTCATCTCCTGCTTCAATGCTGCCGTCAAATCATCATGGACACACAGATGGAATATATGTTGCAGGTAAATGGAATATGTGCCTATGTGTATACATATATATACACACACATATATATTCAGGTATATATATGAATTTGTACACATATATAGGTATGGAATGTACCAATTTAAATGCATATCCGTAGATATAATGTAGATAAACAGGTAGAACACTGAACTTGAAGTCACAATCAGTCATCATGGTCCTCATATATTATCCTTAATGTATTTTTGAGTGTCATTTTAATGATCTTTTACTGACAGTTTTATTCCTAACCAACATTATTGTATGTGAATTATCATGACTTGTTTTACATGTGATTGTAAACTTCCAGCCCTAATGCTGAGGCTGTCCAACATTTTTATTATCTCTTCCAATGTGTTAAGAAGATAGAATACTGTATGTGGTACACAGTAATTTTATCCCCATTTTAGAGATGAGAATTCAGGGTTGTGATGTTTAATTTTGTATGTTAACTTGACTGAGCCATGAGATGCCCAGATACTGGGTTAAATGCTATTTCTGGGTATGTCTGTAAGGATACCTCTGGACAAGATTAGCATTTGAATCATAGGCTGAGTGAAGCTGATTGCCCAGATTTCCCCCTCTAATATGGGTGTGCATCATCCTTTCTTTTGAGGCCTTGAATAGAAAATTCAGAGAAAGGGAAAATGTGCATGAGCACTCTCTCTTTCCCTCTCTCTCTCTCTACCTGACCTCTTGAGTTAGATGTTGATCACCTGCCATTGAATTGGAATTTACACTCTGTCCTTGTAGGAGAGACTTACAGGAGACTTATTGACTCTCCTGTTTCTCAGGGCTTTGGACTCAGACCAGAACTACATCATTGACTCTCCTGGGTCTCCAGACCTCAATCTCTTTCTCTCTCTCATCTGCCTATCTATCTGTCTATCTATCTATCTATCTATCTATCTATCTATCTATCTATCTATCTATCTCTGTCTATCGATCTGTTTATCTATCTATCTATCTATCTATCTATCTATCTATCTATCTATCTATCTATCTCTGTCTATCGATCTGTTTATCCATCTACCTATCTGTTTGTCTATCTATATCTATATATCGATCCGATCTGTTTATCTATCTATCTGTCTATCAACCATCTATCTATCTATCGATCGATCTATCTATCTATCTATCTATCACTCTAACCATCCATTTATTTATCTAATCTCCTGTTGGTTCTGTTTCTCTGAGGACTCTGACTAATACAAGGGTCTTAGGAAGGTTGTGTTAATTTCTCAATTTAATCCAAGTTGTAAGTGGCAGAACTGAAAATAAAATCTATACTTCTAATATTAACACATGATTCTTTTAAAAAACAAATTTATTGAGTTATAATCTTCATCCTATCAAATTCATGCATAAGCGTACAATTCAATGATTATTAGTAAACATACTGAGTTATGCATCAATCATCATAATCCAGTTTTAGAAATTTATTCTCCCCAGTAAGATCCCTCATGCCTGTTTACAGTTAATCTCTGTTCCTACCCTTAGCCCTAGGCAACCACTAATCTACTTCTGTCTCTATAGGTTTTACTTTTCTAGATGTTTCATGTAAATGGAATGGTGTAATATAAAGTCTTTTGTGTCTGGCTTCTTCCACTTAGTATAATGTTTCTGAGACCCTTCTCTGTTGTTGCCTCATGCTTTTTATAATGCATTTGTCTACTCTTCACTCTGCTCACTGCTTCTGCTCTATTTCGAGCTGTTTCTATTTTGATCTCAACTTAGGATGGGAAACAAAGAGATGCACTGTAGCATGGTGGAAAAAAAAAAAAAAAACCCACTAGCATTGAAAGGAAGAAGATCTGGGTTTGGAGTCTATGAGCAAGGCAATTCTATCTCTCAACTACCTCACCTGCAAAATCTTGTTTGCTGGAAAGACAAAATGAGGTAAGGCCTAAAATGGTACTTACAAAACCACATAAATAGTACTTTATTAATATTGTGTTTATTACAGCATGAAGAGGAGGTAAATGAGTAAAGTTTTCAAAATATAATAATCTCTTTATACCCAAGGAATTCTAGATCTAATGTGAGAAAGTTTGATTAACATAGTCTTTTTTTCTTTCTTTTTTTTTTTTTCCTTGAGATGAAGTTTTGCTCTTGTCGCTCAGGATGGAGTACAGTGGTGCGATCTCGACTCACTGCAACCTCCGTCTCCCGGGTTCAAGTGATTCTCCTGCCTCAGCCTCCCAAGTACCTGGAATTACAGATATGCGCCACCACGCCTGGCTAATTTTGTATTTTTAGTAGAGACAAGGCTTCTCCATGTTGGTCAGGCTGGTCTCAAACTCCTGATCTCAGGTGATCCACCTGCCTCAGCATCCCAAAGTGCTAGGGTTATAGGCGTGAGCCACTGCGCCCGGCCTACTAACATAGTCTTACCAGTGATCTAAACTCCTTCAGTTCAGGTCACCATTCCCTAACGTAAACTCAGGTTCATGTTTATATGCCACAAGTGGTAGGTTTTTATTATGTACAGCTTATAAACCACTCCTGAATTCTATTCAAAGTAGCCTATAGTAGTGGCCACCAGTTCCAAACTGTGGAAACTGCAAAAGAATCACCTGTGACGTCTTTTGAAAATGCAGATTCCTCGACAGACAAGGATTGGAACTTAAAAATCTTCATTTTAAATAATTCTGAAAATGATCCGTTTCTATCCTAAAACTGAGAACCAAACTTGAGTGAAAAATGGTTCTCCGATATACTACCTAGAGTAAGGTCAATGTAATGATATTGGAGCATTCTAGAATCATACCAAAAATTCCCATTGTGCAGAGGCTGCTGTTGGCCTCCAATATCCATTCTTCTCTTCTTTCTTTTAGCACTATCATCCCAGAATTTTAGCTGAGCTCATGATTACCCAGCATCCCTTGCTGCTGGGTATGATCATGTAACTAACTGCTGGCCAATGACATTTGAACAGAAGTGATGCATGCCATTTCTGGCTCATATCCCTAAAAGTCAGCAGTTTACTTTCCATTCATTTTTTTTTCTTCTTCTCAGGAGCTAAACTAGGATTAGGGTGAGCCATCCGTGACTGTGTAGATAAAGACAACATTAGTGAATTACAAAGCATCAAGATAGCAGTTTGGATATTAAACAATCTCATGGATTGACTCCCAGCTCAGATTCTTAAGTGAGATAAGTAAACTTTTATTTTGTGTAAATTATTGTTATGCTTTCCTCTGCTAAATAATTAAACTGATATCTTAACCAATATGCTAACTAACAGGCATTCACTATTCAGAAAACTCAATTAAGTAGCTTTTGAGTGTCTCAATTGCTAAGTTTGTTGCTTTCTGGACATGTTTACTTTATAACGGTTAAGACCTTGTCTTTCTGACATTCTGTTCAATTTGAGGAGCCTGAAGATTTGGTCAGAAAAGCACTGTAACAAAAGCTTGCAGATGAGGTAGAGAATCGAGAATTTAGAGATTTACATTTGGTCTTATATGTAAATCTAGACCAAATGTAGAGATTTACATTTGGTCTTAATATGTTTTAGGTTTGATAAGTTTGACATCATTGGTATGAATGAGTGGAGGGCAGGTGACTGGTCTTAGTCAACTTGGGTTTTTTCAGAGAACCTGGCACACATTAACTGATCAAAAATATTTGCTGATTTATTCTGAGAAAAAGACTCCTGTGCAACAGGAGTGCTAACATAATGAAATCAGTAGGCTTTCCCATAGATAAGGCATAGTGGGGCTATTTTCTTTAAAAGGGAGTAGTAGGCAGGTGGAATAGGTAATCGCTGAGTCCCTTTTAACTTTAAAAGAGAGACAGCTCATGGCTCTCTCTCTTTTCCAAAATTGACTGCTGATTCACTACTACCCTACATAAAGAACACAAAACATCAATACTCTCTTTCCAGCCTTAATTCACTCTCTTTCCAGCCTTAATTTAATTTGCTCTAAACTTACCCTGAATTATCCTTGTATTTTCCCAACTTTACATTCTGCTCTACCTGTTCCCTCTGCTTGACATATCTTCCTATAAAATTCCCATCCACTCTGCCTGAGTGAATGCCCTTCAGTGTTATGTGAATACACAGATCTCCTGATGGCAGGGGAGGTAAACAGCCTTGACAGTTCCTGGAAGTCATTCTAATAGATTTTGAATGATGATCTCTCACTGAAAAGATTCCATTCATTACAACTCCAGGTCAGAAACCAGAGCAGAAGATACTTGCCAATCGACAGAGTTATCTCCAAATTCCAGGTTCCTGACAACTGGCCAGAAGTTCAAGGTGGACCAAGATCAGAGCTGACTCCTGGCATAGCCCTTTCCTGATGGCTGCTTCTATTTATAGGCACTGTCACCAAAACACATCCTAAATGTTTCCCATCATCTCCACCATATTTGGATACCACCTACATCCCCCCGCTACTACTATGTTAGCCTGAGCCATCATCATCACTTACCTGAACTTACCTGGAGCACTGCAACAGCCTCCCAACTAGTCTCTCTTCTTCCATTCTAGTCTCCTCATCCCAATTAATTTCACACAAATGAGTCAGAATGATTGAAAACGCTCTAACGGCTTTCTATTGCACTGATCATAAATCCTAAGAATAACTCCACTGGTCTAGCTTCTGCCAGCCCCTCTGACATCACCTGGTACCGATTTCCCCCTGTCAACGATATCCTAGCCACACTGGCCTATTCCTCAAACACACCAAGCTCTCCCTTTTTTTCTTGGCTTTTACACTTACAGTATCTCCTGCAGGGAACATCTTGTCCTTTCAGCTTTGCCTTGCTGGTGCCTCCTCATCAAATAAGTCTCAACATAAAAGTCACCTCTCAGAGAAACCTTCCCTGGCCCCTACTAATTAATGCTTCCCTCTCTCACCATATCAGACTATTTTCTCAGAGCACTTAGTACTATTCGAAATTAATTTATTTCAGTTGAGCACATCATTAGATATCAATAAACTGCTATTCAATGAATGTGTTTAGCAGAGTGGATAAGAACTCAAGCTCCTGAGCCAGTCTTGCTAAGTGAATCTTGGCTCTGACATTTGCCATCTATGTGTCTGTGGGCAAGTTAATTATCCTCATTGTGACTCAGTTTCCTAATCTGTAAAATAGGGATACTAAGAGCACCTACTTCATAGGGTTGTTGTCAAGATTAAATAAATTAACATATACAATGGAAAGGTATAACACTTGCGTGGAACATTGTGTGCAGGCAGAAAAATCAGCTCACCATTTAAAGGATGACATTTAAATTTCTAATCATAACTAAAACGGAAAAGCATATTAGTAACTACATAAGTTGATCAAATGCTTAGGGTTTTAGGCGGAGACAGAATACTGTGATCATTATGTGCCAAATTTTTAGGTGCCTGAATTATCAAGGCAAGCTGCTGTTCAGGCTCTGATTGTTTTCTTTATGTTTTATTTTCTCATCAAGAACATTTTACAGAATTATTATATGCAATGGTCTGTGCTCGGTTCTAAAATGGAACAATTGCCATAGAGTTGAGAACAAATGTAAACTGGCATTTACAGCACAATAGCATCCAAAGCTATGTATCCAGAACAAAGGGGACACTGATGGGGAGCAGGGAGAAGCACACACCTCACACAACTCTCCTGTGGGTGTGGGTGGTGGCCAGGAAGGCTCGTGTTCTTGCAAGGCAGGCTGTAGCCTTGGACTGCGAGGTATTTTGTGAGCACCTGTGGACTCCCTAGTGCGGTGGAGAACACCACTCACCACGCAGGGAATGTGTAGTCACTCCGTGAGCACATACCCAGGAAAGAAAGCAGAGTTGTTTGCTGTCCCCAGCAGCATGTGAACAAATGTGCCACACATATGTACTCAAACAAATGCAGAAATACAGGATTGCTCAAGAAAAGGAAGGAGAAGCGTGTTGAAACTTGATGGCGTATCAAGCATTTCCTGAGGGATGTTGTCTGTCAGTTTGTTTTCACTGGCTGATTGAAAATCACATGTGGCTTTCAGATGTGGAAAAGGAAAAGTATTCATATATAACAATGGGAACTTTTTTAGTATAATTCTTGATGTAAGCCGCTTGGGCATCCATATGATACTCCCAGGCAAATCTTTGGGCACAAGTTTCTGGAAGGACATCTAAAGATCATTTTAGTTTTCCCCTTTCTTCTTTAGCTCTGATATGCTTTCAGGTATGGGGCCTATTCTAGCTGAGGCCTTTCTTCCCCCTCCTTTCTCTATTGCAGGGAGATGATAAAAATGTAAAATTTATTTTCACCTCGTTTTTCTTTCAATTAATGTGAAATCTTACTAGAAGAAAGGTGACTAGAAAACAAAATTCTGATAAGATTTGTTTCATGATTAAGAAGTCTGTGAAAAGACCACCCCAAAGACTGGTATTGCACTATTGGCCTTAGAAAAAATTGCGACATGCAGAAGTGTAAGGGGAGACGCAGATTAACTGTTTATCTAAATATTCCCTAATCAAAAAGTAAGTAAAGCTTCAGAAGAGGAAATGATATAGCCTATTAGCTGAGTGAATAGTCTTGGCGTCAAATAGACCTGTGTCTGAAGGAGTCCACTGCTACTGACTAATTATTCTACCTTGGGGGCGGAGCTTCTTCATCTCTTCCTGGACTAACAGCCAGATTGCATTTCCTGGCTTCCTTTGTGCCTAGGTGTGGCCTCCTGAGGGAGTTCTGACCCATGACCACCTCCCGTAACCCACAGCCAACTACACTGGAATGTTCCATGAGACGAAAGTTAAGTTTTGATGGGTCTGACAGCAAGAATTTTTAGGTTCTTCTAGCGGCTAGCCTACCTTTACACATTTGAATAAGATTCTTAAACTCCATGCTTTAATTTATTTGTTAATGGAGCTAACATACCTACCTCATAAGGTTGTTATGTAGACCCGAAATGGTTCTTCTTTCTTGTCCTCAAGTTATTTTTTCCTTCTTTTGTGTATTTATACTTCTTCTTATTACAGTAAAAAAGAATCCCTAGTCCTCATTCTCTGATACCCACTTTGGTTGTTAGTTGGAGAAAAATTGTAGGAAAAGTAAAGTAGCCCAAGAATCATGCCTCTGAATAAACCATTCCTTGGAAGGAATGACAAAGAGTTTTAAGTCCTTAATTCAGTATAAAACATAGCTGGGGCCCTATGGGGCCAGTCTGAACAGAGTTACATTAAATGAAAACACAAAGAGAAGTCTAGCAGCATTAAAGGTTAATATAGATCATTACTAATTTTCTCAAAGGGGATGCCACAGGGATTTAACACAAACGTGTTGCACAGAGTTTCTCGGAAATACTTTCCAGACATCAAATTCTCTTCCCTGATTCTCGTGACAACTGTTAAAATTCCTCTCATGCTCTTATCTACTTGGTTTTCTTTCCATCAGAGTCATCCTTGACCTCCCTCTCTTCTTCCCTTCATTGCTGTCTCCATTGTGAAGAAAACCAATGGAATTTCTGACCCTACCCACTGGCCTCAACCCAACCACACATTGCCATGAGTCTCACATCCTGTCTGCTACTTCATGGTAGAAGGTGCTCTTCCTCTTGGAAGTGTGATACTAATCTCTTCTAACAGCTTATCTTGTAAATCATTCTTATGGAATATTTCCAGTGAATAAAATTTTCTACCTTGTCATATGATTTGATCTAATGACTTAGATGACCTGAGAAGGAAAAAATCAGAATATTCAAATCTTCATTCTGACAATAAGCAGTCATAAACAAGTCTTCATAATCAGAACAAAGTTAAGAATTCATTCCAAGGGAAGAAAATTGTCCTGAGAGTCATAGGTGAACAATGGTAATCCTTGGCCTCTCTGGAGAGGTGCGCAGAGCTGGTCAGATTGAAAAAAGTAGTACAGTTCAGATATGCTCCAATTTAATTCCCACAGGGAGAAGCTTCCTTTATTAATAACACTTCTTGCTTCCAAATGCCCATCCTGTTGGAAACAGCCAGATTTCTAATGATATCAGTTTAAGATGCTGTGAAAACGCAATTTTTTTTATCTGTTAGAGGTAAATATAATCATTATTAATATTACTTCAGACTTATCTTCAGGCATATTTATTTAGTCCCTGAGGGATTGGGACTTTACATAACTTGCCTTAGGTGAAAACAAGATGAACCAACAACTCGGAATCCCAGTGGAGTAGGCAGTCAGGAGCAGAAGCACCCCAGCCTCCTTCAGTGTCTCATGCTGTGGAACTCATGGTTGTTAAAAACTTTGAAGGGTATGAGATTTGACCATACTTGTAAACTAACAAGAGAGATGTGAATCTTGAGCAAAAGGCAAACGTGAGCTTCATGTTTGCATTGGTTGCCTTTGTCACCCAGGTCCCATGGGGACCATGTGCATGCAGCAACACATTTGGGACACATCTGAGGAGCCCTGAGATTGGAACATCCCAATCTTTTACAATGGGCTACAAGCAAACCTGTCCAAAATTTGCCCCAGAGGGAGATGGTATCTTTAATATCTTGGACAACAAATAAATCTCTGCTCTTCTTTGGAGGGAGACACTGGCTCTACTCTTGAAGACTGTTTGCTATAGAGACATTCTTGAAAAGATGGACTAGAACAAAATGTTGTCACTGTGTCTGTTCACAAGATCTGCAGAAATCTGAGACACCCATGGAGAATTATCTCCCAACAATGGTAGCAGTGTGTACTGCCAATAAGACATACTGAGAGCCAGGTGAAAGTATCTGGGTTCAAGCCCAGCTCCACCATTACTATTTAGCAGCTTTCAAGGAAGTTACTTAAACTCTCTGAATTTCACTTTCCCTATGTATTAAATAGGGAGGATATTACCTATTATATAGAATTACTATAAAATTAAATAAAATGGTCTATAAAGTAACTATGATAACATATGTATATTACACAGGTAATATATAACATTACATTTTAAATATTCCAATATAACGCTATATATTATTTTATTTTGCACTTCTTGCTAACTTAGATTGTATTTTTGTTTTGGTTAACAAGTCTAGTTAGCTTTGAAATGCTATTTAACTTGTTTATACTGGTACATCATAAAGAGTGCTAAACAAGGTACAGGGACCTGGGTTCCAGGTCTATCACAGACCAGCTGTGTAACTTTAGCAAGTCAAAGGAGGAGATTGCACAAAAATTCAAGGATAGCAAAAAAGATTCCATCCCAGTGCCAGGCCCAAGCAATGAGTAGTGACTGCCTAGAAAGTTGTGTTGAGAAAAAATGTGGGCTTGTATCTCAGCTCAGCAGAAAAATGTGCTCATGGTGATCTAGCTGTATCTTTGAGGTGCAGGCTTGATGAGGAATGGAAAAGAGTGGTCTGGAGGGGGTGAATAGTGAAAATGTGGTAGTATCTTGACATTGCTTTGTATATAACAGTTGCTCAGTTAATGCATGTTAATTGATTAGTTGGTGGATTGACTAGTTAGGTTTCTGGAGTCCTGGGTCAGAGATGAAAAATGAGGAGGGCATGAAGTGATGAGGGGGAATGTGGAGGCAAATGAACCACTCAACAATTTTACTTTGGGAGAAAGGGAATCTTACTTTTACTTAGGCCATGACCTCTAAGCTAGGTTAAGTACTTCTGGAAATCCCAGCTGTTACCAGGCTGCATATGGAACGCAGCCAGCCTCTTTTCAAATGACCTGGTATACTGAAGCTGCCTCTGGTTTCTCCTGGGCTCCAAATTACTGCTATGAAGCAGCTGCTCAAACACTTTAATGGCCACAATTAAACAGTCCCAGAGGCTGACCTTTAGACATGGCAGTGGTTAATCGAGCCAACTGCCCTGGTGGCTGCCATCTTTGGCAAAGAATTGCAAGTCCAGTGTGACTTGGTCTTTTGTTTGGCTTCCCAGAACATGTTCTAAGGGAGAAATCATATTTTCAATCACACAAGTAGAAATGATGAAAACATGGAGATGGGACAAGACGGATGAAGGAATTCCCATGTTCTTGTAAGAAAAAGGCCCTGTCGATGACAAGGGTGAAGTTCTCTCAAAATTGTCTGTGCTCATTAAATTCCTTAAGCAGAGAGAGCCAAGCTTTTACTAGGGAAAGGGAAAGAATTCGTAACTAGAACTTAATGCTTTTATCTATTAGTCAATTAATATTAATTTAACACTGAATGAATGACCAAAAATAATGGAGAGAGCTTCATACACAAGGAGACTGCCATGGAAAATGAGCTAGAATGTAAATCCCTAAGAGCAGAGGCTGATTTCATTTGGTTACTACATTTGCCAAATGTCTAAAATGCTACCTGGTATATAACAGATGCTCAATTAATAGCTGTTGAGTAAATGGTTATACAAGAACTTTACCTTCACTGAGCTCACAATCTAGGAAATATATAAACAAGATATTTGTCACTTTTGATGAGTGCTATAAAGGAAAGTGTTGTGACATGATGAGGTAGACACTAACTGGGGAGTGGAGGGAGATATACTTTGGTTAGTAAGGTTCAGGAAAGCCTGTGTTTGAATTGAAAGACGCACAACAAGAAGGAGCCATTCATGAAAAGATTGTGGGGAGGGGGAGATTTTTAAGCAGACAACAGCAATAGGCAAAGGCCATTAGGAAGCAAATAACATGTGTATTAAAGAAACAGAGGGGGACCAGGAGCGATGGCTCACGCCTGTAATCCCAGCACTTTGGGAGGCTGAGGCGGGTGCATCACCTGAGGTCAGGAGTTCGAGACCAGTCTGGCCAACATGATGAAACCCCATCTCTACTAAAAATACAAAATCAGCCAGGCATAGTGGTTGTCACCTATAATCCCAGCTCCTCAGGAGGCTGAGGCAGGGGAATCAGTTGAACCTGGGAGGCAGAGGTTGCAGTGAGCTGAGACTGTGCCACTGGACTCCAGTTGGGTGACAAGAGCACAACTCCATCTAAAAAAAAAAAAAAAGCAAAACAAAACAAAAACAGAAAGAAAAAAAAAGAAAAAACAGAGGCAACAAGCGTAAGGGAGACAACAAGTGAGATGAAGAGAAGTAAAACATTTAATCTGAGTAGTGGGTAGGAACCAAGTCATATAGGGTCTCCTACTCATGGTAGGGAAATTTGGGTTTTACTCTATGTATTCATTTCCTAGGGATGTCCTAACAAATTACCACAAACTGGGTGGCTTAAAGCAACAAAGATTTATTTGCTCACAGTTCTGGGAGTCAGAAGTTCAAAATCAAGGTGTTGGCAGGGCTGGTTCCTTCTAGAGACTCTGAGGGAGAATCTGTTCCACGCCTCTCTCCTAGCTCCTGAGGTGTTGATAACCCTCTTGATCCTTGGCTTGTACATGCATCACTCCAGTCCCTGCCTCTGTCTTCACACCACTTCCTCCTCTCCTGTGTCTCTCCTCTTCTATGTCTTCTCTTCTTACAGAACACTTGCCACTTGATTTTAGGCATACTTGGATAGTCTAGCATCTCATCTCAAGATTTATAACTTGGTTACCCCTGCAAAGGCCATACTTTCAAACAAGTTCACATTCACAGGTTCCCCATGGATATATATTTAGGGGAGGCATTCACCTCACTACAATCAATTTACGATGAAAAAAAACCATTAGAGAATGACATGCAAAAGGGGGACAGAAGATTTATGCTTTTCTGGTTTAGGATCTGATTCGAGAATAATAAGGGTGGAAGTTCTTGGCAGTGAGGGATGAGGTGTTGGGAGGTTGCTGCATCTATGTGGAAGCAAGAGTAGCTAAAAAGTCTGAGTTGGGAGTGGGGCCACGGGATTGGTGTCAAGGAAGTGTGAAAGTAGTGTCTGGGATGAAATGGGGACAGTGACACCCAAGCAGCATCGTGATCCTAGGCACAGCTGTTCTAACATGACACAGATGTTAGGTCTTTGGCTGGAAGTCAGTCAGGTCCTCTCTTTTCATGCTTCTCATTGCCTCACTCTTGGCCCTCTGCAGGCCTCCTTGTCTTCTGAGTACAGTTGTGACTGAGCACTCAAAGTTGCTGCTTTTATGCCCTACATCTTAGGACTCTATCCCTTCCTGTGTAGAACTTACATAAATCTTAATGCTCAATTACAAAAGATTCTGAACCTCTAGTTTCTCATTGCACCATATTGCCCTTCTGGTGGGATTTGGGATCTCCAGTATGCATTGCCTGTCTGTTATGCGGTGAGATTGCCACAGGCAGGAAAAAAGAAACTTTCTTCCCCCTAACTGAAAATTAGATCTCAGCAAGTAGTTCTTGCTTTCCCTCTCTGAAAGCATTTCCAATAGTACTCATGGCAAGCTTTCTTTAGAAAGGCAAATACAAAAACTTAAATCCGATAAGTGGAGAGTATGGACCAAAGCCTGCCCTCCATAATTTGCAATCCTTTCCCAGAGGCATGGAACCAAAGGTGAGACTTATAACTGGGTAGTAAATGTGGAATTGAATTGTTTATTTTCTTGTAGAAGTCTAAAGTACAGAATGTGTGATATAGGACTATTGAGGATCCTAACTACTTGTCATTCTATCTATCTGATTAGTGGGAAAGAAAAAACAACTTTTTGTTGGGCAGCAAGAGTCTGAGTGTACTAGAGAAACGTGGACCTTTCTTAAAATGGCAGCTTTCCCTATTTGCAGATTCCTTGTAGTGAGTGTGCAGGGGATTCCTCAAAGGATGGGTGCAGCTGTTTTAAGTCTTTTTCAGTTGCATTTGACAGTGCACCTACTTCAAATTGGCCTAGCCAAATAGGGAGTTTAATGGGCAACTTAATTGTAAAACTGAGGTAGTACAAGGCCCCGGATGCTTCAACAATATGTCTGGGGTCCAATTTTTTTCTGTTAGTTTCACTCTGTCTATACTGATGTCATACTTAAGACACTTCCCATCTAATGTTGGCTACAAAGACACCAGACCTCCAATTTCGCAGTCAGCAATTGTGTTGCTTCTGATTGGCTCATCTTTGAACCATTAACTGTATCAAGAAGAAGGCAGTGCTGATGGGCTAGGCTTGAGTCACATGGCCTCCCTTGGAGCTGTGAGTGAAGTCAGCAACACAGGAACAGCACAGGCTAAGAGTAGGAAAGGAGTGATTTCTCAAAAGGACATCAGGGTGCTGCTCTCAAAGCAGAAATAAAAACAAAAAAAATCAAGGAACAGCAGCCACTAGTGAATTGTGTCCATGCATAGCTGTATGGTCTTGGGCAAATAATCCAGCCCTGTTCCTGTTTCTTCATCTTTAAAGTGGTAATAATGACATTAGTATTATTCATTATGCCTCATAGAATTATTGGAAGATTAAGTGAGTTGTTATGTGTAAAGCACATTAGAACAGTGCCCAGTTACACCTATGTTACCTTTATATTTATTTACTTATTTACTGTAGGAGCACTGTCTCTGCTGAGTTTTATATAGACAGATGTCAAGCTGTTTTACTCAGCAGGTTGAGCCAGAAAGATATTGCAATTTTATACCCATGCACCCAGAACTAGAGGGAAAACAAACATTTCAAAGGGGAAATGAAACATATCCTGATTCCTATTACTTATCACTGTCTTCACTACTGCCCCCTTCTTCAAATGACACAATCACTCCATGAACTTCTGGAGCATCCTCTTTTGTGATCTGACTCCACTCTCGACCTCTCACAGTCCAACCCCACACCATAGCCCAGGTAACCTTTACAAGGCATACATCTCTAGCTTAGAATTTTCCAGTGGTTTCCCATAGAAACCAGAATAAACGAACTTCAACTTCTAATTTACCTGGTCGAGCCATTGCTAACCCCACAATGCCACTTCCCTTCACTGTTCCCATGATCCCCCACTTTGCAGCCTCCTGGTCTTCCTTCCATGTCTCACAGAAGCTCATTCTCATCTCTTTTTAGAATTGTCTTCCCTTAGGTCTTTAAGGAGTTGCCTCCTTCTCACTATCCTGGTCTCAATGTCAGCTTCAGCAAGAGACTTTCCTGATCAACCCAGGGGAAGTATTTTTCCTCCCCTACCTCGGTAATTCTTTATAGTATTCTATCTCTTCTATATCTCTTAATACCTGAATTTGTCTTTTTTATTTTCTGATTCCTTCTCTAGAAGGAAATATTTGAAGAAACAACAAGAGATGAAGGACAGAGGTGTAGGGAGAGATCCTAGTGTATGAGGCTACTTTTCCACTGGGGACAATTGTTCATACATGAGAGGTCAGCTGAGACTTTGAGAGAGTGAACAACAACCCTGCTAGTCTATGAGTTACAAGAACAGATATTAGGGTTTAGGGGCTTCCCAGGAGGTAAGCCCCTTGCATTGTGTTGGGTCCCTAAAAATTGCACATAAAAGTAATGATGAAATGGAATAGACAGCAGTTTAATTTTGTCTTTTCCATCACCGAAATTAAATTGAGGTAATTGCTAGTGCCCCAAATGCTCTATAGACATAGATATAAATTCAGTCTAGAGGAAAATGATATTATCCTAAGCTTTAAATTATATGTGTAAATAATTTTGTGTATGTTGTTTGTATTATCAATAAAAACAATCAGGAACATGAAGAGACGTAATAACAAGAATGATATGGCTTGGCTCTGCATCCCCACCCAAATCTCATCTTCAACTCCCATAATTCCCATGTGTTGTGGGAGGGACCCAGTAGGAGACCATTGATTCATGGGGGTGGTTTCTGCCATACTATTCTCATAATAGCAAGTGGGTCTCATGCAATCTAATGGTTTTAAAAAGGAGAATTTCTCTGCACAAGCTTTCTCTTTGCCTGCCGCCATCCACGTAAGACACCACTTGCTCCTCCTTGCCTTTTGCCATAACTATGAGGCCTCCCCAGCCATGTGGAACTGTAAGTCCATTAAACCTCTTTCTTTTGTAAATTGCCCAGTCTCAGGTATGTCTTTATCAGCTGCATGAAAACAGACTAATACAAATAATAAAAACCATTTGTTTTTTAAATGGGCAATAGACAAATATTCATAAGAGCTCCAGATAACTATCAAACACAAACTGTAAAATAACTTTTACGATGTTCAAAGACACAAGAAAATTAATAATTTAAGCAGAGAATGGAAAACTATTAAAAATAAAAACAAGGTCAGGAACGGTCTTAATCCGAGCACTTGGGGAGGCTGAAGCAGGAGGATCACCTGAACCCAGGAGTTGGAGACCAGCCAGGGTAACATGAAGAGACCTTGTCTTTGCAAAAAAATTTTAAAAATTAGCCAAACGTGGTGGCACATACCTATAGTCTCAGCTACTTGGGAGGCAGAGGTGGGAGGATCACTTGATCCCAAGAGGTTGAGGCTGCAGTGAGCCATGTTTGCCACATTGCACTGCAGCCTGGGCAACAGAACAAGGCCCTGTCTCAAAATCAATACATACAAATAAAAAAGAACAAAAAAGACATTCTAGCACTCAAAAATAAGGTAATCAAAAATCAAGAATTTAACAGACAGATTTAACAGCAGATTAGACTCAGCTGTAGGGACAGTTAGTGGAATGGAAAATACATGAGAAGAAAATGAAGGAAAAATGGATGGAAAGTACAGTGGTAAGGGTAAGAGATATAGAAGATTCGTTGAATAGGCATAATACGTTGCAGTGGGCGTTCCTGGAAGAGAAGAAAGAAAATGGAGCAGAGGTAACCTTTGAGACAACTTTTAAGAACTGATGTTAAGGCATCAAGGTAAAAATTCAAAGATCTATAAAAAATTTAAGAATGATAAAGAAAAAGAAATTCACACCCAAGAAGCAAAAGAAAAAAAAAAAAGACAGATTGCTTTTGAAGACGAAACAGACTGAAAGCTAGATCTCAGAAGAAACAGTGGATACCAAAAAACAAAGGATTGCTATCTTTAAAGCATTAAAAGAAAATAAGTGTCAACCTATAACTCTAAATGCAACAAAAATATATTTCAAGAACAAAGTATTGATATTTTTAGACAAACAAAACCTCAGAATTTGCTATCAGCAGATTTCTACTCAAGGAAATACTAAAGGACTTTATTTTTCAGATGGAAGAAAAATGATGCCAGATGGAGTGTTGGAGATACAAGCAGAAATGTAAAGCAAAGATAATGATAAGTATGTGGTCATATCTAAAATAACATTGACTGTATAAACTAACTATAATATTAATGCAAAGTCTTATTTAGCTTTAAATATTTATATGATTCAAATGCATAACAGTGACATATAAATTGAAGTAGGAGAAAACATGAAATTAAAATGTTTTAAGATTATTGCATTATCCAGAAAGAAAGAGAAAGAACCAATTACTATTTTACTTTGATATGTCAATGATGCATGTTGTAATGTCCAGAACAGTGAAAGAGAAATTTTCAAGTTAATAGAGGAATAGTCAGAATGAAATAAAATTAATCCATAATGGGCAAGAGGGGGAAAAAAAGAACATAAAGCATAAGTTGACAGAATATCAAGGAGAAACAGACAACTCCACAATCACCGTGTTAGAGTTTGCCATACCCTTCTCAGCATTTATAAGACAAGCAGAAAATATATCATAAGGAAATAGATATTGAAACGGACACGTAATCACTTTGTGTTAAATCATTCAGGTATATACACTTAATTTTCTTTACTGTATATGTGTTATATTTCCAATAAAAAGTTTAAATATAAAGTGAAATAATTAGCATAGGATCTTTTACTTATTTGGTTTTCAACTTATCTTTATCACTAAACAAAAGTCTCACAGGTATGTAAAACTCAACATTTCTAAAACTAGAACCATCTACCTTAAATCTATTTTTCCCCATTAATGGTACCACCACCTACCCAATAATCCAAGCTAAAATTACAAGAATCAATTTAGTTTATTTATTTCACTCATTCCCAAGATCCAAGGAATGGGTAGTGTGAATTTCAGCTCCTCTTACTCCCCAGCCCATTCTTTCTGTTCACACCAACAACTCTGTCACTACTTTTCACCTCAATTACTGGGTCTCTCTGCCTTCAGGCTGGTTCTTGCCTCCATCCCTAACATTGCCAGAGTAAGGCTCTTAAAGCATTGCCATAATGCTGAAGAACACGGTGTTGGTTTTAAATTTTGTCTTCTCGGTTAATTCAATTGTATAACTTTGATAACGCTATTTAATCTCTTTAAACTTCAATTTATTCTTCTATAAATGGTTATAATAACATCTAGCCTCCAGGACTGTTGTAAAATTAAGTTTATATAATATATCAATATCTATATATTTGTGTAGGTATCCACACATCTAGATAAATAGAGAGGTATAGATAAGTTAGTATTTAGCTTAACGTAGCAGTTCAAGAAATGGCAGTCGTTTAAAGTTTGCCATCATTCATATCCAAACCCCTGCTTGCGTTCAGTTGCTAGGCCATGACAAGCT
The DNA here is from genome assembly GCF_000951045.1 of Mandrillus leucophaeus. Taxonomy (NCBI): domain Eukaryota; kingdom Metazoa; phylum Chordata; class Mammalia; order Primates; family Cercopithecidae; genus Mandrillus; species Mandrillus leucophaeus. Next base: position 739,251 of record NW_012102009.1, read on the forward strand.
GTTTTATTTACACCCAGGACCTTTATTGCTTTTCCTGAAAAATGTTTTATTGCTTTATGTCCACTTTTAAATGTTATGTTGGCCAGGATTCTTGCCTCTACCATTTTCTCTTACTGGTGGTTCTCAACTGTGGCTGTAATTAGGCTCACCGGTGAAGTCTTATAAAAATACAGATGTCAGGGTTCTACCTAGAGATTCTGATTCAGAACTGGACATTTATTTGTACAAACACTTTCTCGACATATGTCTGGACAAGTAACCAGGAATAAGAAGCTCTGCCATGCTCTCAGTTTTTTTGGGCGATCTCAGCCGTGCTTGGTTCCTCCAGTCCCAGTAGACATCCAAGTTCACATTTACAGCCTTGATTTTAATCCAGGGTATGTCTCCTGTGTTCTGTACTCATCCATGTAGTGCCTCTACTTGGATGCTCAAGTCTGTTCACACTTTACATGACATCTCACCTCCATCTAACCTCCTTTTCCTATAGTCCCAGCATCCATGAATGGCACTATAATCCACCCAGTAAGTTAACAACTTAGACTTGAATGTTATTCACAAGTAATATGATCTGTATATAAAAACAACCTCAAGAGAAATTTGTAAAAGGAAAACATGTACCTATAATCCCACCTCTTATATGCTTTTTCACATTGCCATACTTTTTAAAATTGAGGAATTAGAGCGTTTCTACACTCATTTTTCCTAAAATAAGTCAATTCATTGCCTTTGAAAATGCCAGATTGCTAGGCCAAGTATACATAAAAATTTATATATGATAAATGAGACACTAAAATTAATTTGAAAGTGATGGATTATTCAATAACTGATGTTAGGGTAAATGGTTAAGCATTTGGCAAAAGTTTAAAATCATACTCCTCTTTTATATCTATACTGGAATATATCTCAGATGAATTAAATACATAAAATTTATGAAAACTCTAAAAATTAAATGTCGTTGTTCTGGAATAGGAAATTTTTTAAAGAATGATACTGAATCCAGGAGGCTTTAGGTGAAGAACTACTAGACTTGACCACATAAAAATTGAAACAAAAAGCTTCTCTTTGACAAAAATTACTATATCTAACAATAAAAAGACAACAACAATAAAATGACAATAAACTGATAAATAATCATAACATATATGACTATCCCCTTTAAGGTTTTTTTAAAACAAACCTATATAAAAAACATGTATATCATAATAGAAAAATATGAAGACTCAAATAGGCAGACATATAAAATTAATCAAATAAATACAACACAAAAAAACCAAGATATTTTTGACTAATCAAATTGGCAAAGGTGAAAAAACTGTAGCAATAGACTGTGTATGAGCAAATATCCATGGTCATAATCTTTTGTTGGATGTACAAATTGGTACAACCTCTCTTGAGGGCAATTTGGCATAATGCATCAAAATTTAAAACATATCCAGTTTCATTTCTAGGAATTCACCCAGAGATCACTGGTCAGGTGAACCAAAGCAGAAGCACAAAATGTTCATCAAAGCTCAACTTTTAATATTTTTAAAACTATATATACATATATATATGAATAAGTGTATATCAACAGAGAATTAGTAAAAATATGCTTAAATTAGATAATATGCAATAGTAATATTATATAATTATATATATAAAAGTGGTAATAATATAATTTTATATACATGGAAAATATTAATAATAAGGAGAAAATCGTGGTGATTTGTTTCCTGTTTAGAAAATAAAAACTATGATAGCGTCTGTAATGTTCTCGGCACTCTCCCTTTGCACAGTGCTGTTAGTGAAGGTTTTATTGCACTCTATTGTTTGTCTAGATTTTCTTCATTTAGTCAAATGAACATGTGTTATTTTATTACTAGAAAATACCATAATTATATTTGCCAGAAAAATAAAAGAAAATAAAGTGGAGGGTTGCTGGGTTTTGGGGTCTGTTATGATGATGTTGGTATTGGTAGCTAAAAGTTTGGAATACTACTCTGTCAGACTGCCTTAAAGGTGAGAACATTTGTAGTTAAATTTCAAAGATCTATTTAATTGTCATGCTCACTTTCTAGAAAAAGATAAAGCAAAGCAAACGGAAAATGAACTGATATATATTGATTGCCTAGTATGTGATAGATATTGTGTTAGGTATTTGGTATGCTTAAATAGCCATTTAGTGTTTAGGTTATGGTCACAGTTAGGAAATGGCTATTGTATGCTACCCAAGCAGGAGGAATTAACTCCTTGAGCATATTCTCCAGAAATACAGAAATGATTTTCAGTAACTACCAGCTGAAGTAAAAAAAAGAATCTCTGCAATAGATTGTTTTAAAAGGCTCATTATTACACCTTTCTAAAGGTGGCATGTGTTTTAATTAGCAATTAAGGAATACCTAATACACTCTGGGACCTGAGGATGACATCTGGGAACAAGGGCAGGTGGAATGCTTGAGAAAACCACTTGTTCTTTTAATCTAGACCCCAGGAATTATACAAGGTACGTGTCAATTACCTTAGGAGAACCTAAGTCCTTTAGTAGTGTTTTAATCTAACCTGTTCACTTGACACGTTTGTTTTAATTGGTATTACTTTGCAAATTGCTAAAAATATGGAAATACTAGTGATTGCCTCATTAATATTCAGGGGCCTCCTGTGAGGCAGGTAAAACTCAACAGCTGGCTTCTTCCCACCTAGGCTCTCAGGATAATTGTCTAAGTTTGCCTCACAAGTTATTGGTAGTTGTACAGAAGACCCAAATATAAAATCTAGAATAGCGCTTTTTTCACTTCAATTGTACTGCCCACAGCCGACCGTACAGTTAGGTGGAAAGCTGACAAAAAATATTTCTTGATTGAAACCTGACTCTTCCTCTGACCTACCCCATCAATTGGACATTGGCTACCTTAGCCTTTGAACACCAACAGCCACCAAACCATGACATTTTGGCGTGAACCAAAGCAAAAACATCTTTGAATCTTGTCTCCAAATCTGTAAATTGGGATGATGATAATATACACCTTACATGATTATAGTGAGGATTAGATAAGGAAAGATGATCAGGGGAATGTTAAATTTTAATTTCATTTTTCTCCCATAATACTGGCAAAATTTTAAAAGACTAGGACAAGGCTTTCAAGACTATGGAAACAGGCACTCTGAAACACCATTGCTGGGACTATAAATTGGTACAAAATTTTCAAAAGCATTTTGGCAGTATTTTTCCAATCTGTACCTCTTTCAATCCAACATTTCATTTCTTGGAATCTATACTACAGAAATCCTCACGTGATTAGGTAAGGACAGATGTACAGCAGGTTTATTCATTTTGTTAAGTAAAAAAAAATTGAGACCATTTAAATATCCATCACTAAAAGATGTTTAGATATATTAGAGTAAAATCGAGCTATTACATTCCATACAGCCTTAAAAATACATACACACACATGCATACACACATATATATGTATACATACGGATGTACTGACTTAGAAGATTGTTCAGGATGTATCATTGAAAGAAAAAGGCTAGTTACAAAATAACACATAGAGGATGATACCATTTCTGGAGCGGGGGAGGGAGAGAGAAAGAGGGAGAGAGAGGAGGGAGGAAGGGAGAAAATGAGAAAGGGAGGAAGCATCTTGGGTACATAATCTGAAAAAATCCCATAATACTATCAGTAATTAACTTTGTGGAGTGCTATCGGAAGATAGGTTTTAACATTTATTATATATAATTCTGTAAAGTTGTTTTTTTTAATGAGTGCATACTACATTGGTAATAAAGGCAGAAAAAAGCAGGAAAGGAAGAAGATAAATGGGGAAACACACTGGCCACTCAATATCATTTCTAGTTTACTTTTTCCCTCCTACCAACCCTTTTATTTTGCTTTCTCCTTTTTCTACTTCCCCCGTCTCTTTCTTTTCCATAGTTTATTTTGCCATTTGTCAACAGTAATTCAGAACCAGATTTACATTCTGACTCTCTTTAAAACCTTTCAAGTCCCTTTGCCTACTGAGCAAGGTCAAGGTCCTTAGCAAGGCATTCAAGGCCACCCATGTTCCAGATGACGTGATCAAGCTATACATGATAGGCATAGGAGAGATTTTAGAGAAGCAATGAATGAATAAAGAAGAATTACACACTTTTTTTTGGTAGCCTTCTTGTTAACTACACTATGTTATGCATGCTCTTTTTGTATTCCTAGCATTTTACCATTGGTGTTATTTGGCAAAATCCCATGCCATCTATGATGGAGACCCACTGAAGTTTACACATAAGACAATTCCTCATACCATAAGTTCTATGTGGAACTGCCATTCATATGACTCTTCCTTGCTTGTTCCATTATCATAGCCCATGTAATAAATTACTATAAAAATTATACAGCTGCCTCATTCAAATCTAGGTGTTCCATATTTGTTATTTGGGTGAACAAAACTAATGCTCAGTTCTGTCTGATTCACATACTCACTGTGATGCACTGACTATTTGCAGTGATAACACACAAGTATCAGGAATCTGTTGTGTGCCATGCCTTACTCCAGTCTGAGGATACAGTAGTCAGTGAGATGTCTGCTGTTTCATAGGATTGCCATCCAGCATTTTTTTTTCTCTTCCTTTGGCAATCATATCCTGACTTTCCTTTGGGAAACAAACCTACTCTTAGACTGCATGTTAGGATACATCTTCTTCCATACCTCAGTCTAGAAGATCAAGAGGCACTGAAGTGGTCTTGGCCAATTGAGGCGTCACATTCCCCATGGCATGGTAATAGTTAAAGATGGGCATGGGATCCAAGCCAAGAAAATCACGACTAAACCACGGATTTCTAAAGGAGAAATAGGAAGATTCTTTTTGCTTTTCCATTAAATTTGAATACTAGGGTAGTTAAATCAGGAGCTGCTAGTGAGCCCCTGGGTGAAATTCAAGGCAAACGGCAACATGAAGGGGAGTACAGTGGTGAGATGGAGAGAGCCTGCACCTTGGTAACTATGTGAGCTCCTGGATCAAGTCATACCTGAAGGCTATAATATCTCTGCAGTTTTCAGCTAGTGATCCAATAAATTTTCTTATTTGCTTAAGGAGGTTTGAGATTTCTGTGACCGTGTGGTTTAAATCCCAAAGATTTTAATATAATACATTATGTTGTTAAAAACTGTAGATTGTGTCATTACTTCAAGCATCTGGAAAGAAATTAAAACTACCTGTAATTTTTTCAAATGCTTCTATTCACAAAAACCTTAGAAATGTCATAAATAATTAAGAAAATATTGAAAAAATTTTAATTGTGAATGAAAAGCATTTTTAAAATAAATGTAAGTGTTTATTGTTTCCTATATGCTAAAATGTATCAATATCTTCCAGCAGAGACAGGCTCAGAGGTCCAAAAAAAACAGCTATTGGTCCTTACTGTGACCAAAATCTTTAGTTAAAAGCTGTTAATGGTTGTACATCACCTTCATTGTCTTTATTCTAATGTCGTTAGTAAGGCGGCTCCACAAACAGGACTAATTAGGAATGTGATCAGGTTGCAGAGTTGGGAGTGTTGTTTTCTTCTGACCAGAGGCAGAATTCATCACTCACTCATCTTGATTGTTTGTTTCTATTTTGCACATGTTCAGTACCTTCATCAAAGTAATCACCATCATTATAATCAATATGAGATCATATCCGTTCAAGGTGTGGCATGTTATCGTTGCTTTTTTTGTACTTATGCCTTGTACTTTAAAAGCAATAATATAGGTATATCTTCAAGATAACATCAGTAAGCTGCATTAATGTGGATGGCTAATACCTGCATAAGAATGTAGTCAAAAGGTACATCATATTACTAGGGAAATATTTGACTGTTCAATATTTTGTAATCATGATTTATGAGGTGATTTGCAGAATTTAAGAGAGCAGACAATTTAATTTAAGAGGAAGAACAATGACAATATCATTGTCCTCTAAGGAGAGATGATGTGGAAAGTTATTTGGAGAAGGGAATGGTAGTTAAAAAAGAACATAATCTCAATAATCTAGGCAGGCATTAAATGACAGCGGGCAAATCCAAGGTACCCACCTTTTGGTGGTACCTAAAGCCACTACTTGTTTAAATGATTTGACAAAATAGAAAAACTTCACCCAAAGTATGTGCTCGTTTAGGAGTCTACAGTGAGTAGTTCAATGCCATGGTAGTACCTGATATTTCATAAAACCCTGCTGTTTTCAAAATCTTTTTTATTTTTCTAATTCCATCATTGTAAGAACTAAACTAGCAACATTATATTAACATGTTTACATCATGTAATATGGAGATATAAAATTTTTGTAGATTATAGAATTGGAGAATATTAATTAGACAGGAGGAAGGCCTGATATTTGAAACTTGACTCATAAGGTTAGTTTTACTTTATTAAAAGAGTTGAAGTTCCTTTATGATAAGTACCTTACATATTTTTATAGGGAGTATGCATATGTAGATTTCTAAAAATAAATCTAAAAAGGGAAGTGAGGTCAAAGACAATTTAGGGTATAAGCAGCAAATATTTACGTACATATTTTATTTGTCAGACACTTTACTAACCATTTTGGTATTTAGTTCTCACCATGATGTAGGGATTAATATCCCTATTTTACAGATGAGACACTGAGGCTGAAGAAGATTTACTTGCCAGAGATGCATAGATAGTAATAGATGACAGAACCAGGAACAAAACACAAGTCTGTCCAAGGCAAAGCTCACTTTCTAATCTTCTTTCTAATCTTTCTAATCTGATCTCTCTGCTTTCCAATCTTCTGCCATATTATACTGTGCACTTACGAATTTCTTTTGCCGATATTATCCATTTCCTATTTTGCTAGTTCCTCCACCTTCTTAATTCTAATTCATATTCTTCAAGGAACTCTTGAAAGAGTTGGGCCCTATTTTTTCATAATAACCCATTGCTTTACACGGAGTCCTGAATGTGAGTGTGTGATAGTAAAGTCAAAAGGAAACCAGTGTCAGAGTGACCCGTGGAATTTCTACCACAGATGATGCCAGATGAAAGGACATGTGAGGAAACATACCTGGGAAATCTCGGTTCTTTGGAGAAATCTGGAGTCCTTTGAAACATTGCCTATTGCAATTGCCTTATCTCACCTCTTGACAGCTGTGATACAGAAAGTACAAATATTTCAGAAATAATCAGAATAACAATGCCTAACTAACCTAGCTAAATCTTATTATGTCTCAGTCATTAGACTAAGTGCTTTAGCTGTATTATCTCATTTAATCCTCCTAAAAATTATACATATTAGGTGCTATTTTAAGTCACTTTTAAAGACGAAGAAACTGAGCTAAGGGAGATTAACTTTCTGAGGCTGACTCAGTAAATGGTAGAGCAACAAACATTATCCCACATAGAGTATGGATACAAAGGCAAGAATTGTTCTTCTATTTTGTCTCATTGCAGAGCCCACCTTTTTGTATTAATCATTACAATTGTGATAAGGACATTTAGGAGGATCTAGGAGTTCCATTTATTTCCTGACTCAAACACAACTTACCCCAAATATTTTGCAACTGTTTAGTTCTTAATTTTCAGTGTCTGAAAGACATGACTAAAATAATTTTATTTTCAGTTTCTAAAAATACTGTATATTTGAAAGATGCTGAGTTCTTGAAGGTTAGTTTCCATTTATCATTGGAAAACAATTGTGTCACTCTAGAAATTATTTTTAAAAGATAGGCATTAAGATTATATCTCAGTTTGATTTGTGAAAGATTGGCATTTTAAAATGTAATAGGCATTTTTAAAGATGACTTGATTTTAAAATGCCTCATTGAAAAAGGAAAACATTTGAACTAGAAAGGGAAATTTGGCACGTATGAGTTGTTAGCTGGTAAAAATAGGTGTCTAATTCTGGAAGCATCCATTATTAAGTGCTTCATAGTGAGAAGATAGAAATATGACATCCCATCACCCTTTCTGTTTGATATTTTTATAGTTGCTCACGGTGGTAATTTTAATGTAGAAAGTTAATATTCAACAATAAGCAACGTAAGTTACTTTTTCCTTCTTTTTTTTCTCTCAGGACTTAATTCTGCAAACTGCAGTTCACATACACACACACAAATACGCACACACATACTCACACACCCAGGTATGTAATAGAGACACTGGAAGCAATGCAATTCATGTTTGCAAGTCTAGATGGACCTTTCAGTCTGAAACAACTAAGGGCAATGCAGCTGAAGCAAATGGTCTTGCATTCATATGTATTCTTTTCAAGATAAAGGCAATTAAAAGTTTTAGAACTTTACATATGCTGTGTAAAAATTTTAAACCCCCTCCTTGCAAAGGAGAACACTGGAAGAGTCCCAAGATTTTCTTTCAAGAAACATCATATTAATATTCTCGCTTATTTGAGATTTAACATTTCATATTCTTTCGTCTGTACCTTTTATTGTTCCTATTTATAGTGCACCTGAAACACATTGTGTAACTGGCAGAGAGCCCAGATTTTCCATTTAGGAACAGTTTGATGATTTCACTTTTTCTTCTTTCTTTCTTTTTTTTTTCAAATAGCAGGTGCTCTACATTGTAAACAATGCCAGCCACCATAATATTATTAGCTTTTGAATTTTTATTACATTCTTGCCTTCCTACATATTTTAAACTTCAGTGCAAGGAGTTTTTGGCACCAGCTCAGCAAGCTTCTTAGTTTATAAGGAAGATAGATTCCAGCGAATAGAGTGCTTCATTGTCATTTATAATTAGAAAGTGTAAGATTTACCTAATCATAAAATCACCCAATATTTTCAGGTTTGTTTCTAATTTTCTAAGCAATACATTCACATCTGTCCCATGTAGAATGCTAATTCCCTTTCGGTAGCATTTGTTTCACAAATGTTTAACCCTTCCCTAGCCCATTTTTTAAATATAACTCTCTTGTAGCTTATCTTTACTGTGAAGGCTATAGTAAAGCAAGTATTTTGTTTCTTTAACACTTCTGAAATAGCCAAAGCGCATCATAATCGATGTATTCAATTGAGTTGTTTTAGCAATCAATGTATATCACTGCATGATCGATTTAACTTCAGCATGGAATAAGGAGATGGCTAAGGTGATAATAATCAGCCATGCTTGTTGCCAAATGTAAATGTATTACATTCCTAGCGATGGTGACCAAACACCCAGCAGGGAAAAAGTATTTTTTACTTAGCAAGCATTCAGTAGGTATTTGCTGAGAAAATAAATGAGTAGAAAATAATTTCTGTTGTCCTCATAAGTTAAAATCGTGTTACCTATAACACATATATTTATGCAAATTTTGCCTAAAAAGTGAGTTCAAAATGAGTTTAAAGTACTGCTGGAAATACTGAATTAAGTAGTTGAAAATGAATAACCCAGTTACCTGATACATTGCAAGAACTGCTCTGTGGAAACTGATAAAATTAATAAATAAATAAAAAATTTAAAAACAAGAAAGTATTTACAGCCCCAAATCTGTATATTCATCTTATTTTCTGAGACTAATTTTAAGATCACACTTAAGATAAATAATACTTAGCATTTTTCTTCACAGGTTGTGAGGAATTTTCCATTAGCTAACCAAAATGGGGGTGGGGAGAATCAACCTATTTTATTTCTACAGCTATGATCTTTCCCACTGAACTGCATTTAGAGCTACATTTTTTTCCAGATCACTTCAATAAGTGAAAGCCCAACAGAGAACAGATGCAATATAAGAGCAATAAAGGAAGAAAAAAATTAAAAATCTTTTGTTCTCCCTGCAGTACATCCGTAAATCTATTAGCATTATTTTCCTTTCTTCTCTCTTTCTCCTTTTTTTTTTTTTTTTTTTGCATCCCAAGCCAGATCTCAAGTTCTCTGAAGCAACCCTTAATCAAGCTCCCCAAAGGCCTACGACTGCATGCAGCAATTTCTCCCCTGCTCTCAGCACAGATGTTTCAAGCACATTCCATTACACCTACATGCCATTACAGCTAATGGCTTATTCTGATGAAGAAAGCTGCTTTCTGCTCAGTGCAGCAAAGGGGAAAATTTCCTCCTGTACAGTTCGATCCCTGCAACAATGAAATGTGGGGGCAGGTGGTACAACAGAACTCTCTAATGTTAATTACATACTGTATTACCCCCAAATTTGGCTGGTCATTAATTATGCTAATTTTCCTTCCTGAAAATTAGCACCATCAATGTGAACATTTGAGCAGATTATAGCAAAATGTAGTCTATCATAGTTGTTTGCAAATCTGAACCTTTTGAGCCATCCAAAGAAAAGATGACTGTTATTGGGTATACAAAACTTAAGAAGAAATGGTTTATGGCTATACTTGGTCCTTGTGATGGTAAATGTCCAGATTTTTCAGGAAGATAATATTAAAAGGAAGCAACTTTATCAAATCCTGACTAAAAACATGTTTTATTAATTTTTTGAAAAATTTCAAAGTTGCTAAATATAGGGAAAAAGCACAAAATTTAAAACATCAAGGAAAATAAGGCTGGTGTACTTTGAACTGAGTAAAAATCCTAGGTATTATGTTGAAGAAAAAAGAATGGAGGAAAAGTAAAGAATAAAACTTTGCTGGCAGTGTCTAGAGTTTTAATGCTATGGAGTATAGTGATTTTCGTGTATGCATTTTTCATAGAGCCTTGATAAAGAGAGATGCACATTGTCTTCAACAGCTCCTACAGTTATAGATTGTATTTTTTTATTTATTACTCCATAAAAAATTAACATGTCTCCCCTTCCAACTAAATCTCAGATTTTACCATATTGATTATAGGCTTAATAAAGTGTGTGAATCAGGTTAGGCTTGTTTTTCATATAAATTAAATAAGTACAATTTCATTTTGGCCTGTTGAAATTGATTGGATTTCAGAAGTAAATAGAATATCTTCTCTATGGAGTGAACAGTCTCTGTTTCCTCTTCAAGGCTGCTGTTTCCTTCTATCCATCTCCAAGAAGCCATCATCATATTAACATAGATGACAATCTGGCAAGGAGGTGCTGATCAAAGATAAATTTCACACTCGCACTTCGCATTTTCTAATTACACCATCTGTGTCAGACTCTTTCGTGGCAGTTCTGCCCAATCTGTCAAATGCTGCGTGCCTATGGGAATGCAGAGGAGCTGAGAAGATCGCCTTGTCTCCCCCCATCCTCCCAGCCGATTCATCACCCCCAATCGGAGCTGGGCAGAGATATTAGTCTAATTGGGGACTGGGATGAAGGTTCCAGGTTGCATGGGAGATGAGGTGTTTGGGGGATGCAAGACATGAGATTGCAATTTGAATCATATTACAGGGCCTGCCCTAGCTTGTCTCAGAGCAGGCTGAGAACAAGCCATGCATGCGATATCAGGATGGGAGGGGTGAAGACAAGGGAACAGTTTTTATAAGAATCATGAATGAGAAAGTGTCTTCTTTCATTTCTCTCTGTTTCTTTCAGACACATTAAGGATAAATGATTGTGAACAGGCACTGATAGGAAGTGTTCATCTTTTATTATAATATTATAAAATGTAAGTATAAGAAGTTAAACAGAATGACCCAACTGATAAGGCCAAATCTAATCTAATCAAGGCCAAGCAAATAAATCCAACAGTTACACCTAAATAACACAAATTAGTTGTTGTGGAATGTACATGATACTCACAATTGGACACAATAGACTAAAAGCAAGAGACACTGAAGACTGCTAGCTACTTTAATAATTTTCAAATAAATATTAAACTTTCAGATCTAGTTTGATCTCTTATTTTTTAATTTAAGGTGACAACATCCATGAAATACTAAAGAAAAATTAAATGGTTACCCTTTCAAACTAGAGCCATGGCATATCTATTTCTAGTTATTGATTTCTTTCTGCCACATGTCACTGACTTTAAGCCATGATGCCACTGATGCCAAGGTAAGCAAATAAATGTAATAACTCATTTTTAACTCCTCAGGGGCACACACTTGTGTGTGTTTCATAGCATAGTGTTGCTATAAAACCAGGGATTATCTGTTCTTTCTTTTTTTTTTAATTTCAACAATTTTTATGATAATACTATTTCTGTTGCCCTTGAAAAATTTAGAATCACTTTTTACCCTAGTCATTCTCAAATGAAAAAGTCCATGTTGAAATGGAAATAGGAAAATAATGGGAGTTGGAAAACTTGTCTCCAGACCCAGCTCTGTTAATTACTTTTTTGATTCTCCATTTCCTATAAACTCCACTCTTCCCACTTCATACATTTGTGGCATATGCTTGTGAAAGCATGTTGAGGATTATAAAAATCCCTGAAAATTAGAAGGTCATGTTATTTATGCATTTGTGTATTTATATACTGTCTCAAATTACAAGGTATTTCCATTAGCTATTTAGTTATAGTTGACTGGAGAGATTTCATTCCCAATACACTATCCCAATGTCCACATGCAGAAGTAGGACCTCTTGAGTGCCTATTTTGCCCCATAAAAAATCAACTCTTGAAAATGACTATGTCTTATTATTCTTTGGCTTGTACATTATACATGATCACATGTTTATTATTAAACCTTATTAAATAGTATTTGTAAAGAGTATTGGTAAATTTAATATTCTTTAAGGGAGAAAAATATTATTTGAGCCATTGAATAAACCCAGGCTGATTGCACTAATATGATTCCATTTGTAGGAAATGAAACCTTCTCAACCATTTGCCTCTTTAATATTTCCCTGCTTCTGAAAGTCAGGATTTTGTGGTCAAATATATATGCCAAGTTTTTAGTTTTCCTTGAATGCTAAAATTTTTCTTTTTAAAGTAAGGGGCAAGGTGACTTTAATATGGACTATTCCAGAAGGACTTCATTATGAGGACATACATAGATAAAGTTTAAGCCTCTGCTTTAAGAGATTATCTTCTCCAGCCATAGTAATAAATTCATGGGAATAGTGACCTTACGGTTGTTTATAGTTTTCTGATTAAGATACAACATAATTAGTTGCTGTTCTGTATCTATCTATATCTATCTAGATAGTCTATATTAAAGATATCTATCATAATATAACTGAAGAATTCAGAGAAAATGTAGAAGAGAATTACAAATGACCAAGTAAAAACTCAGATACAGGACATATTAAGTTTACACTAAATAAATTTATCCTTTTGGTTAAAGAATAGAAAGGTGAAGAGAAAGTTTAAAACAATATTCAATTTCATAAGGAGTCATGGTCCATGTTAAAACAAAAAGTGTCCTCCATTTTAAACCTTCTGAATGCCCTACACTGGGCATCTTTGAGGGATCCACTTAGTAAATGCTGTCATTGAATCACTTAATTATACCACTTGCTTAATTCAATTGTGAGGAGGCACTGGGTATTAGCTGAGGCAGATGAATTTATGTTCTCAATTGTTGCCATGCAATAGTGTCCAATGTCTAAAACCTGTCTTGAGTCTTCTCTTTTCTCATGAATTCCTAGATAACTAGAAAAAAAAGTTTATAAATTCTGTGCGTTTTTAGAGATAATAAATGACTATTTCCAGCATTATTTGCAGAAATGTACTTTTGGAATATTAACATCTCTCTATTCTGGTTGAAGATTATTGGTTATAAAATAGGTAAGTATATGAGACCTGTTATAATGGGTAATTTTCAAATTTAAAAGAACTATTGCACATGGTGCTTTTATTTACTAAACTTATAAGAATAATTTTCCATATATATATATATATATATATATATATATATATGGGCTAGATCTTTAGCAGCTTGAAGATATTTACAATATAGTTTTAGATTGGGAAATACTCGTGTGTTAAAAAAAGATCTTTGGAGAGCTCACTGTAGTATTTCATCACAAACAGCTTCCAAATATGCAAAAATATACATCTTTTCTAAATCCACAGGTAATATTAAGAAAATAGTTGATAGTTTGAAGAATAAGAAGGATGCAGAGACATGGGGGAGTCAACAGCTTCTTAACCATTCAGTCACTTCCACAACTTAGTTTCTGCCCCAGCACCCACTTCCATGTCGTGTTTCCATTAAGCACTAAGAACTAAAAATAAAGTAATTATGTCACAACTATGTAATCCAATCCAAGGAATCATGCATTCTTATTTCAGTAATGCTTCTATGTATAAATATTTCAAGAATAAAGATTACTTTTGGGCTCTCTGGCTCACCAAAACTCAACAACTCAAAGTATAATATTTACAAAAAAGAAAAGTAACATTTTGGACCAGTATTCACAGAGCTGTCTTCTAGATAAGGCATTAAGGATGGGAAAACTCCAGCTTCACCTCCAGCATCCTGGAAACTAAACGGAGAAAAGACCTACTGCCAATTCTGTTGCATCTTGATCCCTGTCCAATCCCACCTCAGCAAGCTATGTTTCACACCCCCATTTCCAGCACGCTTGGAGGAGCACCCAGAGATTTGGAAGTAGGCTCAAAGCTTATCTCGACTCTCCAGACATCAGCAGTGTGAAAAACGGGACTTTTTAAAATAACATTTCCTGCTCTTCCTGCTTCTGGTCAAGCCAAAAATTCCACAGAGACCGTTGTTCTCATGGAATGCTGGCACTTCCTCTGCAAGGCAGAGCCAGAATCTGGAAGTGCAGAGGGATGTGGAGATTGAAACTGATTGAAAAGTTTCAAATTAGGAGCACAAAAAATGTTAGGGAAGCACATTTAACAGAACTAGAGTTCTCAGGAACAGTCAGTGTATGAGCAGTTTCCCTAATGACAAAGTTGAAGTCTAGCCAGCACCCCCATGGTTCACTGACAACATGGGTTTTACCTCTAGAATGTATATGATATCCACAGAGATACACAATTAGTGACTTCTCATTCAGCCCAATCTATGAGAACAAAAGTTTAAAAATACTCTTTGCAATAAAAGATTTTGCTTACCATCAATTAAAACAATTAGTTGGTAAACCCAAAGAATACTTGATGTAAATAAAATGAATATATAATTTTATTTTAAAAGAGATATTAGGATAGAAAATAAAACAGTCTGTGGAGGCAGACTTTTTCAAAGAACTTTTCACCAGTAAGTGGATTTAAGCATGTAAGTATAGTTTTAAGCATTGATAAAATATAGCAAATTAAATGTATAGCTAACGTATTAATAGTTACCTAAAGGATGCAAGTGCAGATAAATAAAATGTTTTCTTTTTATTTTCAGAGGTATTGAACAAATTTCTCATAATCACAGATATTTCTTTGAAAATGCTATGATTTTGTTTTTTATTTTATTGTTTCTATTTTATTGTTTTAAAGTTCATTGGTTTATGAAACTATTGGTTAGGAATATCATATGGAACATTTTTAAATAGCCCCTTTTTATGAAGGTTATTTTTGGGTTTGAGTCAGGTTACTTTTCCATCACTGAGGTGAATATGCCACTTGGGTAAGTAACTGAAGAGCATGGTGTTTCAGCAAACCAAAACGTAAGCAAATATCCTCATTGCCAGGAGGAAGACAGTGTGGCTCTGTCTGCCCACAGGTTGCAGAAGACCGAAGCATTCAATCTTCAAGGCATTCAACCTAAATAAAAAGCACATCATCCTATTTTTTAAGTTTGAAGTCTTGGATTTGAGGGGAGAAGAAATTTTGTGGGAGCCAAGGACAGTAATTGGGGAAAGGATTTCAAATCTTTAATTCACATTGAATGTGTGTGCTTGTATCAATATGTCCACTACACAAATAATAAAGCTTTTAAATTAAAACAAAATGCAGTGGGAGCATTTGAATTAAGCTTTTCTCTGAATATTACCTGTAAAAACCATTTATAGGTCTTCTATAAACAATTGTCTGTATTTATTTTTAAAGCTTTTTTATAAATAAATATTTTCTTTTTCCTGGAATATTCAAAATCTAGAACATCCAAACCGGACCCTCTTCATGCCCACATAGGAGTTGCACATGAATATGTAGATAGGAGACCACAGAACCTAGCAGCTGAGGTTCACCCTTCCAGGATGAGTCCACAACCAGCATGCCCAAGACTAAGCAAGCAGGACACAGTGTTCTATAGCAAACGTATGTACCACATTCAGGAATCACACACACAAATGAGTCCTCCAGGGATCTAGAGTTCAAGAAGCCAATTTTGAATTGTGCTTACTCGTAGTGTAAAGTACACCACTTACTCGTAGTGTAAAGCAACAAGAAGGAGGGTGAAAGACATGGTTTCAGATTAAGTCACACTGGGTGTGAACCATGCATATATCTCTTACTATCTGTGTAACCTTAGGGAAGTTACTTAGCCTCTCTCTGAGTTTCAGTTCCCCATTAACAAAGGGAATATAATAATATTTATCTCACTTTAATAAATAGGCTTAAATGAAACTTAATGTCAGACACACACGCATACACAAATGTGCACACTTATATTTATGTAAAAGCATATATACTACTTAATACTTATGCATGCTAAGTGATCAATAAGTGCTGGTTTAGAGCCCCCCTTTATTTCTTTCTGTTGGAATATGAGCCAGAGTATCCTACTAGGGCCAAACTTAAAGTGAAAGAGAAAGGGTCATGCCTTTTGTATATTTCTCACTAAAGAGTCTTCATAGTAGATGTGAAAGATATTCACTCTGACTCAGAATTGTGGGAAAAGTAATTTTCTCACTCTTAAACCTGCCTCTTCCTGTTCTTAGGCCCTTATTCTTGTTCATTGTGGTGGAGATGGGTGGAAAGCAGGAGGAATGTTTGATGTTAGATGTGAGATGATGGCAAAGTAAGCAGTTAAAATCACACCCACTTCTGGTATACTTTTAGTCAAATTAAATTTTACTCTCCATTAGAATTGTTTATCTCTCAAACTGTTCCCCCCTCCCCATTTACAGAATGACATTTGGTTAGGATCAGAGCTATTGCAGCCACAGCTTGGGCCTCCGGTCCCACCCTTGCCCTTCGTTTCACTGTGGGTGTCTGTTCTTTCCCAAAGCACCCTGAATGCCCCTAACTCAAAGGTGGAAACACCACAAACAATGTGATTCACAGAAAATGAATAAAACTTCAGTTTACTATTATACATTTCCATTTTAGCATTTATGTTATGATATTCACCAGTGGTTACAGACAAACCTAGGAGAACGGGTGGGATCTCTAGATATGAGAATAACACAAACATTGATGTTAGAGTATCTGAAGAATTTATCCTTTAAAGTGGTATTAGAGAGCATTCTTCCCGTTTCCCCCCAACTTCTCTGTAGATAGATGTATCCCCTCTGAGAAATACTGAGAGCTATTAACTTTCTCCGAAAACTGCTGTTATTGGCAGAAGTTTGAAAATATGCAGCATGTACCAAGGTGGAAGACTTCTTTTCTTAAACAACTTCTTTATCATGCCATCAACCCTAAGCCCTTGAATTGTCAAGAGGTATGAGAAGGGTCAGGTGTGACCGCCATCACCAAGGACCTCTTTCTTTAACCTGCCAAGTAAACTAGGATCTAACCAATCAGGAGAACCATAGAGCTGTCTGCTACCTAGGCAGAGTCACATGCCATCTGGCTCAGAATTCAATATTCAGGATTCTTTGCCTCAACCCATTTTCTTTAAGACAACATGACATACCCCTATGCCAACAGAAATCTGAGGGGCCAGGCCAGTTATGTTCATGACAATCATGTAAGACTTTTGTTCCTTTTCTAGGTACATTCCCATTTCTTTCCTGTTACCATGTAAATCAGAAAATTTGCCTCTGCCGCTCATATCTTAGACTTTGCTTTTGGTTACCCTGGCTTTAAATTTTTGGCTTCATTTGTAAACCTTAGTTAAAATTCACCTCTTTCACTTCAGGCTAAAGTGCCTTGGCCAGGATAGCCTGCTTTGACTAGGCCCTGGCTTCTCAACTCCTGGCTCGTTCTGCTGCCTGGTAGCCCAGGAGAGGCTCCAGGTAAAGGAATTCAAGCAACAAATGGTATCAATTAAGTTTTGATTTTTTCAGAAATATATGTAGTATAGGAGAACCAGTAATATTCTCCCAAACTTGATGATATTTAGCTATTGCACATTGTGTCATTTTATTGTTCTAAACCATATTCAAGCTTATGTCTTCAGGGAGCAATTGGTATGATTAGGCATGAAAAGCAAAGTTGGATTAAAACAAAGGCCAAAGGCGGGGGGAAAAAGACAGATCACACAAGTACCACAGGTGCTCAGGAGGAGACAAAGAGTAAGAAAATGAACTTTGTCCTCTTGTAAGCACAGCTGGGTGGAACAACATTTATGCAATACTGTCTATGTGGCAGACACTGAGCCAGGTGCTGCCTCATGACACCCTGTTTAATCCTTCCAGCGACAATGGGCAATTTGTTTTAGTCTCTGTACTTCTCCTCAAGGGAAAGTGAAGTTCAGAGATAATAAATAACTTGCTCAAGATCACACAGCACTAAGGACTAGGGCAGGGTTTCAAATCTACTTCTGTTGGACAAAAGCTACGCACATCCCTGATTTCCTTCTCATGACGTTGTACTCTGGGAGGAAGATAACCAAGGAGAGAACCCTGTCATCCTTGTAAAAGTCTGTGTTGTCCATACACTTTCCCCAACTTTTCAGATGCATGATTAAACCCACTTGCATTTATTTTCCTCGGGCCATGTCTCCTTTTATGTAGGGGCAACAAAGCTCAGCACCTTAGTATTTATTACATGTCCACATCTGCATAACACCTTGCTACCAAAAGGAAAAATAAAAGGCAAGTGAAAATGACAAAGGCCTTGCCCTCTGGAACTTTATAATCAATAACAGATGGGTGAGAGGTGTGGATAAAGGGACCTAGTCCCCCAAATAAGTGCTCAGCAAACTGAGAAATGAATGAATGGAGATCCAGAATCAAGCTAATCCCACCACGGGATCAACTGATTACACACGGTCTCTGTCAGGAACTGACTTGCCAAGCTTTTGTCACTGTGAGGGAGCTGGAGGAGAGGGCGGGTGTGTTCATCCTAACCTGAACAATGAAAATCTTCCCAGACCTTCTCCAAACACTCATCCCGTATCACAAATTATCTTAAATCAGTTTGAAGCAAGGCTTTTCATCAGCTGTCATATTAGTGAGTCCTTCAGCTCCTCTGAGTATTTTGTTTAGCTCTCATGTCACTCTTTGCTGTGCCACCCATTGTGTGTGTGTGTGTGTGTGTGTATA
Source organism: Mandrillus leucophaeus (assembly GCF_000951045.1). Taxonomy (NCBI): domain Eukaryota; kingdom Metazoa; phylum Chordata; class Mammalia; order Primates; family Cercopithecidae; genus Mandrillus; species Mandrillus leucophaeus. Next base: position 758,361 of record NW_012102009.1, read on the forward strand.
TGTGTGTGTGCTGTGGGATGCAGGAGGATGGATCCAGGCTTTCAGTCATGCAGACAAGACCATCTTGATGCACACAGCAATGAAAACGTGACTCAGACATCTATTTCAAAATGACTGTCATTTTTATGACATTTCAAAGTAAAATGAAATTAAAGAGTAGAGGAACAGAAAGATGCTTTACCCAGTCCTTAAGAAAAAGACATTTCTTCATATTTCAAAAGCTGGGCTGGCAGTAAACTGGGATAAATTGCTGACTTGGCTTCTTTCTGCTCAACTTATTAAATAATAACATTCTCTATAAGGAAAGAAAGTTGTGTAATATATACGGCTATGCACAAAACGGATGAATTATCTTTAGAATGTGTCTGAAGGCCAAAAAGGAAAGGGTGAGAGGGAGAGTTTTCTGGAGAGCCTTCCATTGTAAATGCATTGAAATCTGAATTAACAGTGAAATGTTCCTAGCAAGGACATCACACAACGACTGTAAAATCTAAAAACGAGAACGGTTATTTTCAGAAAATTTCAGTTTTTTTTTTCTTGCACATAGTCCAGCAGGTTATTAGTATTGCATACACATATATGGTATTCTTATAGAGTTGCTTTCACTAATGGAAATTTCAGTTCCATGCAGACCTACGAAGTTAAAGTATTATTTTTCTGTCTTCTCAGTAGATTCTTCCTTTTCAGAGATGCATTATTCATTTACAGTTTATTACTCATAGAGAAAAGTATTAATAAAGAAACTGTACCTGTCCAGTTCTGATGTGAAACTCTGTTGAGAAAATCAACTCAGAGCCCAGCTGGTCTCAAAATCTATCACATTTTTACTTTTTTTGGTAGATGTCATCCTGGGCATTGTAAGCACTGTATGTGTACTATATAATTATATTGTGCATGGATTTATGAAACTCCATTGCATATTTCATTACTTCTTCTTGGTCTACTTATTAAAACTACATTTTACATGTCTAATAATGCAATTCAAATTGTAGCAAATATGAAACACTGACATGCAGGCATAGGGAAATGATGCCTGAGCAATTTAACCCGATTCACTGAAGGACAGGAGAATTACCTTTTTATTGTAATGAGCTGTGGAGGGTGGTTCAGGCTGCTTTTTCACATTTGTGATTCTACTATCCACCTTTCTGTCGAAATCCAAAGCCCCTGTCAGCTCATACGGAAAACTTGGATGCGTTTCATACTATCATGCTCTCATCCAAGGGAAGGCGGTGGTTAAAGGAAGGAGGGGCTGCTTGTTGGTTTACAGGAATTTGAACACCCATGGGATGCTTTTCAGAATCCAAACAGAGTTCAAAACATAAACATTCCACGTAATTTGTTGTTTCCATACATCATTTGCCTCTTAAAAAAAAAAAAAAGACTGAAAAAAATTTTTAATGTGTGACTACAGTGACAGAGAGTGGGTGCCAACAGCTCTCTGGATGGCTTTTTATCTCATTCCCTTAGTGAAAACAGTTAACTAGGCACTGGTGAGAGATTCTGTAGCTGCACAACACAAAGCTGGCGCCAGCGCCAAGTGTGGCATGCCAGATGTGTGAATACATTCTGGAGCGCAGCATCAGCAGCCCCGGCAGCTCGCCATAGCCATTAATCTAGAGACCTCTGGGAGTTCCGGGTAGCGCTGTAAAACCCGGCCCCTGCCAAGGCTGCATCAGATAAAGCCATCAATGCATTGTAAAAAAGACACAAAACCTATTTCATGGGCTGCACTGATCAAGCAATTACAATCATTGACTACATTAAGCAAAGAAACAGCGGGGTGCCCTATAAAATTGACTGCCAACTTGAATAATCAATAGACTCCATGTAGAGTAAATTAAATAACTGAAAAACTATTTGGAAAAGCTGAAGTTAAAAAGCCAATCAGTAATCCCTCATCCATGGCAAAACAATCTTGCTTCCAAAAGATCCTTTGGTTAGCTTTAATTTTTATCATTGGGAAATCCTGGGATGGTGAGCTTGGGAGGAGGAAAATTCCTCCGCCTCTTTTATGCTTTTCTTTCATAGCCGTACATTTAATTTGAATGTTCTGTATAATCAATCGATGTGTTCTTCCTGTCAACTGTAGCTGAGTGTACACCCAAGGCAGGAAGGTTGTGACTGAAAGTCAACATTCTAAAGACAGGTATTAAGGTTTGACATGGTTCGTGGTGTAACCTGAGGTTTACAATCACAGAAAGGTTTTTTTTTTCCTTATATATTTAGGATAATTCCGAATTTCAAGATTTTAATTTTTAAATTTTGCATAAAATAAAGCCTTAAATGCAGAGGATAGAGGTATGTAAATGCCCTTTTGAGGTTGTTGCTGATTTACCTTGCCACTGTATACCCCTACATGACTTTTTAGACGATAGAGCAATCATGACCAGATTTCACAAGTTGCCTCTTCTTAAACCACTTTTATCATTTTTGCTCCACTGGAAAGTGACAAAACATGTTCAAAAGAATAAACATCAATTTATATTTTGTTATTGATGCCATGAAAAGTTTGCATTATTTTGCAAGAAATTATTTATTCATTTATATACAGTCGCACGCACATTTGTTTTGTTTTAGGCAAGGCAAGACATTATTTCGCAAATAATTTCCTTATCGTATTATTAGAAGATCTAGGAAAAATATGACGGAAATGTGAAAATTATTTTTCTTCTCAAAGAAACACAAAAGAAAAAGCCACATTTTGATGAGTTCCTTTGTGATTAAATTGTAATGATAATAACTCCAGATCAGAGAAGCTAGGTTACTTGGTAGCAGTATATCTGGATGTGAAAATGATAACATTAGAAGGATTATCAGTACTTCTGTGGGCCTAACAAAGATATTTTTTCACCAAAAGAGAAAAAAAGATTGAAACCATTATTGCAGAGACAATACAATTTTCTTTGTAGTCAAGCCTGTTTCTGAAAACAATATATAACAGTAATAGTATGAAGACACCTACGGCACTGATGAATACATCATTAAGCAGGCGTTATTGCTGTTCCCACTGAATGTAAGATCACCCTGATATGAATAATTTGCATATTAACGAAAATAATATTGAGGTGTATTTAATGTGGCATTTAAATTAACTCTTAATGGCATGCAAGTTCTCTGGGGCCAGGCTAGGGAATAAATTGTAGGATGAATTTGGAAATAATTGTCACTAGCTGGGCTTTCCGATTCTAGGTATCTAGAAATATTCTTAGTGGTATTACTTTTAACACAATGATGTGTTTTACAGAGCCTCCTACAGTGGAACATAATAAATTAGTTGTCAATAAACAGCTTGTTTTAACAACACGCTGCTTCCTTTCCTATTAAACCTAATAGGGACAAAACCCTCTGAAATGTTGTATTTAATGAGCAAACTTTATTTTTTAAAAAACTGCACAAGAAAAAGGAGAAATATGATGAACTAAAAATGATTATGTGTCACAATAAAATTCTCCAACTTGTCAGCTGATGAGATGATAATGTTGCTCATAAAAGCAGGAGTGAAAGTGCTGCTGAGCTCCTGATAAAATGTCTTATTGAAACCTATTGTATTTACTTCTTATTAGATTCTGAACTCAAATAGATCTTGATTGTTGAGAGCTTGGGTATTTAAAAGCTTTAAGATTATCAATTACATTACTCATAATTTCCACATCTGCCTTTCCCGCTGCAATTCAGAGACAGAGAAAGACTATTATAACAGCCTTCCTGCAACTTGATTACTGGGGACTCTGTTACAATGTGCACTTGAAATGCTGTTAAGATGTGAACTTATCTGCAATTTTCGGTTTTATGGAGTTACTCCTACACGGATAGCTTTTGGTAATAATTGATATAAAATGGTAAGAGACCTGCCTAACCATGAGGGAGACATGGAGGGCCACCCTAAATGCAGACCCCCGCAGTGCTGCAAGGAAAGCTTCTGTTTGGGAGTTACACTGTTTTACCTTCTTGCTAAAAATTAGCTTTGTGGGAACTAATATGCATTTTGACTTAAACAAAATAATAATTAAAATGGCCATTAGGTAATTGAACAGCAGTTTGGTTATGTTTATGCTGGGTAGAAGCAGGTTGTGGGGAGTAGGAACCAAGATAATTCTCGCTGTCAAAATGTTGCCAAGGCAGCACAATTTTTTTCAGAAATGCCTTGTTGTTTCTTAATTCCTGATAGAGAGGACATCTTGGGGCTAGTTTTCACAGTCTCCTGAACATTTGCTGTGTTTTCAAGGTTCAAGTGCCCCGAGAGAAAGGGTTTAAAATAACCAGTTATCTTTCAATAAAGCAGTTCGAAACACAGCATCATACACATGTAAATATTTATTTTGTCTCGGAGCTCACCATGTTCAGGAAATGGGACATGAGAGGGTCCACTTGTTCATGAAGTGGGAACTTCAAGTCTAGATTTGGTTTGCTTGTAGAGATGTTTCTTAAGAAACAGATTTACACAAAAACACACACATGCCACACACAGAGAAATGTGGAGGCACTTTCTCAGAAGCAAAGACACAACGTATTTGAAAGGTACATTGCGGATCTTGGGGAAGAAGGAGGGGAAAAGGCTGAAGAGATATTCTCCAGAACTGACTCCTCCTGGGGAAAAATGTAGTCTCTGAAATTTTGCCTCTTCAGTAATGCTTTTCAATATGTAAATCTTTTTTTTTCTCTCTCTCTCTGAATAATCAGCCCTGAGACCACAATCTTACTAAATCTAAGGCCTCATCAACTAGTGCTAAATACAAACGAAGGATTTGTTAGTTTTCAACAATCTCTGTAGAATCTAGAGCATATTATTGTTCATTGGCTAAAGGTTTCATTCAACATTTAATTTGTATACATCTTAAAACAATTAAACAAATACAGAAATCAGGCCAAAATAATTTGGAATTTCTATTAAACCCATTTACTGTTAAGAAAGAAAATGTTTCATCCGGGGTGAGCTCAATTTCCTCCTCCCCCTAAGAAAAACATAATAAGAGAAAATAATTAATGTGTCTTCACCTAAAGGAACAACAGTTTACAGGTCCCGTGACAGTATTTACATGTTCAGAAATATATGGAACACATGTTAGAATTAATCAGGACAAAGTGCAAAATGCTCTCAATAGCTTCTCTGTAAAAACAGACGTTGAAATGCAGTTTTCTACACATAGTTACCAGGTTATTCAGAATTGTCATAGACAAAAGTAAAAATCACCCTGTTAGAAACTAGTTTAAAAAGTTTTTGTTCACAGAAAAGAAACAGACTCCTGCCTAGAAAGAATTTATGGTACAAGTGTTGATATCTAGCAATGAATTCATGAAAAAAAATAAATGCATGGTAGCTGTATCATTGTGATGCTAAAATAGAGGCATCTAGTTTAGGGAGATCCCAAAACTCTCTCGGACTCCAACACTGGAAAAAAAAAAAATGCACCTTCAGAATTTCTTTATTCTTTCATAAACTCATGGGAATCCAGCCTATGTCTGTGATTAACCTGACCTATTAAAAAGTAGACCAGTTTCAGTTCATCCTATTTTAAGTACTCTTGGGTCTTCAGTCTCTCTTTTATTCTTTGCCCTTCTTTTTTCCTCAAGGATATAGAAAGGAACCGAACTCTCCATAGTTTGAACTCTATGATGTATGCCGAGTTTGCTTCTTGTTTACAGAAGCTGGCCGTCACACATGAAGGATATCAGATGATGCTGGTAGCGGACAAGCATTTGAGAGCTCACAACACTATCTGGCTCAAGGCCGTGTGTAGCAAAACAGAGACGCACATAAAGGATGTGGGAAAAAAAAAAAAAGGAAACTGAACAGAAGGCGGAAGGGTGTGTCCTGACCAGTGACCAGACCAGGTGTAGGGCTTATGTCCTGCATTATTTTTAACACCCTGTCTAAATTCTCTATTCAGTCTGTCACTTTCCTCATCACTGATACAAATATAGTATTAACTAATCAGCACAGGGACTGTGTTAATTGAGCATTAATTAACCATTTTGGCCTAAAACCTGTGGCAGAATCCATAAAGCCAAAAATTAAAAAAAAGAGAAAGGAATACACAGTGCTTTGATAATGTCATCCAATTTTATTATTAAGAAAGTATTCACACACCAATATGTGCTGGTTTAATTCTATCCAAAAGTGTTTGTGGCACATATTTGGCAAGTAGCATCAGGGTTGCCAATTTCCAATCAGGACTGAAAGGAACGTTAAAGGAAATCTTTTTCAATCACCTCTCTGATTCCTGAAGTCCCTGTATTTAATTCCCTTCAGCTGACAGGCTGGGTCTTCCGTACCCACCTTTAAGAGTCGGGAATTTGCTACTTCTCTGGACTGCCTGTTTCCTGTAAGAACCCTGATTGTTCTTTAGAGGAACCTGAGAGACAGTTCCCCTTTATCCCTGAGCTAGATCTTCCAGCGGTCTGCATTCTTCCACCTTATATGTGGAAGGTTAACTTTCTCTCCCATAGTTCTCCTTTCAAGTATTGATGAGAGAGATCAACTCTCTGCCTAACCACTCCTGATTTATTCACCAATTGCTTCTGCTTCTTGATTTTAGGGTCACTCACTGTTTTGGTTACCCTTCTCTAACTTTGCTCCAGTTTTTCTATATTTTTGTAACTCCCTCTTACTAACTTTTACTCACTATTTTCTTCTTTTTTTAAAAAAACAAAAGTTAAGTTTCTTTGAGGTCAGCTAGATTTCTCCAGATATCTTTACTCGAACTGTGGATTTCTATTTTTTAAAAAAAAAAAAAATACATGTTCTACCTTCACTAATTTTACTAAATGTTGCTGAAGAAACTCATGAAGCATCTGACTGGTCATGGTCTCAAGGCCCCCAGGATCAAAATCATGGCATTTCACTGGAGTCATTACAGAAAGTAAGAAACTGTGATTATCCAGGTTGAATTTATAAAAGGACCATGTGTTAAATTAGCAGAAAAATACAGGCTTCTGAGTCCCATGGACATGAATCAAATCTATCTGTATCAATCACTTATTAGTTATATTGTTTAATTTTTTTGAACCCCAGTCTCCTCTTGGGGAAAATGGAGATAATGTCCATTTTGCCAGATTGTTTTAAGGATTAGAAATAATGTGAGCCAAGTATCAAAAACAGAGCTTGGCACATTATCGACAATCAATAACAAGAGCTTCTTCTATTGCTCAGGGAGTGAAAGCACTGTTCCTAGAAAATGTCGAATAATGATGCAAAAATGGGGAAAACGGATAGAGAAACTGTCATGAAGAACTACTCACACCAATCACACATGAAATGTGGCTCTTGCCCGCTAACGACGGATTTAAGACCATCATAAATCATTTCACAGAGATCGCTCAACTGGCCTCACACAGCATCAGCAGTTTCTAACTTCCAAACCTGCTCTGCAATAGCCACAACAATACGAAGGTGAAAAGACCGTAATTGACTTTCTGTCCCCTGAGCATCCCCAGTCCTGTAATACTGTGAATTTTGCATCAGCTTTCCTCATCAGCTTAATAATGCTTGGTGAAACAATGCCTTCAGTCAGGGCATTTATTTTATTTTGTTGCTTCACCCCCGACCCTCCACCTCTTGGGGGTGGGAAGGAATACATCCTAAATAAAATGCTTCAATACAAAACATGTTGAACACTTGTCTTATATATAAAATGCAGCTGATAATTATATGGACATTTTAGTGCCAAAATACTTCCCACCCTATCAGTATTCTGATTAAGAAGAATAATAAAGCAGCATGTCATGAGACTATGCTGTCATGGATTCTTACTCTTGTATATTTTTATCCTCTCTACCCTGGATTCTTTACACATGGCATGCTGAGTGTAACATTATTTCTTCTCTGCTAAAAGACAGTGTCAAATAAAATTAGTTCTCTCAACTCTATGCCATAACAATGTCTATAGAAGTGTATTATAGTTTTTATTTAATATATTACCTATATTGGTGCATATGTGTCTTTATAAATCATAATGAAAGCTCTAATGCATTTTGGAAGCCAGCAGCATATTCATCGAAGATAAAAAAAAAAAAAAAAAGTTCTATTCTGAGTGAAGTCTTCCTTAAATAAAAGGGAAATGAGGACATACAGCCTTGCTCAGAAGGATTTTACTTGAAGAAAATTGAAGTTTTTTCATTAGGGAAAAGATTTTGTTTGCTACACATGAATTTGGGCATCTTGGGATAACACATTTTGATTTGTATCCATATCCTGCTGTATGTGTGTGTCTATGTGTATTCACTTGTGTTAGGGATAAGGTAAGGAAGTGATATTTCAAGACACAGAAAAAGAGAAATGGCTGAAATAGGAATACATCACTGTGATAGGGATAAAGTTGTACGGGCTCTTCGTCACAGGGCCATTGAGTTATCACATCCAAAAGGATGGATGCTGGCCTCACTTGTGCATTCTTAAGGCAGCTGAGACTGAAGATGCTTGGAGGGGCCCAAGAGAAAAAAGCTTCATTCCGTAAGTGTGTGTGTCAAGTAACTGAGCCAGTGGATAAACAGAGCTGAACAAGTGACAAACATAAAACCCAGCACATTACACCCCTCACTACCTCAGGCGAAAACCAGCTAATGAAGAATATGGTAAGTGAGTCCACCTCACATTTCCATTCCCAGCCCTGTCTCACCATATCCCCAGGCACTGGATGACATGAACTCAGTCCTCCTTTCATCTCCAGCTTGAGACCATGGTCCTCTGATTCTGGGATCAGAGCAAGCAAGTTTGTGTTCTGTATGGTTAAAACTTTGCTTTCATCTAAGGTTCTTGTTCCTCAGCCAGACCTCTAAGGGTGATAACATCTTTCTTTCCTGGCTTGCTAAGAATGCCTTATGATACAGCAACTCAATTGATATAAAATAGTCAAACAACAGACCTTTTGCCTAGCAAAAGGCACCAAGATAGATTTGTCCCCTGCCCCCACTACCAAATCCTTCAGGCAAAAGTCATTTCTAAAGGAATACAGGGAATAATTTTAAAAGTAAATATTTGATACAGTATTTAGCACAAAAATAGTCATTAATATCAATGGAATGATCAGATAATTATATTTGTCATCAATTGTCATCAATAGTGGTGTATACATTGACCTTCTGAGACATTTCCTTGCATTTGAGGGGAATTACTTTAGGGGCAATCACTGATGCAGTGAAAAGGACATAAGCATTAAATTGAAGTCTTAGTTCTACTTGCTGGCTTCATAATCTTCATCAAATTACTTAATTTTTATGAGCTTCAGTTCCCTATCTGTAAAATGACTATCAGAGAACAACATAGAGAATGTAAGGATCCAATAAGATTTTATGTCAGTAGCACCTAGTACTGTGGTTGTCATAAAGACAATGCTTGATGAATGTCATTTCCTTTTCACTGCTCTTTGGTTTTGTGATTTATTTTGCTCCTTTATTTTATGCATTTGTTCAATGACAATTATCAGCAAAAATGTAAATAGCAAAAACAACAGAATTATAGTTTTGGGGGCCTTTGGTTCAGTATGGTGACATGATCGTGTGTATTTATATTTCTGAAGGCCCTTTAAAATTATTATAAGGAAATTGAAAAGGTATATACCTGCAGATACAAAGGGGATGAAAGAGGAGGCAAAAGTGAATGAGAGATGCTGACAAACATTTGGAAATAGAAATAAGATGGGTGAGAAGTATATAACTTAGGAGATAAAAGAAAGCTGAACCCAAGTGCATCAGAAAGTATGTAAATGAGAAGCAAGTCTATTCAAGTAAAAGAATATTAGGAAAAAAACCAGGATTAAGACACTTGCTTTCTTCTATAGAAAATGAGAGTGAGAAGTGGGGCTGAAGATAGGAAAGTTACCTGAAAGTCTGTGGAAGAAGTGGGTAGGCCCTCAGATCCTGCCATTTCTCCACCCTATGCCACATGCCCAGCAAGGTGATAATGCTTCCTTCACCCTGCTAAGAAAATAGAGGCTTATTTCCTGAAGAAACTAAACCATGAGATCACCAGACTGTGGATCCCAGGCACAGTAGAGCATGGAGTTGAGGTACTAGTGAGAAAAATAAACAGTAAGAGAAAGTAAACTCATTGCACATTGAAACCTCAAGCCCCCTTTCCTCTGTTTTACTCCTAGAATATGGGCAGCAAAGCTAAAGACCCAAGAGAGGAAGTTAGGTAATTCATTTCCGGACAAACTGTTAAAAAGAAAAAAGAATCTGAGATTCCAACATTTGAAGTCCCCATGAATATGGTGAAAATCCCTGCCCGACCATCTTACAATAAAGCTCACTCATTGAAATCTCTGCTCCAACACACAGACCTTTCAATCAGCTTTTTAGTGTCTTGGTATTATGACAGAGTGAGTTGCCAAAGATTACCAGACATTTATGGAATGATTCTAACAAGAAAGATCCAAGCTTAAATAAATAGGTGAAGAAAATTTGTCTGAAATGGAGGCAATGAAAGGAGCAGAGGAAAACTGGGAAAATAGAGGCGTCTTTGGAGTGGCTGACTGGAGGCATTTGGTACTTGCCTCCTTCACAAAGAACCAAGACAGTGGGTAATCACATATCGAATAGAGTGTCTAAGAGAGTACCCTGGAATTCAGAAGGGAAGTGACAGGGAACTTCTGAGGCATGGAAGGAGAGGGAAGTGAAGCAGCCAGCCCGACCTGGATTGGCTCCAAGCCACAAGAAATGTTCCAGGGTAGGGAAAAGGAAGTGAGAGATCCCCAGGATTCCACATTCCCACCATTGCCTCCGGCAATCCTAGCTACATGGAGAGCCCTTTGGTCTGCACAGGCCCCGAGACTAGTACAAAAAGGCTGCATGGAATCCACACAATGGCACCATCCCAGAGAAAAATTTACACCGGATTCTACATTACCCTGCACCCAAGCTACTGCAGTAGGGCATCATTTTGAGAGCTCAGACCTTACCAGACTATACACCCTGGGACTCAACAGCCCCTGCACCTCTATATCCTGGGAGCCCAGCTGACACATCCTACATCCATCCAGACGGCTGGAGCATTGCAACACCAACTGGATCCAGTGGTGTAGCCAGGTCCCCAGCACTCTAGACCATGCAGTGTCCCATACCCCAGGGAATGGATGGGACTGTGTACAGAGGAGACTGCCAGAAAGACAAAGGAAGCTGAAGATCACACTCTCCAGAGCCTGAGGGCTGCCCATCTGGGGTTGCTGCCACTGACAGCATCTCCATCAGTCCCCAGCAGCAGGGCTACTGTACACTTGCACGTACCTTCAGGGAAACTGGGGACCCACCCACCTGGGCACCAATCCAGGGTCTGAGGACAGGCCTGACTATCTTGCTGCCATAGGCACTTGCATATGACATCCAGGGGCCTGAGAACAGTCCTATGCCACCTACCATTACTATCACTGGTGCACACCATCCAGAGACTTGAAAAATGACCTTCCCTACCTGCCATGGAGGCACCCATGCACATTTCTGGGAACCTAAACTCAGCCCTGTCCTACCTACCATGACCGCAGCTGGTGCTTCAGTGTGCTGTGGGCCTGGGAATTGACCTACCCTGCCCACCACAGCCTGAAGCCATGTGCACCATCTAGGGGTTGTTGAGAACAGACCTGCCCCACTCAATACCATCCCTGCCAGTGTCCACATGCATCATTTGGGAGCCTGCAGTTCATCATGCCCTGCTCACTGCCACTGGTACACACACACACACACACCATTGAGGGGATGGGAGGAAAGGCCCACCCCACCTACCTCTGTTGGCATTCACATTCATTATTAGGGGCCTCGGGATCAGCCCACACTGCCTCCTGCCACTGGCACCCATGTACAATTTCTGGGGATCTGAGGATGGGACCACCCTGCCTGCTACTGCCACTGCTGCTGGGATACACTCACACATGCCACCTGGAGACATGGCAACTAGCCTTCTCAGTCCACTGCCACCACCATTGGCATACTCACATGACTTTTGACAGCCTAAGTACTGGCCTGCCACGGCTACTCTGCCATTGTGGACCTCACATATGCTGGTTAGGGGCCTGAGAATGCCCGGCCCAGCCAACCCTCTGCTGTCACTGGTGGCACCCAAACAATTTGCCTGGAGGCCCAAAAATTGGCCTGACCTGCCCTGCTACCCTGGTTCAACTGTATGCCATCCAGTGGTTCAAGGACCAGCATCCCTGGCTTGCCATTGCCACCGCTGGTGCCTGAGGATCATCCCACCTGGCATCCCTGTGCCCAGCAAATCCTCATCACAGCATCTACTAAGAACTGCAGCCTGAGCCACTGCAGAAGTCACAGAAGCTACTGATGCTGATTACATCCAAAGACATTCATACAAAGACTGCACTGTAGGAAGAAGTCTCCCTACAAAAGCCAATGCATAAAATTGGAAGAAGTAGCTGTTATACCAAATACACAGATATCAACATGAGGGAAACATGTAAAAGCAAGAAAACATGACACCCCAAAAAGAACAATATTTATCTAGCGACAGATTCCAACAAACATGAAATCTATATCATACCTGCAGAAGGAATTCAAAAGAATGATATTAAAGAAACTCAGTGAGATACAGAGAACATATGCAATACAAATAAGACAGAAACACAATTCATAATTTGAATAATTAACAGAGATAAATAATTACAAAAAAGAACCACGCAGAAATTGTGAAACTGAAGAATTCAATAAATAAAGTAAAATATACAATTTGGAGTTTCAACAATTGACTAAACCAAACAGAAGAAATAATTTCTAAACTTGAACACAGGTCCTTTAAAATTATTCAGTTGGATTTACAAAAAAGAATTAAAAAGAATGAAGAAAGCCTATGTAACATGTGGGACATCACAAAGCAACCAAATTTCTGAATTTTGGCAGTTCCAGAGGAAGAGATTGACAAAGGCAGAGAAAACCTATTTAACAAAATAATAACAGAAAATTTCCCAAGTATTCTAACAGATATAGACACCCAGAGTTTCTCAGGGAACTCAAAGATGTCCAAATAGATTCAACCCAAAAAATTATTTTCCAAGGCACATTATAGTCAAACTTTCAAAAGTCAAAGACAAAGACAGGATACAAATAACATTGGATTTCTCAGCAGAAACCTCACAAGTCAGAAGAGAATGGGAAAATATATATAAAGTGTTAAAAGAAAAAAAACACTATGTTGCCAAGAACACTACACCCAAAAAAGCTGTTCTTCAGAAATAAAGGAGAAGTAGTCCTTCCTAGCCAAGCAAAAACTAAGGAAATTTATCACCACTTGACTAGACCTATGAGAAATGCTTAAGAGAGTTGTATGTCGGGAAGCAGAAGGAAAATATCCACCATCATGAAAACACACAAAAAATATAAAACTCACTGGTAAAGCAGATAGTAAATGAGAAAGAGAAAGGAGTCAGAAGTCACCACTACAAAAAACCACCAGACTACAATAATAAACAATAAGAGAGAAAGAAAGGGGTGGAGGATATACAGAACAACCAAAAAACAATTAAGAAGACGAAAAGATTAAAACATCACCAATAAATAATAACCTTGAATATAAATGGATTAAATTCCCCACTTAAAAGACAGAGACTGGCTGAATGGATAAAATATCATGACCCAACTATATGCTGCCTACAAGACAGTCGCTTCACCTATAAAGGCACAATAGACTGAAAGTTAAGGGGTGGAATACTACACAGCCATAAAAAAGGATGAGTTCATTTCCTTTGCAGGGACATGGATCAAGCTGGAAACCATCATTCTCAGCAAACTAACATAGGAACAGAAAACCAAGAACCACATGTTCTCACTCATAAGTGGGAGTTGAACAATGGGAACACATGGACACAGGGAGGGGAACATCACACACCAGGGCCTATTAGGGGGTCGGGGGTGGGGGTAGGAGAGGGATAGCATTAGGAGAAATACCTAATGTAGATGACAGGCTGATAGGTTCAGCAAACCACCATGGCACATGTATACCTACGTTAACAAACCTTCACATGCTGCACATGTATCCCAGAACTTAAAGTATAATAACAAAAAAAAATTGAAGTCTTATCAAGTGTCTTTTTGGACCACAATAGAATAAAACTAGTAATCAATAACAAGAAGAATTTTGGAAATGGTACAAATACATGGAAATTAAATAACATACACATGAACAAACATTGAGCCAATGAAAAAATTAGAAAAGAGATTAAAAAATTCTTGAAACAAAGGAAAATCAAAACACAACATACAAAAACCTATGGAATACAGCAAAAGCAATGCTAAGAGAGAAGTTTATAGCAATACATGCCTACATCAAATAAGTAGAAAGATTTCAAATAAACAACCTAATGGTGCACCTCAGGAACCAGAAAAGAACAAAGCAAACACCAAATTAGTAGGAGGAATAAAATAATAAAGGATGGAGTTGATCATAATCCTGAAAGACACAATCCTGAACATCTTAATTATGAATTTTGAAATTCCAAAAGATCAAAATCCCAAGAATATAATTCTGGAAAAATAATTTCTATTGACTTACACCTGAAAAAGGGAATTTCTTTGAGAATCATATAAGAACATGACAGACCACTTTAGAGGCCAATAAATTAGGCAATAATAACACATATTTTTGCAAGTGTAAGCACTCAGTTATACCAATGATAATCATGTGGGTATAACAGTTACAAACAGATAAACCATATTTAAAAAGAAATAGCTCAAAAAGTGAAATGCACAAATGCATATCAATATGGTTGGTAATTGTGTGCACCCAGCTTTATGACTGAGTCATCCGAAACTTGGTGACAAGTTAAGTCTTTTGATGAAATTGATGAAAAATTCTAGTGGGTCACTATTGCATCACCAGCACACTAGTCACCCAAAGAGACAAGATTTCAAGATATTTTATCTTTCACAAATACAGATTCATTCTATTCATTTACTGAGGAAATTGCAGTGTTTTTAGTTAGACACAAAGTCAATGTTGTGTTAGTGCATTTTCATAGAGTCACAGTGGCAAAAAATGTATAAATGAATTAGAACTCTCTAAGAGTCTACAGATTTGTACCTCCAATATTGGAAATAATGTGAAGATGAAATGCATAGCATATAGTTGACCATTAAAAATAGTAAAATAAAAACCCTGAAAAAATAAAAAATAAAATAAAAAGGACAAATAAACTAAAGATAAATTTATACATATGAAAAAGTATACTACAGGGATAAATAGATCATAGGTAATTACACCTTGATGGTTCACAAGAACTGGTTGACTTTTATGTTAATTAATTATATTTTGAAGTCTTGCATTTTAATGAATAGCTTCTTTTTATTTTTAGAGGACTTGGCTCTCCTTGGAGAATACATTCACTTCATTTCCTACATGGTGATGGTCTTTTGGAATTCTTCTATGATTCAATATATACTGACATGAGTATATCCTATTAGATTTTTTCATCTTCTATGCCATGCTTCTATGTTGTTTCAGGTATGTGGAAAGGCTCTGTATGCACTCATCTGCAGACCACAGATTTGTCAGAAAAAAATCACTGGTTATTGAACAACATCTTTGCCTAAGTGTCTTCTTATTCCACCATGCACATAAGTATTTTCAAACCAGTTGGTAACTTCGCTGACTCCTTAAAGCAAATATGGCTTGTTTCATTAAAAGCTCCTGAAATGTCATCTTCTGAAAGAAATGCCAATTCAGAAAATGAAGCATTTTTTAAACTTAAGTTTTCATTATTGCCATATTGTATGGCCAATCTACTCATCTGACTTTTCTGTCAAATGCATTGAACAGAGTGGAAAAAATAAACTTAACACCTTAAAATTCAATTTTGGAAGTCTTCATCACATCTAATTCCAAGTCTGTCAATATGGTTTGGGGATTCAATTGAAATTCATTTTCTTCCTCATAAAGAAAATAACAAAGCTCCACCTAACACAATACAACTATCATGTGATTGTAATTTTGGAGACTGTAGACATTAAGGATTTTAAACTTTAGGGGTTTTTGCTTCAGGTATTTGTTCTTTAGAAATTTCAACATTTGAGATGATGACATTCAGGATTGTGTCTTTCAGGATTATGATTCTAAAGATCAGAGCAGAACTAAATGGCACAGCAACAAAAAAATGATACAAAAGATCAAGCAAACAAAAAGTTGATTTTTTGAATTAATAAACAAAACTGACAAACAGCTAGATTAATACAGAAAAAAGTGAGAAGACCCAAATACATATAATGAGAAATGTAAAAGGAGACATTACAACTGATACCACAAAAAATACTAAGGATCAGTAGAAACAGTGATTAACTCTATAATTTGTTAGTCTATAGTTGTTCACTAGAAAAAACACCTAGATGAAAACCTAGAAGAAATGAATAAATTCTAGGATACAACCCACCCAGATTGAAACAGAAAGACATAGAAAACATAAACAGACCAATAATGAGATTGAATTATTAATAAAATTAAGAAAATGTCTTTCCACAAACAAGAGCCCAGGACTGGATGACTTTACTGCTGAATTCTACCAAACCTGTAAAGAACTACCACCAGTTTTTTTTTTCAAACTATTCCAAAAAATTAAAGAGGAGGGAATTATTTCTAATTCATTTGAGAGGTCAGCAGTACCATAATATCATAATCGGAAAAAGGCACAACAAAAAATAAAACTATATACCAATATTTCTAAAATTGCATACATGCAATTCCAATATTGCATACATGCAAAAATCTTTCATAGATTATGAACAAACTAAATCCAAGAACACATCAAAAAGACAGCACAACGTGATCAATTGGGATTTATCCCAGGAATGCAAGGATGGTTTAACATATATAAATAAAAACGTGATACATCACCTTAACAAAATGAAGAACAAAAACCATGATTAGCTCAACACATGCAGAAAAAGGATGTGGTAAAATTCAATATATCTTCATGATAAAAACTCTCAATAAATTAGGAGTAGAAAGAATATATCTTAATATAATAAAGACAGTATATGATAAACCCACAGCTAACATCATACTAAATGGGCAAGGGCTGAAAGGTTTTTATTGAAGAACTGGAGGAAAACAAGGATACCAGCTTTCGCTGTGCTTATTCAACATAGCATTGGAAGTCCTAGCCAGAGAAATCAGGTAAGAGAGATGAAGAAAAGGCATCCAAATTGGAAAAAAGGAAGTCAAATTATCCCTTTTTGCAGAGGATATGATCTTATATATGAAAAAAACTAAAGACTCTGCCAAAAAACTACTGGAACTAATAAACAAACTCGGTAAAGTTCCAGGATACAAAACCTATACACTTATAACGAACTAGCTGAAAAGGAAATCAAAAGTAATCTCATTTATAACAGCTACAAAAAATACCTAAGAATAAATTTAACCAAGGAAGTGAAAGAAAAAATACCTAAAAATAAATTTAACTAAGGAAGCATAGTTTTCACTACAAGGAAAACTACAAAACACTGATGAAAGAAAATGGAGGCAAATATATGGAGAGACACCCCATGTTTGTGGATCAGAAAAGTTAATTTTTTTAAAACAACTGTACTATCCAAAGCAATCTACAGATTTAATACAATCTCTATCAAAATATTAATGACAGGCTTCACAGAAATAGAAAAAAAAAAACTCCTAAAATTCATATGGAACCAAGATACCAAAAAGCCAAAATACACTGAGGATAAAGAGCAAAGATAAAGGCATCACACTATCTAACTTCAAAATGTACTACAAAGCTATAGTAACCAAAGCAGTAGTATTGTTATAAAAATAGACATACAGAACAATGGAACAGAATAGACAGCCCAGAAATAAATTCATTAATTTATAGCCAAGTGATTTTCAACAAAGGCACCAAGAACCTACATTGTGGAAAGGATATTTTCTTCAATAAATGGCGCAGTTTCTGGAAAATTGGACATCCATAGATAGAAAAATGAAACTACTCCCCTATGTCTCATCATACATAAAAGTAAACTCAAGATGGATTAAAGACTTAAATCTAAGACCAGAAACTATAAAACTATTAGAAGAAAACATAGAGAACATGCTTCAGGATACTGGTTTAGGCAAAGATTTCATGGCTAAGACTTCAAAAGAACAGACAACAAAAACAAACCAATGGAACTGTATTAAACTGAAAGTTTCTGCACAGTAAAGGAAAATAATCAATAAAGCAAAGAGACAACCTGTAATCAACAAAGCAAAGGGATAACCTGTAGGATGGATGAAATTATTGGAAAACTATTCATCTGACAAAGGAATAACATACAGAATATAAAGAAACTCAAACTCAACAGTACAAAAGCAAATAATTCCATTAAATAGTGACAAAAGGATCTCAATAGACATTTTTCAAAAGAAGAGATATAAATGCCCAATAGTTATATGGAAAAATGATCGACATCACTAATCATCAGGAAAATGCAAATCAAAACTACCATGAGATATCATCTCACTCCAATTAGAGTGGCTATCATAAAAAAGACAAAAAAAATAGTAAATGCTGGTGAGGATGTAGAGAAAAGGGTACTCTTATACACTGTTGGTGGGAATGTAAATGAATGCAGCCTTTATGAAAAATAGTATGGAATTTTTTCAAAAAAATAAAAATAGAACTAACATACGATCCAGCAATCCCACCAGAAGGTATTTATTCAAAAGACAGGAAACCAGTATATCAAAGGGATACCTGCACATCCATGCTTATTGCAGCACTATTCACAATAGCCAAGATGTTTAATTAATCTAAGCATCCATCAATGAATGAGTAGATTTTTAAAAATTATATATTTTTCCACATAATGGAATACTATTTAGCTATAAAAAGAATAAAATCCTGTCCTTTGCAGCAACATGGGTGAAACTGGGAGTTATTATCTTAAGTAAAATAAGTCAGACAAAGAAAGACAAATATTTTATGTTTTCCTTCATATGTAGGAGCTAAGGAAGTTAATCTCATGGAGGTAGAGAGTAGAATGATAGTACCAGATATTGGAAAATGTGTTGGGGGTATGAAGAGAGGCTGGTGAATAGGTACAAATGATGCAGTTAGATAGAAGGAATACATTCTAATGTTTGATAGCATACTAGAGTGACTTTAGTAGACAATAATTTATTGTGTATTTAAGAATAGCCCAAAGAGATTATTTGAAATGTTTCCAACACAATGAAATAGTAAATGTTTGAGACAACAGATTCCCTAAATACCCTGATTTTGCCATTATACATTGTATGCATTTATCAAAATACCATATGTTCACCCTAAATACGTACAATTATATATATTTTTTTTAAATTTGCAAAATATTTAAAATTGTATGCTTAGTCAGTTTGCTTTTTGTATAGCAGGTCAGGAGGCATTAAAGACTTAACAATGAAGGACACAATATTAGCCTTAGGAGAAGGCAGTATGATCAAGGGTAGGCTACTAAAAACAGGAAGCAACAACAGAAACCCACAAGGTTTCAGAGACCAAGAAAGAGCTATAAGACCAAGAAAGAGCTATAAGGTGAAAAGAAAAAAAGGAGGAAAAACTATTCAGAAAATAGATCAATATGACAATGAAATGATGACTTAGAAAAAAAAGGATAGAAAGTAAGCAAGGATGATATTTGGCTCATTTGAATATTGTGAATAAGCCTGCATCACATCAGTTCAATCCAGTTCTCATTTTGGTAATATCTTGGGAGGGCAGACACTCCTCGTGCTGAAGGGTCCTATCTCAAGCACTGGCTTTCTGCCACGGCATCTTTTCCAAAGTTTTGGAGGCACGTGGGACTGTTGCACAGTAGCATCCTTGAATTCCAAGGGATGGGACATAAAAGCCCCCAGGGTCATCCTCAACAGATGGGAAATGGAAGTCAGGGAATACATGTTCTAGTCTTCCAGCCTTCAAGGGAACAATTCTGGAAAATATTCTGGATGCTTTACAAGAGGTCCTGAAAGAACTGACCTTCTAGTCCCCCTCCTCCTACCCACAGCAGCAACTTCTGTATCTTTTTCTCCAGACCTCATCTTTTCTCCTTTCCTCATTCACTCTCCTCGCTCTCGCACTCCTGCTTCCTGGAATCATCTGCATAATAAACAACCTCCATCCTCATTCTTATCTCAGTTCTGATTTCAGGATCCAAAGAAACTCAAAACTACGGACATAAGAATTTCGTTTATAAAATATAAATTTTAAAAATTAAATTAATAACTGGCTATGTCATATATCCTTCAAGATAAAACACCTGTATTGACATAGAAAAAGATTTTTGTGGCTTAATATTTTTAGTCTTAACCCTATACCTAGTTTCCAAATTTGTTCTGGTCTAAGTTAAAAGCAGAAAAGAGCATCACATGCTTTGGAATACATTTTACAAGGCAAAAAGTTCTCTAATGATGAAGTCACTGATATTGAATATGTTGGTGAAATGTTGAAATAAATTTTTTTCATAGAATGTTAGAAAAGAGATTAACATTATTTCCTAATTGTTTAATTAGTATATTATTTAGCATAATTTATGATTTACATATCTATTACTACATTATTAAATTAAATAAAATATAATTTAAATATACCAAAATGTATGGTTGTTGAAATCTTTATATTTTAGGCAAGTAGTTAAAGTCAGTGCTTTGAACAGAAAGAAATTCTTAGATACAGCATTTTCTACCAGTATTTTCTACCAGCTTAGATACAGCGTTTTCTACCAGCCTATGAGAAACCTTGTCAGAACAGACCAATGTGGGATGCAGAAGTGAACTAACTAGACTGAATACAGAATGAGGCAGAAGCAGGATGACACTGTGAAGTCCGACCAGAAGTTCGACAGAAGCTGGGAGCTGGAAGATGATGAGCAGCCATCAGGAACTTGCCTGGGCTTGACCATTCAATGCTGAGTGTATGGCTAAAGAGCCTCAGACTGAAATTACATGGTCCTAACGAAAGGCAGAGACTGATGTTTTTGATTAGTCAAAGTGAAAGCACTGAAAAAAATGGACAGCAAACTGTAGAATGTGGCTCTGTCCTCTCCTTAGTAATGAGAAGTCCCACTGGACAGCATCTGAAGCCTTTGTCTGTATTCTTGGTTGCTTTCTTCTCACCATCTTGCACAGTGCCTATCATGATAAAGGCACTCAAAACTAACCTCAAGTGGATGAATACATAAATAATCCAACCCCAAACTCTTTCATAGTTTGTTATAAAATAAAATTGTAAGAGGACACAAGAAAGTGAAACTAGTAATGAGTCAAGGGACAGGGGTGGCATAGAAGGGAAAGAAAAGAAAATTTGGGACAAGGAAATTGAAGGCTGTGAACAGAAGGGTAAAAGAACTGTTGCTAGATCACAATGAGGAGAAAGGGGCTATTCCATACAATAACAAAGCTATGAATAAAAGCAAGGTCTTATACCCCAAATCACACATTTTATGATTTACTATAAATAGAGCATAGAATCAGTCATTGGAGTGCAGTATGTGAGACTAAAATTGCACCCAGCTAGTAAATAGTTTAATATAAACATGTTAAGATGTTTGTAGTTTATTTAGTGAGCAATAGGAATCAATAAAAGTTTATAAAAGGAGGAACATATGATTGGATTTGACTTTTAGGGAAATAGATGTAACAGGATGAAATGGAGTGAGCAAAGACTGGTGAGAGGAAGATAATTTGAGAAGTTTTCAGTTAATCAGGTGACAAATGATGGGGGCTTAAAGTAAGACAATGGTAGCAGGAAAAAGAGGAGCTAGAAAAGAGATAAATTACAGCAACAGAGTGAATGCAGTAATAGCCCATAGGAAGTGAGCTTTGAGAAAGATAGAGAGGTGAATCCCTAACTTAATTTATAGGACTTAGTAGATTGTAATTCAATCATCTAAACTCAAGAACAAAGAGAAAAGCAAGTTTGATGAAAAGGATCAATACTATTCTAATCCATCCTATTTTCTATTTTATAATCTGTTTTCTATTTATAATAACATTTCACCCAAACAAAAAGTAAATGCTTAATTAAAAAATCTAAGAACATGCACAAGAAATGCAATGAAAAAATATCAGCCAGATTCCCACTTCCTAACCAGTATCATTGATACAAGCTTGCTATGTGACAGTATATTTAAGCATAGAGATAGAGATTTTTGTTTGGTTCTTTTTGTTTCATGTAATTGAAAGTACACTTTGTTTTTTCATCTACAATGTATCACACACATTTTACAAGGTAAATACACGTTTTACTACACTATAATTTTCGGTCGCCTGGGAACAGTGTATTATCATATGGAAATACCAAATTTTACTTTTTACCCATTTTACCCATTGTTTGCAGATGATATTATCTTATATTTGGAAAAAACCCTAAAAATTTCATTAAAAAGCCATTAGAACTGATAAATTCAGTAAAGTTGTAAGATACCAAATCAAATCAGCATACAAAAATCAGTAGCATTTCTGTATACCAACAGAAAACAAACTGAAAAAGAAATCAAGAAACTAACCATTTAAAATAGCTACAAATAAAATAAAATACCTAGGAATAAACTTAACCAAAGAGTTGAAAGATCGCTATAATAAAAACTGTAAAATACTGATGAAAGGAATTGAAGAGGATGCACAAAAATGGGAAGAAAGTACATGTTCATAGATTGGAAGAATCAATATTGTTAAAATGTTCATACTAACCAAAGCGATCTATAGATTCAATGCAATCCCTGTGAAAATACTAATGACATTCTTCGCAGAAACAGAAGAAAAATCATAAAATTTATATGGAACCACAAAAGACACAGAATAACCAAAGCCATCCTCAATAAAAGAAACAAAACTGGAGGAATCACATTACCTGACTTCAAATTATACTACAGAACTATAGTAACCAAAAGAGCACATTACCAGCATAAAAACAGTCACATAGACCAATGGAACAGAATAGAGAACCCAGAAACAAACCTACATATCTATGGCAAACTGATTTTTCATAAAGGTGCTAAGGACATACATTGGAGAAAAGACAGTCTCTTCAATAAATGATGCTGGAAAAACTACATATCCATATGCAGACCAGTGAAACCTTATGCAAAAATAAAATCAAAATAGATTAACCTCTTAAATCTAAAAACCCAAGGTATGATGGTTCTACAAGAAAACATTGACAAAACTCTCCAGGGCACTAGACTAGGCAGAGCTTTCTTGAGTAATAACCCACAAGCATAGGCAACCAAAACGAAAATGGACAAATGGAATCATATCAAGTAAAAGGCTTCTGTGCAACAAAGAAAACAGTTAACAAAGTGAAGAGAAAACCCACAGAATAGGGGAAAATATTTTCAAGCTATGCATCTGACAAGTGATTAATAACCAAAATATATAAGGAGCTCAAACAACTCTATAGGAAAAAAAAAAAAACCTAAAAATCTGAGTAAAAATGGGAAAAATATCTGAACAGACATTTCTCAAAAGACAACATACAAATGGCAAAGAGGTATATGAAAAGGTGTTCAACATCATTGATCATCAGACAAATGCAAATGAAAACAACAATGAGATATAATCTCACCCCAGTTAAAATGGCTTATATCCCAAAGATGGGCAGTAACAAATGCTACTGAGGATATGGAGAAAAGGCGATCCTTATATGCTGTTGTTGGGAATGTAAATTAGTACAACCACTATGGAGAACAGTTTGGAGCTTCCTCAAAAAACTAAAAGTAGAGCTATCATATGATTCAGCAATCCCATCGGTAGGTATATAACCAAAAGAAAGGAAATCATGATATCAAAGAGAAATCTGCACTCCCATGTTGATTGCAGCACTACAGCTATCACAATAGCTAAGATTTGGAAGCAATCTAAGTGTCCATTGATAGAAGAATGGATAAAGAAAATGTGGTACATATACACAATGGGGTACTTACTGTTCAACCATAGAAAAAGGAATGAGGTCCTGTTACTTGCAACAGTGTGGATGGAACTGGAGGTCGTTTAGTTAAGTGAAATAAGCCAGGCTCAGAAAGACAAATGTGTCCAGTTCTCACGTATTTGTGGTGGAGCTAATCATTAAAACGACTGAACTCATGGACATAGAGAGTAGAATGATGGTTACCAGAGGCTGGGAAGAGTAGTAGGTGGTGGTGGGGTGGTGGGGATGGTTAATGGGTACAAAAATATAATTAAGTAGAATGAGTAAGATCTAGCATTTGATAGCACACAGGATGACTGCAGTCAACAATAATTTATTGTCCATTTAAAAATAGCTACATTAACTCAAAGAGTATAATTGGATTGTTTATAACACAAAGAAAGGATAAATGCTGGAGGGGATGGATACCCCATTTACCCCAAAGTGGTTATTATGTTCTGTATGTCTGCATCAAAATATCTCATGTACCCCTAAATATATACACTTGCTATGTATCCATGAAAATTAAAAATAAAAGTTACAAAATAAAAGAAAATGAGGGTTACAGGTTTCCTCACCTAAGGAAGACATTACTTGTTTGAGTCACCTAGGAAAATACACTTTCATTCGTTCTTTCTAATGTATTTTCTCACTTCCATACTTAACCTAATGAAATAGGCAGGGCAAGTATTATTCCTCCCTGTTTGCATGAGTATACCGAGAAGTAGAGAAGTCAAGTCGCTGGTCCAACGTAACAAGACTGTTTGGTTGAAAAAGCAGTGTCTGAACCACTTTTGGAATTTGACCTTGTGTCTTTGACTAGCTTTAAAGTGATATTATACAATTGTGAGACTTTTTTTTTTTTTTTTTTTTTGCTTAGGTCAACATTCTCTTCTCTACTTAGAATAGCCAAATATTAAAAAGCCAAGTTTTAAATATCAAGTTATTCTTTCAATAGAAAGTAAGCCACTGTGTATGTTGCCAGAAAACTGATTTAAGAAACTGAACAGCTCACTTTATCCCTTCTGGACCCTGAATTTTTGTTCTTTTCTAGTCCTTCTTCTCCTTTTTCAGTAAATCCTTCAGCCACTGGTTCCATGAGAGTAACGGTGTTGAACTCCTCTGACAAGTGATACTATATCTCTGTAAAACAAACACTCTTCTGTACATTCATAATCATTACCAGTCAGGTTTTCTTTTTTTTGAGTCACCAGTAAGTAGAGACAATTGTATGACAGCACCAAAGAGGGAGAGAAATTACTTTAGTGCCCAAGTCTGCAGGTAAACCTTTAGACAAGAGAGTTCATGGAGCTGAATTTATTTCGAATCCTTCTGACTGTTTTATAGGTCACAGATTTAGCACTCAACCTTATTTCGCTTTATTTTCTTCATCTTAACTCCCATGGTACTATTTATTAAGGGAGATGTCAGGTATCTGCCTGTCTCCTTCAAAGAGAACAAGAAGCTTTCAGAAAGAAGTACACGCAAAGAAATAGCCAAACAAAGGACATTTCTCCTATTTGGAATAATCATACTATTCATCAGCAATCATAATAGTACTTTCTACAAGTCAGACTGTAAAGCACCAGTGTCAGATGAGGTTTGTAACAGAGAATACAGGAAAGCATATTAATTTTAGATGAGTGAGTTTGAGGTCACATCCTTTTCCAATGAGAAATGAGGTAGAGATAAAATCAAGTTTTGATGAGTTTTTGCAGTGCAGATCATGACCTGATGCAATGTGAAGTCAATCTTCAAAATTCACTGTGGTCTGATTTTACTTGTCCTTAAGGATAGTCATTAGCCTGAGCTCACACTATTGGAATTTGGTTTTAAAGATAGGGCAAAGTTTTCCTGCCATAATTACTTCCATCTGCTACACTAACACATGTGTTCCTGCAATAAAAATTTCTAAAACTCTCCACACTCCACATGCCCCCTTTTGACTAGGCTTTTGCTGTATTGATGTTTCACCTGCATTCCGTCTGGGTGGGAATCTGTCTTGCAGCTGGCTGCTGCTTCAAGGGTGGGAGAAGCTGGGGGAAGTGTGGCATTTGCTGTAAGACTCCAGTGGCAAATTGAACACAGACATTTGCCTTGAGCATCAGAAATCGTGGTCATGTGTGTTACATCATACACCCTGTCACGTCTCAGTTCATTCCAATGAATTCTTCTTTAATCTATTTTATTTATTCATTTTAAATGACACAAGTGATATAGAAATACATTCTTATTATAAAAAGCTTGTATTGGAATAGAAAAAAGAAAAATTTCCTTGAGCACACTTTCCTCCTTTCATCCTAAATAATAAATGACATGTTTTCTATGCAGCTGGAATTTCCTCTCCTTAAAACACAAGCATTTTATATATTGTACATGAACAGACATTCAAAGACCTCCAAAACTTTTCCAAAGGGAAGAAACCAAAGGAAAGTACTTCATGAAGTCCCCCTATATCACAAAGTGAAAACATTCCATGAAAAGAAAGGCTGTATATTAATGAGTGTGTGTCTGTAAGGGGGGATTGAATTGGTCGGATGAGTCTAAAAAGTTTAGTATAAAGACACGTGTCAGAGAACCAGGCAGAAAGGAATCCTGAACCGTACAGAACATGTGTGCTTATTTGCCAAACTTCAAACTACACACCTATATTAATTTTTAAATTATATCCTCTTTTTTCCAAACTTCAGAAAAGATTATGATGGTGGGGGTTACAAAACAAAACCTGGAAATGTAGTTAAAGGATTCTGTAGATTGGGACCAAACCTTTTGTGCTTTCTAAAACAATGGAACCAAGGGTTGGGTTGAACCTGGAGTCAAAAAGAACTGCATTCAGCCCCTGATTGTACCACACAACTAGCTAACATGTGAGCTGGCAGGTCACCTAGGAGCCTCAGTTTTCTGGACTGTTCCATGAGACTCATCCCTACCTCACAGGGCTGTTGAGAGGTGTCATGTGACTTTGTGTCACACAAATGCCTTGCTCAGTGCTTGGTCAGTGGTGGGCTCCCAGTAAACACTAACATAGGGAAAAAAAAAAAAAAAAAGACATTTGTGAGCCTAAACCTGAAATTTAGAGATATAAGCTAAAAATCAAGTGTGGCAATATAGTACATGTTCTTGCAGTTGTGACTAAATGTTATGAACACCTGGCTGGTCTCAGGTTCCGAAACAGATCCTCCCTCCATGTGACTGGGTTGAAACCTAGGCTAGATCTGAAAGCATCACTGGAGCCTGAGCATGCTGAATTGTTGGTTTCCTTGATCAGGATACTGATGAAGATGCCATCAAGAGACTGGCAATGTGAATATTACCTCTTTGTTTAGTTCCTAAAACCATGGTTATTAGTTGCAGGATCTTCCTTAGAAATTATTTTTTCACATATATTTTTCACATATGTGTGTATATATATAACTGTGTGTGTACGTGTGTATATACACACGTACACACACAGATATTTACAAAGATACATACTTGTCTTAATTTTTTGTTAGTAAACAGATGACACAATTTCTTTTTACATAATAATGCAGTGTGGATATATTAGTATGCATGCCTTTCAGTCCCTATGGACACAGACATTCCTCAAAGACGGTGAAAAGTTCAAAGTCCAGAGTTGATCATTAAGGTTGTTAGATTTATTTGCCTCTTCTGATGAATATTTTGTCTGAGAGATACCATTTACTTGAAAATAAAATGTCTGTGTTTCCTGGCAGACTATTTAAAGTAGATGAGTAAGAGACAAAGAGAGGCAGAGAGTGAGGCCCAGAGGAGGACATGACTGAAAGACCAAGGACCATATGCTGAAGAGGATCAAAGAGGTCATCTAATTCATCCCTGAGACATCAATCATTGCCTTGGACGAGACCACTCCTGAACCACGGAAGACATAGGACTGTCAAGCCCACGCTAAAGTGTCTCAGGAGACACACGCTCCCTCTGTAACTCATTCAGATTCTAATAAACCTGGCAGAAAGTTCTTGCATTTTTCTCCCCTGCCATCTATTACCTATTTCATGGAAATTACGAAGTGTGTGTTAGCATCCACCTCAATAGCATCTCAGGTTTCAAAACCTTGAACTATTAAAGAGTTATTTTTCAGATGTTTTTTCAGATATCACTATGCAATATTTGATATATACATAACATATTTGAGTGAAAGTAAGATAATAAAATACATGGACATAAACTAACAATCTGAGCTAGGAATTCGTTCCACTGCAGCCACCTGCATATTTCTTTCTGAGCCCATTGCTTTGCCCCTAAGGGTAACAATTATTCTGAATTTTGGATTTAATATTCCTTTGCTTTGTAAAAGTCTTATTATATATGTACGTAAAAATTAGATATTTAGTTTCATAAAAATTATATTGTAAGCATTAATTCCTGCCTTACTTTTTTCCTTCAAAATACTATTTCTAAAATTCATTTATGTTGTAATAGTTCATTTATTTTCATTGTTACGTGATTTTTTTGTTTGAATATATCAAAACTTAATTATCTATTTATTTCTGTTGATGAACATTTCAATTCTTTCTTTTTGCACTGTTTCTGTTTATCTTATTTTTGTTTTTATTTATTCATATTTTTTGAGACAGAGTCTCGCACTGTTGCCCAGGCTGTAGTGGGAATACAGCTGCTCAATCTCTGCTCATGGCAACTTCCGCCTCCTGGGTTCAAGCAATTCTTTTGCCTCAGCCTCCAAGTAGCTGGGATTACAGGCACCCACCACCATCCCCAGCTAATTTTTGTATTTTTAGTAGAGACAGGGTTTCACCAGCTTGGCCAGGCTGGTCTCAAACTGCTAGCCTAAAGCAATCCGACTGCCTCAGCCTCCCAAAGTGCTGGGATTACAGGTGTGAGCCACCTTATGCCCAGCCTTATTTTTTGCTGTTTTAAATCATGTTATAAAAAATTTTGAATTTTCGTACCTATTTCCAGGGTAACACAAGAGCTTCTCTATAACAATATTTTTCAAACCATAGATAAAAAGTCATTATTGGATTAGAAAATAAATTTAATGAGCCTCAACAATAAACTTTTTAAAATAAAATAATTAAACATAAAGAATCAGAGTAAAAAGTATTTATAAAATGTTCAGTTTTATATCTGCATGTTATAAATGCACTGGGTAGCAAAGCTGAGGATAAAGCCAAACTGTTTTCCAAATAGTTGTATCAATTTATTAGATCTATTAATAGATCTCTAATACTAATGGATGGTGTTTTACTTTGTTCCATATTCTTGTCAGTGCTTGATATTGCCAGATTTATAAGTTTTTGCCATTTTAGTATGAAATGTTATTAGGTTGTCAATTTTCATTTCCTTGATTACTGGAAATGTTGCTGGCAATATTGAGCGTTTTTTTATATGCTTATTTGTCACTTATATTCTGTACATTACTTTTTATGTGTTTTTCAATTTTCTATTAGATTGTTTATACGTTTTATTGCTTTGATTCATACATTATATGCTAACTTAAAAAATGTGTTGTGTATATTCAAGGTATTCAACATGATGTTATGGGATAGTAAAGAGATTGCTGTAGTGAAGCAATTTAGCATATCTATCAACTCACATAGTTATCTTTTTTGTTTTGTTTATCATGGCAAGAGGAACTAAAATCTACTGATTTAGCATGAATTCCAAACACTATACAATTATCTTACCTATAGTTCTCGAAGATCCAGTACAAAAAAGGATGCCCACTGCCACCACTTCAATTCAACATAGTACTGAGAGTACTAGCAAGATAATTTAGATAAGAGGAAAATAACAAGGCATCTATGTTGGAAAATAAGTAAAATTATCTGTATTTGCAGATGATGTGATTGCATATGTTCAAAACAGCAAAGATTCCGTGAAAGATCTGTTAGAACTAATAAATGAATTCTCTAAAGTGGCAGGATATAAAATCAACATACAAAAATCAATAGCATTTTTATAAACAAATAAAGACCTAACTGAAAAAAAAAATCAAGAGGAAAAAAAAGCTAGGAGAGAGACAAATAATCTGTGTCAAAGTGAGAAAAAAATTAATAAATGTAGACATAATAGTCAAGGAGGTAATGGTGATAATTTTCTGGAACAATAAGAAACATGAACCAGAGAAATCGAATTGTACAAGCAAAACAAATGAAATTAAATTCACTCACATTGTATGTGAGCATGGAGTACCTTCCCGTTTATTTCTGTATTTAATTTCATCAATGTTTTACAGTTTCAGTGTATAGTTCTTCCACATCTGTGATTAAATTTATTTCTGAGTTTTGTTTTCTCATTTTGATACATATTGTTTCTCATTCTTTTTTTCATGTATTTTAAACTTTCATTTTCCCATCTCTTGTGTCACTGTGTAACATTCTACTAATATCGTTCTTAACTATATTTTTTATATGTCTGTTGTGCTTTTTTTATTACTATTCTCTCATTTTATTTTCTAAAAGTTTTATTTGGTTCCTTTTTCAAATAAGCTAGGTTATATTTCAGAATATGTTACCTGTTTTTAAATTATATTTTTAAAACTCTTTATACTTAGTTATACTATATCTGAAATTTTCAATATCTGAACTGTTTGAGAATCTAGTCTGATTTTCACTTATGGTAGCTAGCTTCCTTGTGTCAGTGTTTGTTTTGTTTTTAAATTGTGAAAACCTATAGCATAGATCTTTGTTCTATCTTCTAGTAATTTGAATCTTGTATCACATAACTTACTTCACAAAAATTCTGAGGACCTAACTTGGGAATTCTTTCATCTAGAGAGAATTTGGGTATTCTTCAGTTGGGATATAAGGGCTGCTACCAGCCTAGGACCATCTCAGTCTTCTTCCCCATCTCAGGTTCAGTTTCCCTTTCTTGTGGAGCCCAGGTTTCATTGATGTTTCCAGAGTACCAGCTCTGAATTTTCCCTGGGAGCACATTGTTTTTGTATTACTATCCATTGCTTTCCTTAACACCTGTTTTCAGTTCACTGTTGATTTTAAAATATGTTTGTTGTAAATTATTGTGACAGATACTTAAAGGTTTAGTCTGCCATATGAAAGAAGCAAAGGTTTGAACTGTCTTTTCACTGTTGCTATCTTTCTTCTTGATATATTTAATAGATGTGGAAAGATGGATGATGTTTCTCTTCACCTTCTATTTTACATAGCATAGCAATAGCTCAGAGTGAAATCTTATTTATTTCACTAAGCACCAGTTAGTAAAGCTGTTACAACTCATTTAAGATGTGGATCTAAGATTTAGATGTGTATTCTAAATTTAGACATCTATTATGTTTATTCATCATTAATTGTGACTTCCTTTTTGAAAGTAAAATGTGACTTCTTAGGACAGTTTTAAAGTCTTCTTGCAAGTCATATTATTTTTAAAACAGATTTTGTGAAGCTAAGTTTAAGTTAATCAGAACATAAGTGCACACATTCATTAAAACACACACATGGGTTGAGAAATGATGGAAAATGTGTTTGGCAAAACTCATTTGGCAGCTTTCCAAAACCAAAACATTCAAAAAAAAAAAATTTAATCATTTTTTAAAACTAAAACATGACCAGATTTTTCAATGTCTAAAAATTAAGTTATTTGGTGTGTTTGTTATGGCAGAGTAACTTTTAATAATTCTTAATACTCATTTTATAAATATTAATAGTAAAATCTATATATTAGGTATTCTTGCATTGACTCTTCTAACCAATTTAGAAACTCAAAATGAGCAGAGTCAAAAATGATACGAGACTTGGCCAGGCACGGCGGCTCACGCCTGTAATCCTATCACTGTGGGAAGCCAAGGAGGGCAGATCATGAGGTCAGGAGATCCAGACCATTCTGGCCAACATGGTGAAACCCCATCTCTACTAAAATACAAAAAATTATCTGGATGTGGTGGCATACACCTGTAGTCCCAGCTACTCAGGAGGCTGAGGCAGGGGAATTGCTTGAACCCAGGAGGCGGAGATTGCAGTGAGCCGAGATGGCACCACTGCACTCCAGCCTGGCAACAGAGCAAGACTCTGTCTCAAAAAAAAAAAAAAGAAAAAGAAAAAAGAAAAAAGATACGTGACTTAGCATTACTTGCTATTTTGTATGTAGAGGAATGCTTGTGTACAAAAGGAAGCTACCACATGTGCAAACAAACAACTCATCAATGATCAAATTCCAAATTCAATTCATTTAAAAAAATTCTACAATTAATTGACCAAAAAGACCAGGAAACAGTTCGAAAAAGACCTTTGATTATCACTTTAACTTCAGTGAAGTCATCATTGTCTTCTTGGTTCTTGGATTTAAGCCATTATTTTCACATTCATGTGAATCAACAGTATCAATTGCAAATGGGACTACTCGACCATTTGAGATTGGTTTCCTTGAGAAAATTAGGTCTTCTTATTGAGTGCTTAATGTGGCTGTGCTAAAACTTGTTCAGGTTCCCCAGGGTATTAACTTTATTTTGAGTCTAATGTTGTGATCAATATTGTTCACAACTAGCATATTGATAGAGAATTACTGTTTCCCAAAAAAGATAGAAGTTTTAGTCCTCCATTCATCCAATTCTTTGCCATGTGCATCCAGTAACCTGCAAATTATCCTTCGCTTCCTAAATTTAGTAACTCTTGAGTTTAGGGCTCAGAGAGCACCTTCAATAACTGTATTCTAAAAAATCCTAAGGCTTGTGGAAGTAACCACTTCTTAAACTCTTTAATGGCACAACCAGAGAACACCTTCTTTAACACTAATACAGTCCTTGAATGAATATCTACTATGTGCAAAGAACTTTACACAATCTTCACAGCAATCCATAGATAGTATTATCTCTACAGATATCCATAGAACAAGTAAACTGAAGCTCCTATAGGTCTGTTAAAATAAGAATTCAATTTCTAGTTGTAGTGCCAAGACCTACCACCCTTCCTCTCTCCCTCACTCAGGAGGCCTGTCTTCCTCTGGGTCTTCCCTCTGCCCAAAGGAGATTTTTTGGGTATCTGTCCTCTCCACTTCTGGATCTCCAAAACCAAGGTAGCCCATTAGCTTGGCTGAGATCTAGCATACTTATAGACAACCTGAAAGTAATTTTCCAGGAGTGCATCCTCAACTCTGATATTTCATCTCTCATAATGAAATAAGATTCACAGAGAACAACTTAGTTTGCCTTCCTGCCTTCTCTCCACTTCTACTCCAACCACCCCTCCTCCTTAGGACCACACCCTGCTTAGCCTCCCAGGATTGGCCCAGCCTCCCTGCTCCCTGCAGTTACCAATGCATACCCCAAAACAGACCAAGGATTGAATACCCTCCTAAGGTAAACCTCAATCTTCAGCCCTTCCAAAGGTAGTGAGTGCTTCAGTTTCCAATCCTGCCTTTTTCTTCTTATCACTTCATGTCCCCAGAGTAGCAAGGGGCTGAATATAGCGCAGTGTCCTTATGTTCTAATTCTCTCTTGGATTATGGAAATGATTCTGAAAAAAATATTTAAAGATAAAGATATTTTCATTTTAGGATTGGGGTTTTGTTTCTTAGAAAATATTATAAACATGAAATTATTCTTTCCAAGCAGTGGCTGTTAGTCTTCAATTACATTTCTGCTGTTATAACTAGGCAATAATGATTCATGTATTTTAATAAAAACTATCAAGCTTATTTGTAATTTGGATCCAGAGAGAGATGTGCTGTAACTGTCCTTGGTCCTTAAAATCTTAGCAGAAGAAAGACACTACTAGGCCTATAAGGCACAGCAAAACTGTTCATATCCTTGAAGGTAGAGACTTCCTAGAACACTAATTTTAGGGCCTTGTGCATACTAGACATTTAAAAAGGGAACCTGAATAGGAAATACGTCCTTTTGTTTTATTTTAAGTTATATGTATAGACATACAAGCAAGAGGCCACTGGATTAAGTACTTTGATAAAATGTGTTAGTGGTTTCACACAGCGGGATGTCAGACACATTTAGAATAAGTGTTGTTTGTATTCATTAATAGTAGCATCCAATCCCATACAGAGATGCTAGTTGTTTTTTTTTTTCCTCAAAGTTATTACAATTGGTTTATGGAAGTTTGTTTAGGCATGAAGCTAAAAAAAAAAAAAAAAGCGACTTCTTTGTCCTTTTAAAGTCTTTCTAGTAAGAATTTGAGAACTGTAAACTTATAGCAATAGAGAATAGGAGCTAGAGTGTTTAAAGCTAAACATACCTACTATATTAGAGGTCAAACCACTTCCTCAGAAAGTTTTGTATGGAAAGCATCACATCTTTTAGATTTACAGAGACATTTCATTCTATTTACTAATTTTCAAATATCAGGTGCTGACATCAGGGGAATGATGTTGATAAATTTTTATGGCATAATATAAATAGCTACATTTATCATAAACTAAACAAAGAAGAGAGCAAATAGTTTGGACAACTGTATTTTCACATAAAACATATTTTCTGTAAAAATGTAAAATCAATGTTTAAACGAACAGTGATGACAATTGCTAGTAACATTATTTTACATGTTTATATGATATTAAATCTCAAAACAAAGGCAAAATGTGGTACTTCCGCACCAAATTTCAAGTATTCCTTTTTGAATGATCTAGCCTTGCTTTTCCAATTATGTTTTGGAGCAAAATGTCACAAACCCTTAAAGCTTGTCTTTTCCTCAGTCGTACTTGCCCTCAACTTTGTTTCTAGATCCTGTGGTGGCACACACTTTCTCACTCTGCCCTCTGGGGTTTTCTGACTGTTTGCTGAGAAGAAAAATAACTGTTTTTGTTTCACGCATCTTTCTGTTCCACATACATTGATTTGATTTATAAAATAGAAAGAATGCCAGCTCCTTACATGTTCAGGTAGACAGAAGTTTGTTCTCTGCTCCAGGAGTGTGTAAAACCACACGATGGTCTAACAGTGATTGCTTTCTAGTCAGAAGAGAGTCATTTTCTTTCCCTTCACACTTCTTTTCCCTCAGCCCCCATTTCCTTCAAAGCTTAAAGCTGGTATAAAAATTAATTTGCATTGAAATGTTTAAGATCACTTTCCACCATTCTAGGAGAACTTGCTTTTTGTTTTGTTTTGTTTTGTTTTGAAAATCTATTTGTTTCTTAAAAGACCTATGTAACTTTTCCAGAGGGTTTAGAAATGGAATTCAAGCCAAATAATGTTCAGTGTTTAGGTGGAGGTCACTAGCTTTTTCTTCATAGCCTGATCAAAAAACAAACCCTTTCTAGACTCCAGTTTCCAAATCTGACCTCTGAAAGTAAGAAATCGTTCACTGTAGAGATACATTAATTTGGCTATTTTCTGAGTCTTTGTCATTTTGATTTTAAAATGCAAGTGCTTTCTGCTTGTTAATAGATCAGGAAAGTGAGACCGCACTGCTTGGGTTTTCCCTGGACATCTTGGGGGTCTCTGGCAGTGCAAGTGGGCATGGGAGACTTTCTTCAACACTGCTTTGCCCCACTGCTATCCACAGGAAAATTCAGCTTCTCAGGAAAAACCCTCTTCTCTCACCACAGATCTTAACATTATTTCCTCTCTTCAGTCTAAGTGTTTTAATTTATTGAGGAAAGAGAATCAACAGGGTGAATCTTCCTACCTTTTTCTTCAAAGGCCAAATCCTCACCGCCTATTTTGAATTTCAGTTCCATCTTGCTCTTTCTTAAAGATTTTGCTCATGCTACTATTCACCATATTCTCTTGGACTAATGATCCCCCATCTTTACTTAATCAATTGTATCACAAAACACTAGTCCACTGACCTGCTTTTTTCAAGGTCATGAGCATCTTCCATGCTGCCAGACCCAAGAAGCACTGATTGTTGGTAACTCCATCTACCTCTCAGCAGCATTCTCCCGGGCTGACTCTCCCCCTGCTTTTCAAACACTCCTTTATTGGATTCCATGGCAATACACTTTCCTTGTACATTTCCCAAATCTGTAGTTTCTTCCTCCCTATTTACTTTGCAAGTTTTTTTTTTTTTTTTTTTTTTCCAAACAGATCTCTTAACTATTGGTGTTCTTCGGGCCAAATACGGAGACCACTTCATTTCTCCAACCATATCATTTCCCTAGGTGACCTTATCCAGTTCTATAGCTTTAGATAACATCTCTTTGGTAATGACTCACAAATTTGTATTTCAAACCTAGAGTACTCCCCATCTATCTGATTGCTTCCTCAAAAATCCCTGTCCAGATGTCTCACAGACATCTAAAGTTTAACTCATTCAAACAGAACTCAATTTTTCCAATAAGCTCCTTTGCCCAGCTTTCTTTATCTTAGTAAATGGCACCATTATGCATTCAACTTTCTTAAGAGTTACTCTTGATTTCTTCTTTTCTCTTACCATGCCTCCCTCCCCCACACAATTCACCAGCAAATTCTACTTACTGTACTCATTGTACCTTTCTTCTTTACCTCTTTTTTTT
The DNA here is from genome assembly GCF_000951045.1 of Mandrillus leucophaeus. Taxonomy (NCBI): domain Eukaryota; kingdom Metazoa; phylum Chordata; class Mammalia; order Primates; family Cercopithecidae; genus Mandrillus; species Mandrillus leucophaeus. The sequence goes on from NW_012102009.1 coordinate 794,618, forward strand.
TTTTTTTAGACAGAGTTTTGCTCTTGTCTTCAAGGCTGGAGTAATGTGGTGTGATCTCAGCTCACTGAAACCTCTGCCTCCCGGGTTCAAGTGATTCTTCTACCTCAGCTTCCCAAGTAGCTGGGATTATAGGTCTGTGCCACCACGCCCAGCTAATTTTGTATTTTTAGTTGAGACAGGGTTTCACCATGTTGTCCAGGGTGGTCTTGAACGCCTGAACTCAGATGATCCACCCGCCTCAGCCTCCCAAAGTGCTGGGATTACAGGTGTGAGTCACCAGGCCTGGCTTATTCTACCTTTCAAATATAGATCACAGTCATCCATTCTATGCCTCCTTCTGCCCAGTTTCAAATAATTGGTGGCCAGAATTATTGCGATTGCCACTTAGCACATATTCTTTTTGCTGCTTTTGCCCACCCAAAATGCTCCTGCTAAACTCGTCCTTTAAAACTGAAAATAAGCTAATTGTAGTAATGCCCACCATCAAACCAATCAATGGTTTATAATCAGGTTCCAGCCCATGACTGCAGAACCTCATGTTCTACCCTTCCCTGCACTGAACTCAGGCTCACAGATCTTACCCAGGCACCTTGGACACACTGAAATAGGAGTCCTGGTATAAATGGGCTTCCTCAGAAAATACTGTCCAACCATGCCTAAAGGGCCTGCCTCATTAGTTTTTAGCTCAAGCAACAGTTTATGTTTTTCATAGCAATGACCACAATTTCTAATGATTACTTTTATTTACTTTTAATCATTTGTGTCTTTCACAGAACTGTAAGGTTTTTGTGACCATATTCACCCTTGCACTCTTCTATCCTTTAACCTGGTGCCTGGCATGAGTAGGTGCCCAGTAAATAATCATTGAAGAAATAATGCAATGCAGAGTGCTCACAATAACAGGAATTTTTCCACACTGCACATATGATATTGGGCTGCTAATTGGGCTTCTAAATATAGAGCAAATAAATTGTGTAAAATAAGTCATGTGAGAAAATGAATATTTCTTGGAGAATGTGAACTTTGCATTCATTTAGCTTCTAGGTCCCAATTTATGATCCGAGGGCCGCATTAATGTAGGTTTTTGTGATTAATTATTTATGGGGCATTGAAATGATTTGCACCGAAAAGCAGATCCTGCTTTAAATAGCTTCAATATATCTGAAGACATTACTAGACACAATTCAAAAAATCTACACACAGATTATTATAGGTTTGCTGAAATTATATTAATTACACTTGTTATAACACAACATAGGGAAAACATTATTTGAAGGACTTTGTAAATGATTAAAGGGGCAGCTGTTTCAAGATCCAGGTGCTAAGGTGGAAATAGAAATTTACATCCAATTTTTTATTTCAAGGATTCTGTTAATCATGATATTATGGGCCTGATTTTCCTACTGACTACACAATCCAGATTTTATTTATCTCAAAGCTTGATGATGTTTGTTCTAACATTCACATTATTTTCATAGACAGTCAGAGGACATTTTTGTACTCTCATGATGGAAAAAAGAAATTAAAAGCAAAATATGCAGAAACATTTGAATTTATCTCAGACAATAGGGAGAAATTTATATAGAGACAAGAAAAAGAAGAGAATAAACTTCAAAGAATCTTCAAAAGAATTCCGAATTGTAGCATGTATGTTGTGTATACAAATATATAATATATATGCATGCACTCCCAACCCCGCCACCCCGCCCCCCACCAACACACACACACACACACACACACACGCACACTTCCCTGTAAAAGAGATCTGATTGATTTACAAATGGAAGACTGGAATCTTTCCCTATAGCAGCCTTTGAGGCACTTATTGGACTACTTCAGTCTTTTTCAACCTGGAGATAATGAAGCTTTTATGCCCCAAGTTATACATTGTATGTTAGAATTAACTTCTTTCCTACGCATTTAGTATAGCAGCAATTGTGTATCATTCTTAGAGAATTAAGAAAGTAGTCACTAAGTTCATTTTCTGTGTTCTGCGGTTGAGATGAGAAAATCTATATGGCTACCAGTAATTTGAAAACCACTGATATAAGAGATGGTTATACCATTACACAGAATAGTTTTGTCAAATAGACTACAAAAGTTCTGCCCTTCCCCCTTTACTTTTGAAAAGCAGACATTGTTAATCAATCATGAGACTCTGCTCCTGTGTCTGGATGATGCCTTTGAATTCTCCTGAACACTGTGCTCTAGGCAGCCATTACCAATCAATCAGAATCAAGAATACAAGATGAAGCCAAATTGCCATTCTGATGTGGAAGATTAGGGTGATTGAAAAAGGTGGATGAAGAAAAAAAGTAATATAATCAAACCAATCTTCTGATGAATTGCCTACCTTTCCTATTGAAAGGTTTTAACTAGTAACAAATATATTTGCATACCATGAAAGATATTTTCAGCTATTACATATTATCTTTAAAAGCATTAATTCTTTAGGTTATTTAAGATATTATTATACTGTATTTATTGAGAATAGTCATATAATTTGGCATATACATGGACAGAAAGAAAAAAAGGAATCAAAGTTGTGTACCTGTTAATAAGGAGAATGACATCATGGCTACTAAGAGAAAATTAAAAATTTATAAAGTATGAAAAGAGTAACCCTTGAAAAAGAGAGACCAGATTGAAACATGCCCTATGAAGTGGCTGATTCTTTTATTGTTTGCAGACAGTATGAACCCCAAGGTCTCCTAAACAGATATAGTAACAGCTCAATAAAGACCTTACAGATAGAAAAAAACAGTTGTGTCCTTTGCCCCCAGAACCCCTTTCCATTGCAGATGGAACCATATCTTACTGATACTCCTGCAGATTCACTTCCATCCAGACTCTGGGGATATATAGGCCACTAGCGGAGATGCTTATCTCTCCAACACCAATGAACCCTGTCTGTCCTCTCTTATTCTGCCCATGCTTCCTATTGTAATATCCAGACTTTTTCCCCTATTCCTTTCTTCTAAGCCAGTTCCAATTGTTCTTTCCCTATGTCTGAATTCTTGTTGGAGTTCTTTATTCTGAGCCCCTATTTGTTTTACTTGTTTGTTTTTAGGGCTTGGGAGTAGTATCTTGACACTTGGATTCCACCCAAGCTCAAATCTCAAACCCTTACACAGTCCTTGTCATATATTGTCACACCTGAAACTAATGGCTCTCTTATTGGGACCAGTGATGATGACAGAGATGATTAGTAATATCTTCATGTGTAATTATAATTATACATGAAGTTAATTATAATTATCTTCATTTCATGGACAAAGAAACCAAGTCTCAGAAGGGTTAAATACATTGTCCAACATTCACTGTGAGGAGGTGGTAGAGCTAGATTCAAACCCAGGACTGTTGATCTCTAAGTCTTCTTATTTTTTCTTTTCTTTTCTTTCTTTTTTTTTTTTTTCTTTCAAGATGGAGTTTCACTCTTGTTGCCAAGGCTGAATTGCAATGGCACGGTCTTGGCTCACTGCACCTTCAGTCTCCCAGATTCAAGCAGTTCTCCTCCCTCAGCCTCCTGAGTAGCTGGGATTATAGGCATGCACCACCACACCCAGCTAATTTTTGTAATTTTAGCGGAGACGACATTTCACCACGTTGGCCAGGCTAGTCTCGAGCGCCTGACTTCAGGTGATCCACCCACCTCGGCCTCCCAAAGTGCTGGGATTACAGGCATGAGCCAACGCATCTGGCCTAAGTCTTCTTATCTTTTCTAACATAACACATAGAAAGTCTCTGCCTGCTCTTCCCCCCTCCAGTAGATCTATTATTATTCATTCATGTATCTGTTCATTCAACAAATATTTACTAAGCAACCATCAGGCAGGATGTTAGATACTGGAAATACAGCAAGGATATATAAAATAGTTCTTGACCTACAGACGCCCAGGAATGCCCCAAATCTCCAATAACAAGGTACTGTAGATTTTCCACTTATTCCAAATAATGATAAACTTATTATAAAAGACTTCCTCAAAAGAAACTGTGTAGTCTGATGTGTGTTTTAGGAATACTATTCTCAGTGAGGAGGATATAGTAGATAGTGCATATGAAGGAGTAAAAGATAATTAATAAATTCATAAATAATCTAACAAGCAACAATGAACCCAATCTGGGTGATACTAGGAATAAACAAAGAGGAAGATGAGCCACATTTAGGTTGAATGACCAGGATTTGCTGAGTGACTGAATGTAAGGACTGAAGGAGAGAGAAGTATCAAAAATGGTTCTAAGGTGGGCACAAAAATATAGAAAAAACGAATAGTATCTACTGTTTGATATCACAACAGGGAAACTACAGTCAATAATAACTTGTGTACATTTAAAAATAACTAGAAGAGTATAATTGGATTGTTTATATCCTTTGTAACATAAAGGATAAATGCTTGAAGGGATGGATACCCCTTTCTCCATGATGTGATTATTACACATCGCATGCCTATATCCAAACATCTTGTGTACCCTATAAATATATAACTTACTATATACCCACAAAAACTAAAAGTAAAAAACTTAAATAGTTCTGAAGTCTCTAGACTATGATTCTGGATGGTATATAACACAAATGCCAGAGAATGGATATTTAAAAAAACAGAAACAAGTTTGTGGGAGAAGATAGAGCTGAGTATTTGAGGCACACATAGGGAACCAGGTACATTTCTAGTAAGCACTTGGAAATTACAGTTGGGAGCTTATGAATAAGGTACGAGTTCAATATAGAGATTTGATAATCATCTGTTGAGTGACGTCTGAAGTCATGGAATAAACGTGATGGTTGAAGGCGAAAAAGTTGAAAAAGAAGAAAAAAGTCCAAAAGTGAACATGAAAGTCAAACTTGCATTTAAAATACAAGTGAGAGAAGTGAAACTTGCAAAAGAGATTGTTGTACATTGCAAAAAATATCCACAATCCCTTCTTCACTCTTCCCTATAGCTTTGCCCCATGCAATGTGACTTTTAAGCTTTTCCTATCAAGAGGTAGAGTCTATTTTCCCTCATCTTGAATTTTAGTTGCCTTTTAGACTGGCTTTGTCAACAGAATTCAGCAGAAGTGATTATTTGACTTGCATGATTTCACATTCTTATTTAGAACTTTTAACAGTTGCCAAGTGTACAAGCCCAGGCTGTCCTGTGCAAGTGCAAGCTAGATGATAGGAGGCCTTCTGGAGCAGAAACAAGCCAGCCTAGTAGAGGCCATTCTAGGCCAACCATCCCCCAGTTAAGCCAGCAGCTAACCACAGAGACATGAGTGAGCCCAGCTGGGACCAGAACTGCCGAGATAAGCACAGCCCAAATTACTGACTTGTAGAATTTTAAACTAAATAAATGATTGTTGTTTTAAGCTATTAACTTTTAGGAGAGTTTGTCATGCAGTAAAAAGTAAAAGTAATTGATACAGAGATTGAGATAGAGAAGGAGGAGAGCCAGCATAAGCTAGCGTCAAGATGTAAGGAGGGAAAGAAATACAAAGAGAAGAGAGTGGTTGACAATGTGAACTATTCCAAACACACCAGACATAACTAACAATCTATTGCATTTGGCAAAAAGCAGGACTCTGCTAATCTGAAAGTGTAGTTTCAAGTAATGAGGTGGGTGGGGAAGACCAATGGCAGGAGAAATAGAGACTGAGAGTAAAGGCTTCATGTTCAATGTAATTAAGAAAAAGTTCCCTTCCCTGGGAGAGGAGATTAGAGGCAAGAACACTATGATCCTTAGTGTCTTCAGCAATAAAATAAGGAGGTTGGTCTTGATGGTTGTGGAAAATGCTTCCTTTACTTGTACTCTGTTGTTAGTGGGAGGCAAAAGAACTTGACACTCATACACACAGGTTTGAAATAAGACAGATGTGGCTGTTATTACAAACTCCTTCCCCTAATTTCTGTGTTTTTAATTTAAGGTTACATAGACAAAGTCTAAATTTTCTGATGTTAGATAATAATACTATTGATAACACTAATAATTATATCCACCCACTAGCATAACATATTACATTAAATTAAATGTCATAATGAGCTAGCACAGTGCCTGGCATATTTTCATTATTAATAGCATCATCATCATCATCATCATCATCATCATCATTATTGGCCCTAAAACTTGAACAAGTATTTTATTATTTATTTATTTATTTATTATTTATTTTATTATATTATACTTTAAGTACCAGGGTACATGTGCACAACTTGCAGGTTTGTTACATGGGTATACATGTGCCATGTTGGTTTGTTGCACCCATTAACTCTTCATTTACATTAGATATTTCTGCTAATCCTATCCCTCTCCCAGCCTCCCACCCTATGACAGGCCCTGGTATGTGATGTTCCCTGCCCTGTGTCCAGGCGTTCTCATTGTTC
>NW_012102009.1:802113-803266 GCF_000951045.1 Mandrillus leucophaeus
TTATTTCTGAGGCCTCTGTTCTGTTCCATTGGCCTATATCTCTGCTTTGGTACCAGTACCATGCTGTTTTGGTTACTGTAGCCTTGTAGTATAGTTTGAAGTCAGGTAGCAAGATGCCTCCAGCTTTGTTCTTTTTGCTTATGATTGTTTTGGCAATGTGGGCTTTTTTTTGGTTCCATACAAAATTTAAAGTAGTTTTTTCCAGTTCTGTGAAGAAACTCATTGGTAGCTTGATGGGGATGGCATTGACTCTATAAATTACCTTGGGCAATAAGTTCATTTTCACAATATTGATTCTTCTTATCCATGAGCGTGGAATGTTCTTCCATTTATTTGTGTCCTCTTTTATTTTGTTGTGCAGTCATTTGTAGTTCTCCTAGAAGAGGTCCTTCACATCCCTTGTAAGTTGGATTCGTAGGTATTTTATTCTCTTTGTAGCAATTGTGAATGGGAGTTCACTCATGATTTGGCTCTCTGTTTGTCTCTTATTGGTGTACACGAATGCTTGTGATTTTTGCACATTAATTTTGTACCATGAGACTTTACTGAAGTTGCTTATCAGCTTAAGGAGCTTTTGGCTGAGACGATGGGGTTTTCTAAATATACAATCAGGTCATCTGCAAACAGGGACAAGTTGACTTCCTCTTTTCCTAATTGAATACCTTCTATTTCTTTCTCTTGCCTGATTGCCCTGGCCAGAACTTCCAACACTATGTTGAATAAGAGTGGTGAGAGAGGGCATACCTGTTTTGTGCCAGTTTTTAAAGGGAATGCTTCCAGTTTTTGTCCATTCAGTATGACATTGGCTGTGGGTTTGTCATAAACGGCTCTTATTGTTTTAAGATACATTCCATCAATACCTAGTTTATTGAGAGTTTTGACTTGCGTGATTTCACATTCTTATTTAGAACTTTGAGCAGTTGACAAGTGTACAAGCCCATGCTGTCCTGTGCAAGTGCAACCTAGAGGATAGGAGGCCTTCTGGGGCAGAAAAAAGTCAGCCCAGCAGAGGCCATTCTAGGTCAACCATCCCCCAGTTAAGCCAACAGCTAACCACAGAGACATGAGTGAGTCCAGCTGGGCCCCTTCTGGGAGATGTCTCCCAAAAAGGCTACACAGGGGTCAGGGACCCACTTGAGGAGGCAGTCTGACC
>NW_012102009.1:803441-843948 GCF_000951045.1 Mandrillus leucophaeus
TCCCTCTTTTTCTATTGATTGGAATAGTTTTAGAAGGAATGGTACCAGCTTCTCTTTGTACCTCTGTTAGAATTCGGCTGTGAAATTGCATGGTCGTGGACTTTTTTTGGTTGGTAGACTATTAATTATTGCCTCAATTTCAGAGCCTGTTATTGGCCTAATTAGAGATTCAACTTCTTCCTGGTTTAGTCTTGGGAGAGTGTATGTCTCCAGGAATTTATCCATTTCTTCTAGATTTTCTAGGATTTTTGCCTAGAGGCGTTTATAGTATTCTCTGATGGTAGTTTGTATTTTTGTGGCATCAGTGGTGATATCCCCTTTATCATTTTTTTATTGAGTCTATTTCATTCTTCTCTCTTTTCTTCTTTACTAGTCTTGCTAGCGGTCTATCAATTTTGTTGATCTTTTCAAAAAACCAGCTCCTGGATTCATTGATTTTTTGAAGATTTTTTTTGTGTCTCTATATCCTTCACTTCTGTTCTGATCTTAGTTATTTCTTGCCTTCTGCTAGCTTTTGAATGTGTTTGCTCTTGCTTCTCTAGTTCTTTTAATTGTGATGTTAGCATGTTGATTTTAGATCTTTCTTGCTTTCTATTGTGGGCATTTAGTGCTATAAATTTCCCTCTACACACTGCTTTAAATGTGTCCCAGACATTCTGGTACCTTGTGTCTTTGTCCTCACTGGTTTCAAATAACATCTTTATTTCTACCTTCATTTCATTATTTACCCAGTAGTCACTCAGGAGCAAGTTGTTCAGGTTCCATGTAGTTGTGTGGTTTTGTGTGAATTTCTTAATCATGAGTTCTAATTTGATTGTATTACAGTCTGAGAGACAATTTGTTGTGATTTCTGTTCTTCTAAATTTGCTGAGGAGTGCTTTACTTCCAACTAAGGGGTCAATTTTGGAATAAGTGTGATGTGGTGCTGAGAAGAATGTATATTCTGTTGATTTCGGGTGGAGAGTTCTGTAGATGTCTATTAGGTCTGCTTGGTGCAGAGCTGAGATGAAGTCCTGAATATCCTTGTTAACCTTTTGTCTCGTTGATCTGTCTTATGTTGATAGTGGGGTATTAATGTCTCCCATTATTATTGTATGGGAGTCTAAGTCTCTTTGTAGGTCTCTAAGGACTTGCTTTATGAATCTGGGTGCTCCTGTATTGGGTGCATATATATTTAGGATAGTTAGTTCCTCTTGTTGAATTGATCCCATTACCATTAGGTACTGGCCTTCTTTGTCTCTGTTGATCTGTGTTGGTTTAAAGTCTGTATCAGAGACTAAGATTCAACCCTGCTTTTCTTTGCTTTCCATTTGCTTGGTAAATCTTCCTCCATCCCTTTGTTTTGAGTCCGTGTGTGTCTCTGCACATGAGATGTGTCTCCTGAATACAGCACACTGATGGGTCTTGACTCTTAATGCAATTTGCCAGTCTGTGTCTTTTAATTGTGGCATTTAGCCCATTTACATTTAAGGTTAATATTATTATGTGTGAATTTGATCCTTACATTATGATGTTAGCTGGTTATTTTGCCTGTTAGTTAATGCAGTTTCTTCCTAGCATCGATGGTGTTTACAATTTGGCATGTTTTCACAGTGGCTGGTTCCCATTGTTTCTTTCCATGGTTAGTGCTTCCTTCAGGAGCTCTTGTAATACAGGCTTGGTGGTGACAAAATCTCTCAGCATTTGCTTGTCTGTAAAGAATTTTATTTCTCCTTCACTTTTGAAGCTTAGTTTGACTGGATATGAAATTCTGCGTTGAAAATTCTTTTCTTTAAGAATGTTGAATATTGGCCCCCCCCACTCTCTTCTGCCTTGTAGAGTTTCTGTCAAGAAATCCACTGTTAGTCTGATGGCCTTCTCTTTGTGGGTAACCTGACTTTTCTCTCTGGCTGCTGTTAACATTTTTTCCTTCATTTTAATCTTGGTGAATCTGACAATTATGTGTCTTGGGGTTGCTCTTCTCGCAGAGTATCTTTGTGGTGTTCTCTGTATTTTCCTGAGTTTGAATGTTGGCCTACCTTGCTAGGTTGGGGAAGTTCTCCTGGATAATATCCTGAAGAGTGTTTTCCAACTTGGTTCCATTCTCCCCATCACTTTCAGGTACATCAATCAAATGTAGATTTGGTCTTTTCACATAATCCCATATTTCTTGGAGGCTTTGTTCATTTCTTTTTACTCTTTTTTCTCTAAACTTCTCTTTTCACTTTGTTTCATTAATTTGATATTCAATCACTGATACCCTTTCTTCCACTTCATCGAACCAGCTACTGAAGCTTGTGCATGCATCACGTTGTTCTCATGTCACGGTTTTCAGCTCCATCAGGTCATATAAGGTCTTCTCTATACTGTTTATTCTAGTTAGCCATCATCTAATCTTTTTTCAAGGATTTTAGCTTCCTTGCAATGGGTTTGAATATCATCCTTTAGCTCAGAGAAGTTTGTAATTACTGACCGTCTGAAGCCTACTTGTGTCAGCTCATCAGAGTCATTCTCCGTCCAGCTATGTTCCGTTGCTGGTGAGGAGCTGTGATCCTTTGGAGGAGAAAAGGCACTCCGGTTTTTAGAATTTTCATCTTTTCTGCTCTGGTTTCTCCCCATCTTTGTGGTTTTATCTACCTTTGGTCTTTGATATTGGTGACCTACAGATGGGGTTTTGGTGTGGATGTCCTTTTTGTTGATGTTGATGCTATTCCTTTCTGTTTGTTAGTTTTCCTTCTAACAGTCAGGTCCCTCAGCTGCAGGTCTGTTGGAGTTTGCCGGAGGTCCATTCCAGACACTGTTTGCCTGGGTATCACCAGCGGAGGCTGCAGAACAGCAAATATTGCAGAACAGCAAATATTGCTGCCTGACCTTTCCTCTGGAAGTTTCATCCCAGAGGGACACCCACCTGTATGAGGTGTCAGTTGGCCCCTTCTAGGAGATGTCTCCCAGATAGGCTACACAGGAGTCAGGGACCCACTTGAGAAGGCAGTCTGACTGTTCTCGGAGCTGAAACGCCATGCTGGGAGAACCACTGGTTTCTTTAGAGCTGTCAGACAGGGACGTTTAAGTCTTCGCAAGTTCCTGTTACCTTTTTTTCAGCTATGCCCTGCCCCCAGAGGTGGAGTCAACAGAGGCAGGCAGGCCTTGGTGACCTGCAGTGGGCTCCACCCAGTTCAAGCTTCCCAGGCTGCTTTCTTTACCTAGTCAAGCCTCAGCAATGGTGGACACTCCTCCCTCTGCCAGGCTGCTGCCTCACAGGTCGATCTCAGACTGCTGCTCTAGCAGTGAGTGAGGCTCCATGGGTATGGGACCCACCAAGCCAGGTACAGGATATAATCTCCTGGTGTGCCATTTGCTAAGACCATTGGAAAAGCACAATATTTAGGTAGGAATGTCCCATTTTTCCAGGTACAGTCTGTCACAGCTTCCCTTGGCTAGGAAAGGGAAATCTCCAATCCCTTGCACTTCCCGGGTGAAATGATGCCCCACCCTGCTTCAGCTCATGCTCCATAGGCTGCACCCACTGTCCAACCAGTCCCAGTGAGACGAACCAGGTACCTCAGTTGGAAATTCAGAAATCACCCATCTTCTGCGTCAATCACACTGGGAGCTGCAGACCAGAGCTGTTCCTATTTAGCCATCTTGGAACGGACCTTGAATAAGTATTTCTTTACTTTGTGCTTAAGTCTACATTATTATATTCCCCACTTGTTGGTCCCGTTCTGTTTAATAGCAATGCTTTATGGTTTTAGAGTATTTGACAGTTTCACCATGTGCTTTCACTGCATTGCATCAGGATTTACTGAACTTTCTCATATGGTTTCCTTTGGCCACCTTCAGTTCTTCTTTGGCCTTATAACAGATTAGAATTAGAGATAGAGATGACTTAAGGTGGTTACAGTAGGTTTAAGTTGCAATTGTCAATAAAGGAGGAAACAAGAAATATTAAGTACAAAAGAACAGATACCTGAAGCCATTCAGTGTAGGCGAAAGAAGCAAGCATCTAAATAGTAATTACACCATTATACTTCTGTGCAATATAATTGATATGCGTAATGATGACCTTACTTATTCAAAAAGCCATTAAAGTACATAGATATTCTGTTTTCTAAAGTAGAAACTTTTTTAAAGGCTAAGATTGAGCAACAAAATATGTTTTATGAGTATACTCTGAGGTAAAAATCCAGTACAGTACATTACAGAAGGCAGAAAAGTAGAATTGTTCTTGGTATGGTAGTGGAGATAAAGACCCTAACTACACCCACCTAACTTGATAAAGACCTAATTTGACATCCCTGTTGCACAGGAAGGGTCATTCAGAACCTTAGAAAATGATGCAGAGCAAAGCATGAAATTAATTTTATTTTCAGAAAATAAACTTCAAAATACATAAAATACAGTTTGGTGTATTAAGGGGTACATTATCTGGGGAAAAGTCTCCCCTACAGAAAATTGTAGTCCTTCACAATTTTAGATAAATAAGGTTTAACTCCTTTTTTTTTAAGTAGGAAATTTTCTCAAATGTCATTTTTAATTATTATAGAGCAATTCTACTGACATTCACGGAAGCATAACTTTCATGGGAGAGCCTCAAATAAAATTCCTTTATTTCCACCTCATAAAACATTCTTCCTGTGCAAAGTATATCCCTAACTAAGAAGTATGTATTACCAGTCTCTTGAAACACATTGTCAGCTAATATCAGAACATTCTCCCCTAGCTACTAGCTTTTAAATGCTTTCTTTGCTCATGAACTCAAAAGCAGGTCTAACAAATACGAGTTTTCAAGCAAAAAACAAAGAATTAAGTGGGAAACTGAAAGTTACAAATTAAAATTAGGGTTGATATCAGTATAGACAAAAAGAAAAATTGATAGATAAAGATCCTCAGGGCTTCCAAAGAACTCCAGTCAGTCAGCATGACACACATACAAGTTTTGCAAACATAATTTCTTTTTTTTATTACCTAGGAACATTAGGATATACTTTCTTGACTGTAATAATTGTGTGCAGTTAATTATAAATGAAACAGAAGTGTTGGTAATATTAGAGACTTGTACTCTGCATAAAACTGGAAATTACTGCTATTACTCTTGGTTGCTAGAGAATATTAGGTCATAGATGCTAATTAGCAGTTCATAGCCCTCCTACGGGGGGAAATCTCATTACCATATGAAACTGTGTTGGTTGCCAAACCCACCACACATAGTACTCTGACCATTTTTGTTTGAACAATTATATGGTATGATAAAACTAAAGATCAGCTTTGCTGTGTATGAGCAGGACCATGAAGGCTAACATACACAGTCTCATATTTTCCAACTAGTTTAAGAAAAACAACCATATTACACTTTGAGCCTCCCAGTCAGTGTGTGGAAACTGATTAAAAACAAAAAGACAGAAGTTTTCATCTTTACAAAGCACAAACAACAGGATCTCCCACTAAAAATATGTTCTCAAAACAACAAAAAAATGAAGAAACAAAAGTATTGGAGGATGGGAGAGAAATTGAAATGGTTCTAGGACCTCTCTAATGGGTAACTTATTATATAGGTTCATATATGTATATACACACACTCACACACATGACCAGCCCTGACTTTATCTATATTTGTATTTATACAGATACATATAACTTATGTATCTATATCAGATAAATAGATAGACAGATACATACATACATACATACATACATAGATGATAGAATCTTTTTAATATAGTTCAATACTTTAAAAAGATAACATTTCTTTGGCTTATTTTGGTACTTTGTTTTTTTTTTAAGATAATTTAAAAGCTACAATTTATTACAGTATTTCCATTTATTCCATTCTACACGTACTTTTACTGATACAAAATCATTTGAAGAAAGGTATTGAAAGAAAGAGGAACATATTAAAACTACAACCTGAATTTAGTTATTTCTACTAAAGCAAGAGAAATTAGATAATGCATAAATCCTGGCTGCTCAGTCAAATTAGGTTTTATATTGAAATATAAACTACATTTGTGGTGAAAAAAGAATATTAAATTCTTTATATCTATATCCTAGGATACACATGGCCATGCCCACCAATACATATACACAAACACTAGTGACCAAAGAAGTGTCCTTAATGAGTGAGACAAGAAGCCTAGGAATAAATCAGAGTCACAAGAATATATAGATTCTTTATTTTAAAAAAGGTACATTCATTTCTGGTCAGTGTAAGGACATGCCCCACTTTTAATTGGCTTCTTTTCTCTTCCCAGAAATGGTATATCCATTTTCACCTGTGGAAGTAAAATTAATTAAAGGAGCAATAACTTGCAAAAATTGGAAGAGTAAATCTTTCCCCTCTGTATTGTATCAAAGGTTCCACGTGTTACAAAATGCCTTTACCCTCCTCCTAAGCTCTTGCCAAGGCTTAAACTTAGCCTAGAATCCAATATAAATGGACTCTGAGTTCATTTCACAAAGGCGAGAAAGAATTGGGGCTCTGGTGAGAATTAGTGAGGAAGACAAACCAACTCTGTCCTGAATCAGCAGAAGACAAGAGATGGGAGGAAGGAGCGAACTAGGAGCATCTTGTTTTAATTTACACACTTCAACCTCATGAGAAGAGAATTTTCTTCTTGGATGTCTTGAACTGAATCAGATCTCTGTTATGTGCATCTTATTGCCAAATATTCTGACCCATCGTCCCCGTGAAAGCACTTTAAATTGTGCTACAACTTCTGCTTGAAAATATGCTGCTGCTGCTGAGATGGCTTGTGGCCATCAGCTATGGGTACCTGCCAGTAGAATACTGGAATGTCAGTATTTCATTTTGTTTTATTTCATAGTAATACATGTCAATTGAAAAAAATCATTAGAAAATTCAGTAGGGGAAAATACCTCAATTTCTATAACAAAAATAATTATATATTTTGTTAACATTTTGTTCTGTGTTTGCCTGCCTCTACATATCTATCTGTCTATAAACAACTATTGCAACAGCTTATATTAGTGATTTTTTGTTTACAGTATTTTCAAATTTTGGTCCTCACAAAAATGTGGGGAATAAGAATACTACACAATTGTGTGATTGTGTGTATGTGTGTGTGCGTTATTTATCATCCTACTCTAACAATTGTCCCACCTGTTCCATCAAAAGCAAAGGTTAATTACATTTCTGTGGAGCTTCCAGCAGAAGGCTACTTTTCTCCCACTAAATTACAACAAGAGTAAATTAGAGGTTTTCAGAACTTCAGGGTTTTGATTGATGAATTCATTAATTCACCTTTTCAAAGGGAGGGCTCATGTTTTAAATATTTTATGTACAATTTGCATGTTGGCATTTTTAACAGCTTTTAAAAAATTAGACAGTGCTTAAGAGAAAGGTCAAACTGATCACCCTGGAGCCCGGATGCCTTTGTAATGCACAGAGCAAGAGGCAGGGTTAAGTCTTCCTTGTCTTTCTCTTTCCTGAAAATTAGTCTGTCCCAGGCAGCTACTTTGGCTGCTTGTATTGTTCCTTCAAATATGGTTCATGAGATATTAGAGTTCTATTACCCAAATTGAGATCTCTTTGCATCAGGGTAGGTATGGACACTATCCAATAAAGGTTTGGCTTTTATTTCACCTTGCATATCTATGTCAGCAAATACATGAAAATGGCATTTCATTGTCCAAATAAAACCTTTCCATCCAAGTTTTATGCACTTTAATATATTCTACATCCAGTCATTGATGCACAGGTATCTCTCTACACTTGCAAGACAATCCATAGGTGTTTGTGAACTCTGCTTCTGACAGATAGAGTCTTGCAGTCATTGAACGCATTATCTCTGATTTAAGGAAATATGAATCATTTGTATACATATAATGTGACGTCAGAGAAATAGTAAAAGAAGTAGTAGAAACTGGATGTAATAATCAGTGCCATTGTTTTCTTCTCTCACTAAAGCTTCCAATGGAATACTCTATGCCCCCTCAACACCCCCAATACCTTTTACCTTATTTTGACTACTTTTTAGAATTAATGGAAAAACAAAGCAATTGCAAAAGTTTTGTTCAGTTTTTTTGCTCAGTGGACCAGAATTAACTCTGATTTTAAAAAAATAGAGATAGAGCAAAACGGAGGTGGGCAATCAACATGACTCATTGATGGTGGGCAAAATTACCATCAGATGGGGTAGACAGAAATGGGTATGCAGATACACATCCAGGCACAAATTCCAGGACAAGTCATATAAAACAGACTTTATTTAAAAGCATCTTACAAATAAAAGAGGAGTCTTATTTTAATGCCCTATCTGCTTAATGCAACCTCAACCCAAATTGGTTCACGCATTCAGAATATTAAGCAGAGATCGAGTGTAATGACTTAGCGTTTTCAGGACATTGAAGAAAGAACTGTTAATGTATATGGAATTTCATCGTTATTAAAATCTGAGGCAATGTTTTTGCCTTTCTCTGTTGGTGAGTCCATCCTATTGCTGCACACAACGGCGTGTTCTTGGCCTCATTCTCAGTCCTTAATTTATACTCCAAAAATATGTACATGTTGAGCCAGATGCTTGCAGTGCCTAAGGTAACTCTCTAATAAATTAGGCACTGGAGAAAATAGAATTAACCCTTTTACCAGGAGTATTGCATAGAGACCAACTTCATTTTACATAACGCATTGTCTGAAAATTTAACTCTACAAAAAAAGTAATTATAATGTACTGTAATTTTACATACAGTACAATATTTTTAATGCTTACAAAACAGCTTTTATTTACAAAAACTTTTTTTTTTTCAAATAACTCTCTAGGAATTTGTCTACTGGGCAAAGCTACGTACTTCTAAAATGAAAAATATCTGTCCTGGGGAGAAAAATCAACTATGTTTCCCAAATGTACCCCATAGTGTTTTTAATCCACAACTTTAATATAATTCACACCTGAGGCATTAGAAGGCTAATCATTAATTGCAAAAGGAGTGTTTAGAGCAAAGTTCTATGTGTCTTATCGATATGCCTATTTTATTTTAATTCAGAAAAGCTAAATTATTGAGTTATTGAAAGTGCTTCATTTTTACTTTTCTTTTAAAGGTTGAAGATAGTTCATCCTTTCTTTCATATTCTCTCTTTAGTTCAAATGACTGAACGTTCTTTGAAAATATTGGCTTCACATGCAACTAATCTAAGCTGTTTATAACCTTAGTGTGTTTGAGTCACACTTTTAATACTTCAATGTTTGACAGAATACTTGAAGGGATAAAAGGCTCAAAACAACGCTGAACAAATCAGTAATAATTACATTACAATGACAATTACAGAACAACAACATAGCAGAATGTCTCTACAAGCATTCTAATTGCACACTTCACTTGGTTACCCTTTTGCACCATGCTGAGTTTATGAGTAGGGCCATCTCTAGCCCCAATCCATTTAAAACATTCATGAAGCAAAGTTCTTTCATGTTCCAGCAAATTTACAGTAAGTTATATACATCACTCTATCTCCTCAACCTTCTAATAGAAACTTCTATAATTACTATATCAACATAGGTATAGCAAAGAAAAGTTTTGCCCATTGAACTCAACCTGATGTTTACATTAGAAATGTTGTGGGAATAAACATTGTGTCTTAGGAATCTAAGTGACTCTCTGACCTAGTCAACCTCTTGAGAAACTTCAAAATTCTTAACATCTGAATGAGCATATTTACCTTACACAGTCACAAGCCTTCTTCTCTGTTGGGTTGGGTGAGGACAGTGGGTGAGAATTGAACCTTGTAAAGAGTTTCACAAGATGTTGAAATTTCGGCAGATAACTTTTTCACTCGACAAAATCTTGCCACTTGGTCATCCTTCTCTGTTTCTCTGATATACACCATCACCCTGCTTTCTCATTTATGTCAAGTTTTATTCCTTATAGCACTTTTATAGGCTCATAATCATGTGTTGTATGTATTCTCATATGCTCCTTTTAAAACTAAGTCTAATTTGTCCTTCTTTTGTTGTCATGAACATCTGCCCCCTCACAGACTGTTGAATCCATTTAAAATAAGATCATTTTCCAGGTACAAGTAAACTTGTCCCCCCACACACCCCCCTGCAAAAAGAAAGTCTTTTTTCCAAATTTCTTCAATATTATGGTTACCACACATAGTCACATTAAAAATATCAGTTCAAGGATGACATAATAGCAAGATTTTGAAGACCATTTTTTATGGTAGCAGCATGCATTTTTCATATCTTGGAGTTTCCTTTCTGTTCAGCATAAAGCTGAATATTCTTTGGTATAAGAATATAAAACAGACTTACATGTATCCCCAAATTAAACATTCACTGCTCAATTCTGAATTTGCTAAGAGACAAAATTTTAGCCTAGAATCATAAGACACAAGTTAACAAATTCAACTTGCAGCTCAGTAAATACTTCTATCATAGACATGATATGATACAATCATAAAAAGCAAATGTAAAGGGAAATTATTGTTTAAAAATCAGTGTTTCCAACATAGGTATGTGAAATTTAAAATTGGAAACATTTAACAACCATCCATTTAGGATAGTTTCAATGGTCTTTGGATTTAGTTTTAACAATAGAAAAAAAAAAGTTGTAGTAAAAACTTCTCAAGGTTAGAAATGTACCTTGACATGACAATATAAGGCAAAATATATAACGTTATCTAAGGGCTTCTGAATTTTAAGCCCAACAATGACATACACATGTTGCTATGGGAAAGTCACTTTACCAGTCAAAATTTGCTCTTTCCGTTAGCTAAATTGTGGTGGTAAGATACAAATGTCTGCCCACATTTCAGAGGATCAAAATGACTTAATGCACATGAATAGGCCTTAAAATCACAATAAGCATGCAAATACAAACGATTAGTATTATTCAGCAATAAAATTAATGCATATAAAAATACTCATGTGGAGTTGTATTTCAATTATACCAATTCTGTTAAAATACAGATTCCTTTTAGATTAAATACAGATTCCAGAGCTTGGACACATTTATTGGGGCTTCATTTTATTTGATAGCATTGCCCTTTCACAACATTGTGAAATGTTTTATTCACTTGAATTACTTTTGAAACTGTTAAGTGTTCATTAAAAGGGACAAAATATGCCTGAAAAAAAAAATATATATATATATGTCTCTACCTAAGTTTACATACATTTAAAATACACCCTTTGCAAAACTTACTACATTCAAAATTTGGGGTTTGTGGCTACAACTTCTGTAGTTCCGAATAGTAATATAAATTATTGTTTTGCCTTTTATATAATTGATAATTCTAGATACTAGAAACAAAACCATAGTCGAATTTTATTATTTGCTGTAGACATGTGCTTTATAAAGTCACTGGCAACACTGAATTAGCAAATATGGAATCATTGCTTCTAGGGGAAATAGGTTAGATTTCACCAATCCAACAATACATAACCTTGTTTTATGTGTCTTTCTGTTTAAGGAAACCTTATTTAATATATATTGTTGATTAATTAACGCATGCCTGAACAAAGCTTATCTAACACACACATTTTCTCCATAAGGCACGTCACTGCAACCTTCTCGCGCTTAAAAACAAGAGACAATACTTCAGCACTATATTTGAGGGCCATTTTATACTGTAAAACCCCCACCACAAACACAAAAATACAAAAAAGAAGTGGCACAAAATAGACAGTGAAGAGGACAGTTGTACACAGCATGAGAACTGAAGCAAGAGGGCAGAGCTTTGCCTTGCTCTGCTTCAGCTGGGAAGAGGCACAAAGGTTTAGTCCAGTTTTTCACCACTGCACAAATCTGCAAAAGCACCATGAGTGTTGTTACAAATAAATTTTATAAATAAATTTTACAAATAAAGTTACAAATAAATTTTAAAGAGTAGCCAAATTTGAAATCTACCAATGAAGACTGAATATATTCTCTAAGAAGTTCACAGGATTCTGAGGTTGAACAAAATTAGCGACTTATTGGTTCCTCCTGTGTGAGGCTGCCCTTTGGTAGGGAGCATCGAATATGCCGGAAGCAGAGCTGTAAAGTCACTATTCACCACTTAAGAATCAGTGTCTGTTTTTCCCCTGTAACTCTTTCATTTAAAGAGCTATCCTGCAAATGTTTTTGTTTACAAATTCTTTTGTGGAACAGGTTAGATGACTATTTTTTTTTTTTATAATTTAGGACATCTGGGAGTAAGCTTGTGTAAACAAATTCCTTTTGCTTCCTCTCCTACCCCAATCCTCCAGAGCTATCATCATTTATCATCTGTAGCTCAAAAGGATAGAGGGTCTCAGTGGAATAGCACTGAACTGAGGAGCATTTGCTTTCCCGGTCAAGCCATTGCCATGGCCTTGTAAAGATAAATCTGGCTCACTCTGGCTTTCATCCTGGTAAACCACTGTCATTACAAAGGAAAAGTTCATTTTTACCCTGTAGGTTATGTTTCTTTTAATTTCCTACCATCTCTACTGAGAAGAATTCTCAGTATGTGAGGTGGGTTTGGTACGTGTGCAAAGACAACGGCCAGGTTTCAGTCATCTGTGCAGAGTCCTGGCCACTTCATCCATTTCCTCTGCAATACCTCATCATCAGTGAAGGAAGAGGACAAACTGGCCTCAAAGGTGGAACTGAATCTTTCTGCATCTTATGACAGGTTCTATTCATTAAAAAGCCTGCTAGAGCCATCATTGCTTATACCTGTTTCTGAGATTGCTGCTTTAGCATTTTATGTGTTGATCTCCGGTGTTCTAGAAATAATGTTCCACAGCATATTTGTTCACTAGATTCTAGTAGATATTTTAATGCAATCAAAGAAAAAAAAAAAAATGCTAGGAGTAGGGACCCGGGATTTAAGTTCTGCTGCCGCAAGCTGTATAAGGCTGGGTAGACCACTTAATCTCCTGGGCTTTATTTTCCATATCTGTTAAATACAGACAGTAATAGCTACTTCAAAGGGCAAATATAAGAATCTAATGAGATAACAAATGCAAAAGTGTTTTATAAACAGTCCAGGGCTTTAGGAATAGGATTTTTTATATGACATAAGTCAATGTAAATACAGTAATTATACAGTAACATCATTATTTCTAAAATAATCTTTTAAAATACAGTAAAACCACAGCTTTTTCTGAGCCAGAACTCTTAATTTTGTTATTTTTGTTGTTTCAGAAAAGAAATGTTTAAGGAAATTTATATACAGGTAAGTGCCAGGAAACAATAATAGAACTCTTGAGTCTGATATCCATAGAAAGTTCCATGTCTATGCTAGAGGAATAAATCATCCATACGAACCTTCTATTCCCCAGGGCAACCAAATTTCATAAATTGGTTTCCAGGTCCTCAAAGCAGAAATACTTGACATGACATTGTTTTTGTGATTTGCAGACTGACTTGGTTGAACACATAGCCACACCCTCAGAAGCATGAGTGCAAATTTATGCTTAACTCAATTATGTAACATGTAAACAATCAAAAGAGTGGAGAAAAGCTGCCTTGGCTCAGTTTCAGATTTGCTCACATAATTAATATTGATCAAAGTCATCAGATAATTGTCAGTCTTGCCCAGTTTTTTAAGTAACTTTTCTATTTTCATTGAGAAAGCTGCTTCAGATCTAGGTTTTAGAACATTTGTTTTGGATGTCTTTCTCTTGATCTAAATTGCTTTATCTCCTGTCTGCAAAGTCCCAGTAACATTCTGACGGTTAAGACAGGCCACACCTTTCAGGTGAAATCTCACAACAACAGAGTCAAATGAAGACTTTCACTCCCCACAAACTCCTTTTAGCCATTGTTTTCCCTCACGGTATTCACTTCAAGTCCATCACACATAAACAAACTAAAATTTGATCAATACATGCTTGTTTAGGACCCTTTTTATGACTAATGTTTAAGCCAATTTAGCTTGTAAGCTTAGAGTGGACTTCATCTATATTGTGTTTGATATATTGTGGTTTATTCAATAAATACTTAACAGCAACCAAAGAATTGGACCAATTGACGTGTCAGCTTTATGGATTTAGTGGATGACTGGCACTTTAAAAAATCCTTTAAAGGTTGAATAAAATAAAGTATGAATCACTAGAATTAACTGTCTCTGAATATTCTAGGACTACAAATGTTACTCTAATCAACAAATAATGAAAGAATCAAGCTGTTGTTTCACGTAACGACAGACTTCACGAAATCTTACTTCAGCTGTTAAGGGAGCTCTCTTGGTATGAAATAGCTCGTTTTTAATACTCAGTTGGAATGAACTTAGTGTCGCTTTTGTGTTGTTTTTCTTAGAGACACACCTTAAAATCCTATCTTTTTGTTTAACCTTTTTGAGCTTCCTTTCCCAATGGGTAGGCACATCTCATTCCTATATATGTCTCAATGTTAGATGCCGTAAGTATTTGATGAGTAACTCTGCATAGTCCATTGATCATCTATAAGGAAACTAACCCCTTCAGGGGAGAAAACAGGTCTCCTCCACAGAGACAAAATTTTATGCATACAGGAACTGCAGTCGGTTTTATGAACCCTTAATATTTAGGGAACAGATTTGGTTGATTCTAAAAATCACCTCTGTCCCTTTTTAACTTGGTGGTATGCTTCAATTATACGTAAAATAGAAGGGACCGTGGAATGCCCCTTGACAACAGCAATATGCAGTAGCATATATGCCCACATTTCACTGAAACAAACCTGTTTCCAATTTATTTTAAAGGCCCTTTGGCCTTTATAAATGTTCTGGCTGGCCACCTGCTGAATATGACAAGCACTTGGCTAAGAAGACTTGAGTGAGGTAACTGTGGTATTTGTGGCTTTCATTCTTTTCTTTGGCAAATCATAGGGTTCAACAACAGGGGAGAAAAAATGGTATTAATACCCTGACTATCTAAACACGAGTTACTCTTTTCTCCCCCTTTAATGAATCAAACTTACTATTTTCTTTTTATAATGCAGAGAATGCATCAACAAGGAATTTGAAAAGCTGATTTTGTGAGGGCATGATATGTGTCTTCCAAGAAAATTAGCAGCATTTTGAAAACTCAAACACCTTATTTATAAAATCCAAGGTTTGTAGCTTAAGTTTAACCTTTGAGTTGTTAAAAGTAGTTCATGGTATCATTTTATTAGTTAAAATAACATATCAAATAACTATACCTGGTATGGACTATGTGCAAAGTGCTACACTGAGGGCCTTAGAAAGTCCAAAGACACTTAAGAGATACCCTCAATGAGCTGATGGTATAGTCAGGGAAATGTATACAAAGTGACTATTCAAGAAAAAAACAACCGCATACTAGGATAATAAAAGTATTTGTTTTGTAAAGTGAAGCCACAGACTCAAAATTTAAAATAAGACTCTATCTTTTACTAAAAATTGCATGCCAGGAGGAAGAGAAGACCAAAGTAGGCAAATAGCTTCATGTCTCTTTGCTCTTTAAAATGTCAAAATTAAAGGTTTTATCATATTTACAGATACCACCTAAAACTCTTTTTAGGGAAACCTTTTGGGGTTAGTGGTAAGAGTGTGAGTGGGTAGATTTAGGGACATTTGGAAGAGGAAATGGAAAGAAAAGTAGCTTTTGATATTCGGAGTGATTAATATTTGGAGACACCAAATGGTACATTTTTAGAGGGGCTGCAGAATTTGTTTTTGCTCTAAAGGCTTTTTCAGGCTTTCATTAGAAAAGCAAAATCATTAATATAACACATTTAATTTATAACTGAAGACATTCTTACTGTCATTTATCAGATGGGGGGAAATGTCATAGATTTATATCAATAATCTGTGGAGACTGAAATGTGATCCTTGATCTCAAGGACACCTTCTGTTTATTCCTTAGACACCTAAAACTCCAATAACCAGAAACTAAACTCTTGAACTTTCCCCCATTTCTCTTGCATATCCTGTAGCTGGAAGGACACCACTAAAATTCCAGCCTTTTTCCTAGTCACACCTATGCAGTCATTATCATCTTTAGCTCTGTATTTGAAATGCCTCCCACATATTCCACCTTCCTCTCTGTCCTGTACACCGTCACTAGGTTGTCCTGCTTTTGCGACCCTCCTCCACACTGCCAACAGAGTTCTACTGCTAAAATGCAAACATGTACAAGTCACTACTCTACTTAAAACTATCTAACAACCATACCTAGCCAAAGGATAAAGTCTCATGCATTTAGCATGGTAGTAAAAGGTCATTTGCCATCTGGCTCCTCTTTACTTTTCAGCCCCTTCTTCCTTCATTGTCTCCTTCCACCTTGGTTCTAGCCTCGTTGAACTGTTTGCAGTTCCCCAAACCTGCAGATATATATATCTGCCTTTTTATCTGATGTTACTTCTCCCCATCCTTCAGAACACAGCTCAGCTGTCACCTCCTCTTGACCACTGCTTTGCCCAGGGAGAGTCAGCTGTTTCTTCTTCTGTCCTTTATCATAAAACTTAGAACTTGTTATTGGAATTTATCATGCTCTCTGGACTGTGTGCTCTTCAAGAGCAGAGGCCGTAAGACCATTCGTCATTGACTGTCTATCATCTAGCAGTTCTCCATAAATTTTGAGTGAGCGACTGAATAAGTATCTTGCTATTTTTCTTACACTGAATGTGAGTTGCTCAGTTGTGGACAATATCTTATTTATCTTTGTGCTCAGAAAAGCATCTGAGAGAGAGTAACACTTGCTAAATGTTTGTTGAATTAATAAGATAAAAATTATCTGGTATCCTGAAAATAGACTGATGGGCTAAATTTATAGCATAATACGTAACTACAATATTGCCCCCAGAAGCAGTGAGATTTTTTATTATTTTAGTGCATTTTATTTTCTAATATAAATTGTGTAATGTACTTGCAAAGGATGTTAATAAAATTATTTTTTAAATTCTGTGTTTATAGGCTAAGATTTCTAGAATCTTTACTTTAAAAATAATAGTGGTAGTTTCATTTTAGAAGATAAATATAGCACTCTTTCTCTTAGCTTATAATGACAAAACAAAATTTTTTCAATTAGTATATTTTTCTAAGCTAAAATTACGTATTGAGGGCTTAAGGCACTGTGGTAAGCACTTTCTATGTCATTTAATGCTTACAATAACCCTACGTGGTTTAAGTTATCTTATTAGTCTCATTTTGCAGATAGAGAAACTGAAGATTAAGAACATCACCCTGCCCAAGGTCATACAACAAACACAAAGTAAGATTGGGATTTGAAACATTTGGGATTTGAATCATTTACAAAAACAGAACGTTAGTTATAACCCTCCTATATCCCTTTCTGCTATAAGATACTTAAGTAAAAGTCCTAGAGAGGACATTTCTCTTAATTAATAAAATATTAGTGGTATAAATCCATGTAATTATATGCTACAATTACAGGCAATGAGACAAAACAGGTTTGCCTAAAGTAGCACTAAAAAGACCATTGTCCTCAAATGATGTGTATCGAGTACATCCAGCCATACTGCATATCCAGCCATACACATATATTTATTGTGTCGTAGGCACCAACTGCTCTGTTATGCACTTTATATTTGTAACCTCGTTAAATACTGAAAAGCTCTGAAAACCCAATGCTATAACCACTATTTCGTAGATGAGAAAACATATTCAGAAAGATCACCTAAGTGCCCTTTATTAATGTTTTGTTTTTTTAAATCTCTAGTTACTGAGGAGAAAAACACAAATATAGAAAAGTGTGCAAATCTATAAAGGTTTTGTATAATTGATTATCACAAAGCAAACACCCAAGTTGCTATAAGATAAGAAATAGAATCTTGGCAGTTCCCAGAAGTCCCCTTACATGCCTTCCCAAGCACAATACTATGTCTCAGACATAACCCACTCTCCGGAGTTCCAAGACTACAGCTTAGTTCTGTCTGTTTACAAAATCTACACAAATTAAATGTTTGAATGGGTATTTTGAGTCTTTTTTCAATATTGTTTATAAGGTTAATCCATTTTATTATGTATACTCCCAATTCATTCTTTTTCATTGTTATATATAATTCATTTCTTTTCATTGCTATATAGATAAATGTAAATATATATACACATATACACATACTTATGTGTGTATATATGTACATACATAAATTTTAGTTTTACTGTTCATAAGCACTTGGATTGGCTTCATTTTGGGTTTGTTCTTAATAATTTTGCTATGAATCATTTTAAACATATTTCTTTGTGGCCCACATGCATGCCTTTCTCTGGGTGTATACTCAGGAGCAGAATTGCTGGATACTAGGATACATGCATATCTAACTTTAAAAGACAATGATAAACAATTTCCAGAATGGTTATAATAATATATACTCTGTACAACAGTAAAAAGAGATTCAATTGCATGATATTCTCATGAACTCAATATTTTCAATAGTTATTTGGTCTTTTTATTTTTAGCTATTCCAATGTGTATAGTGGCATATCATTGTGTTTTCAGTTTGTACTGCATTGATAGCTAATGAGGATGAACACATTTGTATATTTTGTTAGTCATTTTGATATCCTTTTAAAGAATGTTTAAACCTCTTGCCAATTTTTCTATTGTGTTTTATGGGTTTTATATGATTATTATTGATTTGTGGAACTTTATATTTTCTGTATAGAGGTCTTACACATTTCTTATTAGAATTATTTAGAGCTACTGGCTATTTTTGATGATATTTTAAATAGTTTATTTTTCTTAAATTTTGTATTCCAAATGATTTTTGCTAGTATACAAAAATACAACTGATTTAAAAACTATTCTTGTACTTAGCAACTAAGCTGACCTATTATTCCTGTAATTTATCTATAAATTCTTTGGATTTTTGATATATGCAATTATAGTATCTATTAATAATGATAGGTTTATTTATTTCTTTATGAAACTCATATTGTTTATTTATCTTCTTGGCACATTTAACTAGCTAGTATTTCCTTTACAATATTGCTTGTCCCATTTACACTAATGTAATCCCAACTATATTTTGATTTAAGTTGATCATCTGTTTTTTATGTCCTGCCTTTTCTATGTATTTTTTCTTTTCTTCCCTGTTTTCTTTTGGAATTATTTGCTATTTTTAAATTTTTCAATTATACTTTATTAACTTTTCCTATTCCTTTTCTGTTTATTCTAGAGATTGCCACATGTACTTCTAAATTTCTTCAAATCACTGTGTAAGTTACTAATTTTACCTTTGACATAAGGACCCTAGAACACTTGAACACCATTGACTTCTTGTGTATCTAAATTCTTTGTATATTGAAATATTCAGAAGATGTTATTCATATTGTTTATTAAATTTAGCATTAATTTAGATTTCCCCACATGTTTAGTTTATGTTGTTGATGGTGGTGTTTTTATTTCATTCCTCTTGAATCTGCAACTTTCCATCTGGGATCTCTTTGCTTCTGCCTAAAAAATATCTGTTGGTGTTTCTTTTAGTTCAAGTCTGCTAGTGATGAATTTTCTCAGTTTGTTTCATTTTAAAGTTTTTATTTTATTTAACTTCCCTTTTTTTTTTTTAAATGGAGTCTCACTCTCTCACACTGACTGGATAGGAGTGCAGGAGCGCTATCTCAGCTCACTACAGCCTCTTCAAGTGATTCTCCTGCCTCAGCCTCTAGAGTAGCTGGGATTGCAGGCACCCACCACCAAGCCCAGCTAATTTTTAGTTTTTAGTACAGACGGGGTTTCACCATGTTGGTCAGGCTGGTCTTGATCTCCTGACCTCAAGCAATCCACCTGCCTCTGCCTCCCAAAGTACTGGTATTACAGGCATGAGCCACCACCCCCAGCCTAACTTTCATTCTTGAAGGATATTGTCCCTGAGTATTAAATTCTAAGTTGACAGTTATTTGCTTTCTTGTATTTAAAGATGTTACTGTCTTTTCTTCTGGTGTCTATTTTTTCTTTGCAGAAGATAGTTGTCAGTCTAATTATTTTTCTTTTTATATTTTCTTCATGTCCTTTCTGTTTTTAAGATACTCTTTTTTTCTCTGTTGGATTTTAGCAGTTTATTTAGATACAATATTTTAAAAAATCTTTCTTGGGATTCACAATACTTCTTGAATATGTGTCTCGATGGCTTTTTTCAGTTGTGGAAAATTGTCAGCAATTACCATTTTATCATAGGTCACTTATACCCCATTTTCTTGCATCATTATTTCTAGGGCTCTGGTTTCATCGCTATTAGACCTTCTTAAAGTTTTGTCCTCTATGTTTTTACCCTCTCTTCTTTAATTTACATTCTTTTTACTCATCATTAGTTTGGATAGTTTCTTCTGATCCATCTGTTGGTTTACTTTTTTATTCTTCAATTGTATCTAATGTGCTGTTACCTCCACTGAGTTCTTAATTTCTACATAGTTCATCTTTTTTTCTATAACTCAACATCTCTAGTGAACTTCTTAGTAATATCTATTTTCCCCTTAAATATATTGAACATAGCTATTCTAAAGTCTTCATTTGTCATTTTGAATGTGTGTTTCTACAGTCTGTTTACCTCCTTATGCTTTCTTGTCTGCTTATGCATCTGATTATTTTGATTGAGTGCTGAACATTGTATATGAAAAATTATGGAGATAAGATTAGTTCGGTACTGACATTGTCTTCCTCTACAGATAACTTATGATGAATTTTGATCGACAGCTCTGCACACGAGCAATACACTCTTATCTCACTCTATTTTCAAAGATTTAGATGACTTAAATCTGGGCTTCATTCCTTTTGAGATGCTGTGTACTTCTGTTTTATTCTTACTCCTATAGTCTTCACCCTTAGATACCTTTGAAATTTTAAGCCATTTTATTATGGTTAAATAAATGGTTAAATAAAACTGGTGTTATACCAGCACTACCAGCAGCCCCTCTATTCTTGTTTTTGTCCTCCAAACTCCACAAGACTATTGGGAGCATTGTTTGCAATCTTCTTGGCTGCTTACCCACCTATTCAGAAACGGGCAGATACTGCTAGGAAAAAGTGGTCCCAAATGCAACATTCATCTTTCTGAATATCTGTCTTTTTCAATCTTGACCCAGTAATCTTTCCATGCCTTATTGCCCTTCCGATGTCTTCAAGTAATTTGTTTGAAAATATTTTTTGTGCTTTGCTAGTGGTCCTCAGCAGGAGGCTGTCAAGCTCACCCTATCCTTCATTACTGAAAGTGCATGTTAAAAGCCCACTTTAAACTCCGACAAGCTGACCTTTTTAATAATTGTGGCGTTACGTGAACACCCAAATAAATATTTGCCTGTTAAACCATCTTTGGAAGCTAGCCACTTATTCTACCACTTCACCATTTTGCCAAGAATTTCCTGCAGATCACTGATTTTAGAGCTACTTTGTAAATTAGTGCTCTCCCCTACACCCCTGCCAAATTTAGTTACTTTTGAAGTTAAGTAAGTTCCTTTACTCCCAAATGCAACTCTTTGATTACAAACCTTAATCACACCACATAGGTTTAAAAACTTTTGGCTATTTAGAAAAAAATAAAATCCATGTTACATACATAGAGCGTGGCAACTCACACTTGAGTGTTTAATAAAAATAAGCCAGTTTCTGAAGGCACTCTGTGAGGAAAAACTTCAAACAGTATTTGAAAAATGGCCATATTATTAGGGTGTGTATAGAGGCTCCCCACTGGCAGTTTTGGAAAGAATGGTAAATATTTGGATATGTCTGTATTCTTGTGCTTTAAAAGAAAATAAAACCCTTAATATTATAGTCACCAATTTTTAAAAATTTTAAAAACTCTCTTTCTTCATTTTTGATCAAACATCATAGAAAGCAATCCACACCCATGGTGTATTTATTTACCAACCCGTTTGTTACTAAAAATATTTTGATTGTCTTTGAAACACAGCGAATGTCTTCTACCCTTTGGCACTGCCAATTTCGCTCCACGTTCAACATAGCGCTTTGGGGGCGGGAGAGTTCTCCATCCATAAGGCCACAGATTGCAGCAGACATATGGCCATGCACAGTGGAGCATCTCTCACATTTGGAGGAATAGGCTCTCTTGCCTATTACCAGTAAGGCCCCTGATGCCCCCCACGGCATTAGCATTCATCCCAGTTTGGATTGCCTCTCTGATCTGCCTCAGATGGGTTGATTAACTTTGATTAAAGGCTGAGTCTGGTTAAGTTCTAAGTTGCATGGAAAACGTTCATACGCCTCTATAGTTTCTTAATCCCTTATTACGGCTTCCTGGAAAGGAGACCACTTTGTTTCTGGATCAACAACAGTTCCATTTGGAACCAACCACAGTTACAGGAGAACACATGTAAGGATACTCCCACTTCACGGCCTGCACTACTGAACCCTCGGCCTGCACCCTGGGTATGTAGTGAGGCCCCAGGCAGATGTTCCCCGGCAAAAGCATTAGTAACAGGGCAGCTGTGCACACAGAAGGCAGTTTAAATCTACACTGATTCCTCCACAGGCCCTTTTGGATTCTAATCTCCCATTTTCCCTATCCCACAGCCCTTTGACAACTTTAGAGCCAATTTTTATAAATTGAATTTAGAGGCCTTGGGAGATTCACCAATGCAGGTGCTAAAGGATACCAACTCTACTGTGGCTGAGTTATTTTTAGGGCTGTAGTTTAACTGGGAAGGAAAATAAGGAGTTTTCCCCTTCTTCTTAAGCTTAACTGCCAGAAACCAAAGCCATCCCTTCTCAGAGGGGAAATGCCTGCTTCCTTGCTGGGACTTGATAGCCCAAGGCTATTTGGGGAGAGAAAAGGTTATTTCAAGTACTTGGATACTTCTATACTTGTGTTTCCTAAGAAAATAAAACACTTCTTCAAAAACACAATAGCCTACAAGCAGGCAGATGTTCCTGCATGGTCCTAACTGAAAATGCCTTATCTAAGTGAATTTTCTTTTTGAGCTTGAATTACCTGGTTTCTCTGTCTATCATGAGCAGATTAACTGAATCATTGCCAAATCTGCCCTTGATTTTTTTTTCTTCAAGGGCATATTTTTCAGCTTAAGCAAAGTTATAAGCACATCCAACAAACAGGACCCGTGAGACACAATTTTTGTGAACACATTTTGTGATTCCAAAAGCCTGTGATGATCCTGAGAAACTGATGTCAAATATAGCTGCTTTCAGCATTAAAGAAAATGTTCTTATATAGAAGGACGGAAGACAAGGACATGAATACAATTGCCTCTTTGATATGACAAGTCAAAATTATCAATGCATATGTGGTTTATAAAAGATAAAAAAGTTTGCAGGAGCATTTTGAGGAAGTTCTTGCTGCATCTGGCAAATAGAACAGGGCAGGTCACATGGACTTCCGATTCTCACCATCACCGTATTAAAAGGATGAGGTCAGGCTAAAGAGGTGCACCTACTCTGGATTATTCCACCCTCCCATTTAGGTGGTAAGTTAGATTCACTGCTGGGTTAACTCCTCCAACAAAATACCCCAAATCTCAGTAGCTTTATAAAATACAAGTTGATTTCTTCCCATATCACAGTTCAGTGGTAGCTAGGAGGGCACTCTACTTGAAATCCTTCCATCGAAAGTTTTGGAGACCTCAAACACAACCCCTACAGGCAGCAGGCAGAGTGTAGAGGGTTGAGCAGGTTTTATTGGCCAGGTCTGGAAATGGTGCACACCCCTTTACTCACATTACCGTGACCATAATCCAATCCCCAAGCCGCTCCCAAGGGAGGCTGGATGCGTAGCTCAGCTGTGTGCCCAGGAGGCAAAGGCCAACCATTGGTGAACACCTTGCCTGACTCTGCTGTAAGCAAAGTACTAAAAATTGTTCTTCTTTATCACACCAAACCCTATACAAGAACTTTTTTGTATACAGACACTTCAACTCTTAGACCTAATACCATAAAAACCCTAGAGGAAAACCTAGGTAGTACCATTCAGGACATAGGCATGGGCAAAGACTTCATGTCTAAAACACCAAAAGCAACGGCAGCAAAAGCCAAAATTGACAAATGGGATCTCATTAAACTAAAAAGCTTCTGCACAGCAAAAGAAACTACCATCAGAGTGAACAGGCAACCTACAGAATGGGAGAAAATTTTTGCAATCTACTCATCTGACAAAGGGCTAATATCCAGAACCTACAAAGAACTCAAACAAATTTACAAGAAAAAAACAAACAACCCCATCAAAAAGTGGGCAAAGGATATGAACAGACATTTCTCAAAAGAAGACATTCATACAGCCAACAGACACATGAAAAAATGCTCATCATCACTGGCCATCAGAGAAATGCAAATCAAAACCACAATGAGATACCATCTCACACCAGTTGGAATGGCGATCATTAAAAAGTCAGGAAACAACAGGTGCTGGAGAGGATGTGGAGAAATAGGAACACTTTTACACTGTTGGTGGGATTGTAAACTAGTTCAACCATTATGGAAAACAGTATGGCGATTCCTCAAGGATTTAGAACTAGATGTACCATATGACCCAGCCATCCCATTACTGGGGATATACCCAAAGGATTATAAATCATGCTGCTATAAAGACACATGCACACGTATGTTCATTGTGGCACTATTCACAATAGCAAAGACTTGGAATCAACCCAAATGTCCATCAGTGACAGACTGGATTAAGAAAATGTGGCACATATACACCATGGAATACTATGCAGCCATAAAAAAGGATGAGTTTGTGTCCTTTGTAGGTCATGGATGCAGCTGGAAACCATCATTCTTAGCAAACTATCACAAGAACAGAAAACCAAACACCGCATGTTCTCACTCATAGGTGGGAACTGAACAATGAGATCACTTGGACTCGGGAAGGGGGACATCACACACCGGGGCCTATTATGGGGAGGGGGGAGGGGGGAGGGATTGCATTGGGAGTTATACCTGATGTAAATGACGAGTAGTTGGGTGTTGACGAGTTGATGGGTGCAGCACAGCAACATGGCACAAGTATACGTATGTAACAAGCCTGCACGTTATGCACATGTACCCTAGAACTTAAAGTATAATAATAATAATAATTAAAAAAAAAAAGGAGTCGGGAAGGGTAGCTCTTTATTTTAAAAGGAGACTGTGAGAATAGTGAGACGAAAAGAATGTGGCACAGGGCAGGTACCTAGGCCATGTTTATGGGGTCTATTGGAGAAAAAAGTCACACTGTCTGCATTTAATCCTTGGCATCCTAATGCTATCAGGTGATTTTGTGAGCATAAAAATAAAGCTGTACTTTTTGGAAGTGGAAAGTCTCATTATATCTGAGGTGAGTCAGGAAAGGAAGTGAAGGGAAAGTATCTATTTTTGGGTTCTGAGCGCAGCTGAAGAGCCCTAGATGCCTGCCAGAGAGGCACAGCTGCAGCCGTACTGCACGGCTGTCCATCCACCTGCACGCCGAGCCGGGTGCCATGCTGATTTTCTGGCTGTGTGTCTGGTCCTCTTTTCTGAAAGTTGTAAGAAGCAGAACCAAATATGACAGCATTTCCTCGAGTGTTAAGTGCCGTTATATGATTCTGATAAATAAAATATCCCGGGCAAGAACAGCTTTCTCCACATAAAAGGAGCTTCATCCAGTTTGCCAAATTTGACTGTCATGTATTTAAATGCATGTTATGAGCAGCAAAATATCTTGGTCTCACTCTAATCCTATTTACCCAGCGGTGGTGGTCCCTTGGTTATTAGTAACCACATCCTATCTAAATGCTTTTGAAGCATATGACAAGGACAGTTGCCAGGTACAGTAAACACCGGATTAAAGTAATATTACCGAGCACTATTTTATGAACCCATTTAAAATGGTAACCTGGCAACCAGCTTGCTTTTGTCAAAATGATTACATAGCCATAATTTGCACTCAGAATTAATTTTCAAAAAAGTTTCTCCAAAACAAACGACAGTTCCAAGTAAATATTTAAACGGGCACACACTTGGAAAATGTTCAGAGAACTTGCCATCCTAAAAGAACAATGTTGTTCTAGAAAAAAAGCTTGCCAGAATTCCTTCAATTAAGCAATTTAAAATAAAACAAGGATTATGTTTAATCTAATTTTATAAATTAAGAGGCTCAGCATCTTTAAAAAATGAAATGAAAGTCAGTAAACTGAACTACATAGATAAATTAGGGAACAAACAGGAACCCACTCTTCAGATTAGCTGAGAAAGGCAGGGCTTCACGGCCCGCATGTATTAGTAGATCCCCTATGACAATCCATTCAGTTGCTGAGAGTTAATATGTACCTCATTTGTATCTGGTACAGTAGTGGCACTGGAAGTATTAGAGGTGAACAAAACTGATCCAGGACTTTGCTCCTTGAGTGTAGAACCCAGGCATTGACAAAGGGTGGCATCTTACCACTGGAGAAGATTGGCATGTTGTAGGAGTTTATAGCACCTTAGTCTGTGGCATCTGGACGGGCTTTCCAAAAAAAGTGAAATTAAAGTTGAATTCTGCAAGATAAATGAGAACTAAACAGAAGAAAAAGGATGAGGAGGATCGGGGTTGGGAGAGAATTCTTATAGATTCTACAGTGTGTGCAAAAAAATCTAAAAATCAGAGAGGGCGTGGCAAGTTGTAGGTATTCAAAGAAATCAGTAGATCTAGAAAATCATGGCAAGGGCTAGAGGAGTAGGAGAAGGGATTGCAGAGGTGGACAATGGGTAGATGAGAGGACAGATGTTGAACACTTGGGACAGAAACATAAAACATGTACAAAAGCAACAACAACAAAAATGAATAAATATCTATGTATTTATATACATACATTCATAAATATATATGTATGTGGTAGTCCCCCTTCATCCATGGTTTTACCTTCTGCAATTTCACATCAGCCGTGGTTCAAAAATATTGTGGTATTTCAAGAGAGAGAAAGGCTATATTTACATAAATTTAATTACAGTATATATTTTAATTTTCCTATTTTATTATTAGCTTTTGTTGTTAATAATATACTGTGCTTAATTTTTAAATTAAACTTTATCATAGGTATATATGTATAGAAAAAATAGTATATATAGGGTTTGGTACTATCCAAGATTGCAGGCATCCACTGGAGTTCTGGGAGCATATCCCTTGCAGATAAGAGGGACTACTGTACATACATATCTATTTTTCATATATATGTTTGTATATATACGTGTGTGTATGTATGTATATTTTATTCCTCCCCTTTCAATGGCCAAAAAAATTTCTGTTTTATTTTAAGAAGAAATGCATGGTAAAAATTTTGGACAGATATGCGAAGGAGGTACAACTTAAAACTAGAATCAGTTTTCTAATATAGTCCAAGAAAAGGACTTACTAGAGATTAACCCATGTTGGAAATGATAGTTGGTCTAAACAAACAACCAGTAGTTATTGAGTGTCCTCTATGTTTCTATCGTAACTCGTTAGGCAACTGGAGATAACAAAAGAAATCTACCTGCTGAATGGATCAATGAAAATAAATTCAGACATAAGTCTTTTCCCTTAAGGAACTTAGTTGTAAAGATAAAGCCAGAAATCCTAACAGCACCTGGGAGTAGTTGAATGTTATGGTGGACAGCACAATTAAGAATGCAAAGAAAGGAATGATCTAGTGGATAAGCTAATTAGGTCACAGGTGATGAAGGAGTTGGTGGTAGAATTAGGCCTTCAAGTATGAATGGACAATAGAAGTGGAAGAGAAGGCAGAGTAATGGTTATGGAAAAAGCAGTAGGAGAGGTCGTAAACAGCAGAAAGAATCTAGAAAAATGACCACACAGATGGAGAGGATCTATGCAAAGAGAACTGCAGAAAATCAGTCAGAAGGCTCAATACCCTGGGTGCCTTCCCCTGGACTAGGCGATAAGAAGGAATAAAATCAGAGACCACCAGTTCCTGCCCTCAAAAGAAAACAATCTACCTGAGGTGCATAAATATGAAAAAATAAACAGAGAACCTTTAAAAGCAGACATATATGAAAGGACTCTAAAGACAGTAGGTGCTTAGGAAAAGCAATTTAGCACTAGAGGTTTTTTTTTTCTTTTGATGTGTGTCTGTGTGTGTGTGTGTGTGTGTGTGTGTGTGTTTTGTTTTGTTTTGTTTTGGGACAGGGTCATCCTGTGTTACCCAAGCTAGTGTCTAACTCCTGGGCTCAATGGATTCTCCCCCCTCAGCCTCCTGAGTAGCTGGGACTGCAGGTGCGCACCACTACACCCAGCTTGCTTGAGGTAAATTTTTAATATTGCACAGTTTGAGCTTGAAAAGATCCTTTGTAGTTGCTTTGGCTAGAGAGGGAGTAATGAGACTGTACAATAATCTTCCAGTTTTGAGCACATGGACTCATGCATGATCAAACACGTCCTTCGCATCTGAGTGTATGCACATGGCTATGATGTTTTAATTGATAACTTTTGCTTGTTTGCTTTTTTATACTGTTTGAAGAATAATTTGGCTGACCACTCTTCTATGCATTTAAGTCAGGAACTTTTGTGCCAGAAAGATGGTATCTGTTCTTTGTGGAACTTGCACTACACCCTCAATTTCGTAAGGTCAGACATGGGTGTATCCATGCAAGTTTTTTCCCATGGCCCTAAGATGTTGGTGGAAGAAAGCTTTACTGATGTCCCAGACGATGAGGATAATCGAGTCAATTACAGGAGCTGTGTACAGTTCTTAAGAGCATGGTGCTCTAGGCAAGTCTGTCTCACAGGGCACAGGGTTCATTAGTGTTTATTAAGTAGTTCAAAGATAAAAAAGAGAGAACCAAATAGTAGCAGGGCTTAGAGGTGGTAGTTTCCCTTTTTTCTGGTCCTCGCTTTCCTTCTGGCATCTAGGCTTTCAGACAACCTGCCACCCTGTGGTTTTGGCTACATCTGGAATACCTTAACTATTTTAACCCCTTTCCATCTGTTTCTAGACTCGAGTACAGCAAAAGAGATGCACTGGTTAGACTCTTGCTTGGCCTTCTTTGAACAATAACTCTATTTAAAGAATGCGTTCATACTGCCAAGCACTGTGCTAGTATGAAGCCCAGGTGGATTCACAGACATTATCACATCAGAGGAGTGTAACCACACTACAAACCAAAGGCCAGACTGGTTAAGTCACTTGACCAAGGTCACCCAACAAGGAAGTGACAAAGCCATGGTTAAATTTTAATTCCTTTTAGCTCCAATGTCCATAGTCTTTTTTCTCTTTCTGCTTTCCTACATCTAGAGATTGAACTTGTAGTAAGAAACTTAGTGCTGTTTATAAAGCTCTTTCACATTTGTCAATTGTATCAATATCAATAAGCAACAGTGGGAAAAACTTTTGAAATTACTGTTGGCCAAGATTGGCAGCATGAGGTTTAGCTAAGTGGTCACTGGAAATATCTTTATCGGTGATTTTGAAGGGTTGTAAACTGTTGTATTCACTCCACTCTCTGGTCTGTTTGGGCCTTAACCAGGTAGGAAAAGGTCTACATGTTTATGGCTCACATGTCTTCTCATGATACGAAAAGCCAGCAAGTAAAGGGACTGTGCTTCCAATGCCTTCAAGACTGGACTCTTCTTTTGGGTTAGTGAAATTTTCTGCAATTATGATAATACTGAACTCCTCCGAGTCTCAGCTTATTCATTTTCTAATATCTACTCTGTTTCCATCCCAGAATTGTTGTAAGAATCAAGAAATAATAAGAATGTGGAAATACTTTGAATGGTTTAAAGTTACTGAAATAGAAAAATAATGTTGCTAATATTTAAGCCACTGATATTTTTATTACTCATAGTTGAAACTAACTATAATCAAATTACTGTATATTTAAAAATACTGAAAGCTTGAAATGAAGCACTTTTCATAAAGGGTCGAGGTTTGGGGATGTAATTCCTTGATGTGGTGTGATGTGTTAGTTTGCAGGCAATTCTTGGACAGAGAGTAGAGATTAACCCATAAATGTCTGCTACCTACTAGCAGCAGATTTTTGTCTGTGGTGATATCTAATAACTTACTAATATTGTTTTCTGCAATACACGTGATGATGCATTAATGTGTAAATACATTGTTTTACATGCATTGATGGTGAAGGAAAAGTAAGATTGTCCAGCCAGTGACTAATATATTGCTTAAAACAAAATTAATTCACAAGACTTTCTCTGTTGAGCTGGACAGCAACCTTAATCTCTGTAGTAAGAAGTCTGCCAAATTTTTTCTCTCCTGATTCTCTACTCACAGTCATTTAATGAACCTCATAAAAGCTAATATCCCAATTTAGCGGTTCACTCCCTTGTGTTT
The DNA here is from genome assembly GCF_000951045.1 of Mandrillus leucophaeus. Taxonomy (NCBI): domain Eukaryota; kingdom Metazoa; phylum Chordata; class Mammalia; order Primates; family Cercopithecidae; genus Mandrillus; species Mandrillus leucophaeus. The sequence goes on from NW_012102009.1 coordinate 833,563, forward strand.
CACTAAGAAAACAGTTCTTATAATAAAATAAACATGCAGAAGGAATCAGGGCAAAAGTATATTCTGTATATGATTTTAATAAAAACATGTTTTGCTTTGTGAAGAAAAAAAACACCTAGTGACAGCCTAAAAATATAACAGAAAAATATGAAGATCATCCCATTCAAATGTTAGAATTATGATGCTGTCTCAAATCACCACCATCTCACTCCATCAGTTAAATTTAAGACAGAGTTTTTGCCTAAAACAAAGACGGAGCACATACCTCAGGATGATGTCAAGATGTTCAAAAGGCAATATTAGAGCGTTGAAGGAGAAGTTGTTTGGAATCAAAACAGTATGGTGAAATTTGTTCAATGCAATTTTTGTTTCTTTCTAGTCCATGCTAGTCATTGCATCAATGACTAGAGAAGGAGCTAGGAAGATACCAGTCCATTCTAGCATAGTTCAGAATTTCATTTTGTTCTGAAGCTACCAAGGAGTGACAATAAAGCCTAAAAGAAATTCAGTGGAAGGGTCGACGACTTACAGTTCCCTACTCAAAGAGTCAAATCCGCTTGAGAATGGTATTGTGGAATCCCAAGAAAATGGGACATTTGATTAGCCACCAATCTCATATCCTCATCAGGAGAATGCAGATGAGAATCCGGTAAGATCTGAGAATCCAGAGAAAACTTCTGGGAATGAAATTCCTATTCTTGTAACAACAGACTCATGCTAGTTCAGTAGCACTTTGAAGAGTAACTAATTTATGTGTGTGCATGTCTGTGTATGTGTGTGTGTGTGTGCACACACATGCGTGTGGGCACAGAAAAGTACTTGGTACATAAAAAATATTTTACAGCTAACATCTATATGTTGGTTGAATGCTATTAATAAAAAGCAAATCAGATGACCCCACCTCATGAATAATTTTGTTTCAATGTACATATTTATTTGGCTGGTCATATTAGAGTCACAGTAGCAAAATTGATTACTTTTCTTTGTTTCAATATCACTGCATTCTTCTTAATTCCACAACAGTCTCCATATATTCACCCCTCCCTCTGGCTTTTCACAACCACAGTTGCCACTGCCACCACCATGCCTGCCCTCTTATACCTTCTCATTGCTTTCAGTACCTGTATAGCATGTAAGTCAATTGGGATTCTATATATATTTATGTAGTTAATTAATATTTGGCTACTCCACAGTACTGAAAAACAACAGTGACAGGAATTGCATTCCTCTTACTTGTTGCAGTGACTATAATGTGACTATCATTCTGGCACATAGTAGGTGATCAGTAAATATTTATTAAATAAATGAGTTCATTGAAACCTAAGTCAAGTATTTTTTTTTTATCAACCACTGTGGAGGATTAACAGATAAATTAGGATTTAGAAAGAGAGAAAAGACAGATACACAAAAAGCTATACTGCAGACCAGAATGTCATCAATATTACCATGGAGATACAAATACTAAAGAAGTATTATTTGTGGAGGGGTGATTAATTCCAGCCACTAATGAAGACAGAATGATTCCGTTATATAAACACCCATTAACTTGAGTAAAGATTTGCAGACGATGTATTGATGACTGATGCAGAATACCTGTTTTTTGTTTTTGTTTTTACTTTTTACTATATATATATCTCTCAGAGAATGGAATGCCACCCTGAACTTTTACTTTATATTCTAGAAGAAAAAGGCATTATATAAACAACCATACATAATGGAATAGGAGTACTAATTAGAAAAGCATGACTTCTACATCATTGTAATTTTGCTCTCCAGATCCCATTCAAGTATGAGCATTAATTAATGAATATTATTAAGCTCTTTATTTGCTGAATGTTCTTATTCACATTTTAACATTTTAAATAAATAGAACATTTCTAATTTAACTGAAAGACTTGACAGCAAAATAATGCTCACTAAAGACAAAGTTGCAATAAACGCACACTCTCATAGACTACTGACGGGAGAGAAAATTGATATTTCATTTCTGAGCAAATTAACTTTAATGTGTTCATATTCTTTGCTCAAGAATTTATATTTCACTGTAGTATTTATTTTTCTAAATATTTGTAGACGAGATGTTTGTTGAAGTTTTTATCTGTAATAGTAAAAAATGAAAACAATTGCAATTTTAAAAATAGAGAATTGGTTGAATTACAGGAATTATGAGACCATGAAAACCATAAATGAGGAAAATGTTTTCTCAGTTTCTACACTGTATGATATCTTATGTGAAATCCTAATATGGAAATAATATGGAAGTTAAACTGCCATTAATGGTCCAGATGACTCAATGTTTCCTATACCGGCAGTCTAATCACAGCTCACAATTCACAAGCTACTGCTGAAGAAGAATATTAACTGAAGCAGGAAGTTTTTAAACAGACAGTTAAAAGTCCTACAGGGAAGATGGGAAGGCAAGTCCGTCTTTAAATGCACAGAAGAATATTAACAGTGTTTGTCACTGAGTAATGTTATTATAGTTTGTTGTTGTTGTTTGAGGATTTGATTATTTTTTTCTTCTTCAACTCTTTTACAGTTAAAAAGTTTTATAAATGAAAAGCATTAGCTTTTTAATCATAGAGAAAGGTTATTTTAAATTAAAAAATGTAGCCTGATTTTATTTTTTCAGTCTAGTACTGCTCAAAACCTAACACTTTCATATATTTTCTCTGATAACCATTCTTGTTAAATTTGCATCCAGCAGCAGAGAGGGAAATATCTGAAATGCTTTCGTAAGCCCGATCCTGGTATTCCCCTTTCAAGTTGAACTAATGTAGTCAAGAGAATGTGTGCCAATAGTGCATTCTAATGGGCATGATCATGACTATACATAATTTTATTTTTGAAAATTTGAAAGAGTGCATTATGAAATAATATCATTCTCTTAAGTGAATCTCTTACAACAAAATTAGCTCATACAAATATTTGGTCAAGCAGATGCTATCTAAGTTTGCAAGTGCCAAATAGGTGGTATTCTTTCTTAGTATCCATTGTGGTGCTTTTATGTATTTTCCTGTAAAATAAATAAGCTTTCTTTAATGGAATCTCACCAATAAGCAATTGTACAATCAGTTACACCTTTTTGGCTTGTGTGGGAAGGATTGGCTTAAAGGGAATCTGCTGGGTTATCCATTGCCTTCCACTGTGTATTTCATAGTCCAAAAACACAGGAATGCCTCTCACACTCACCCTCAAGTTTTCCCTTTGATAAAACCAGCCAGTACCAGCCAGCTGTTGGGAGCTGGATTTTCAAATATTGTTAATTTTGCCTAAACATAGCCCCTTTTCAGGCTGTCTCTGTGGTCAACTTTTGTTTACATAACAATTTTCATTAAATAGATTCATGTTTTTGCCAAAATGTTTTTAAAGGAGTTTTCATATCATGCTGCATGTGGAAAACTAACATTTACCTTGAGTAGATACAATTAGAACAAAGAAATGTTAACAAATTTTAGTTAGGTGATATTAGCCACTATGCCACTGCCAAAAACAAAACAAAACAAAACAAAAACAAAAAAACCTCTGGGCATTAGACCTTGTCTCTGTTTAAAAACAAGAAAAAAGAGGGAGCTCGAAGGGTGTTAGGGTCAGAGCAGCTCTACTTTGAGACTTTCTCCTAGACTTACTCAAAAAGATTTTTTTAAGATTAAGGAAAATAATTATTTGATGATGTGATCCAATGCTATTCAACACCATGCTTCTGGATTACCTAACCATCCCTTATACTTCCAGCAGTGTTTATCTCCTACTTTGGAAATTACTGCCCTAGAATGATGCTGTGACCCTATGTAGTTGCCTGCATCTCCCTCTTTGCACTGTAAAGGACCTCTAACATCTCTCAGGGTCTTTGCTTTAGCTCAGTAACTCTTATCTCTTAGCTTAGATCACCCGCTCAAGGGAAAGAATGGTGTCAGGTATGGTTATGGCTCTCTCATACATTTTCCTGTGTGTCTTTGTGAGCCCTTTAATTTTTAGCCTTTCTTGAGACAAACTCTATATTCAAACTCACCTAGGTGCTTTACTTGTCACCAAGAATGGCATATTTTTGAGGCACTAAATAAATAAAAAATAATGCCAAGTCTTACTTTTCTACACTTATGTGCTGATAATTTAGTATCTGCATGGGTACCAGATGATGTCATTGCTGTGCACTTTAAGACTTTCTTTATTACAGCCATGCTAGCATTATTTTTAGCACAGCAGGTGTCAAAAAGGTTTATTTTGAAAGAAAGAAAACATAAAAATGAATTATTTATGTGAGTTAAATCAAAATGTACTTGATATAAATGTTTAATCAGTTTTTCACCAACTTCTTTCCATATGCTCTGCCCTGCTCGATGGTGCAGTTCTAATGGAATTACTAAATATATCTTAATAGCTCAGTATACAGCATTATGCAATGGTACTTACACAAGAGGAATTTTTCAACTTATATTAAACAGGTCAAATGATTTTTTAAAATCTTTAGAATGCTTACTGTTTTATAGAAGATTATTATTCAATCGGCATAGAAAAATTCAGTAAGTTTGACACTTAAAATGTGCTACGTTGACCATATTTAAAGTTTCTCATTCCCTAAAAAAGACGAGAAGATTAGAAAATAACTTTAATTTTAACTGTAATTGCAAATGTTTTTTCCCTTGCTTTCATAAGTAATCAGCAGATTTGCTGTTACTCCTGGAATATAAATGTTACAGAATTAAAATAAGGATTCCAAGAAAGACTACACCATGACTAAAGGACAATCTTTATATTATGGAGGAAACTGAAAACCTGAAGGCTGGACCAAGATTTGTAGTCTTTGCTAACTTTTCAACTGATCTCAACTGGTTGCTTTCATATTTCTGTTCTTTGAATTACCTACTCTTTTGAGATCAGTAAAGTTCAACTCTTCATTTTCATTATGTGCCACTTTTTCAGCCAAATCAATGTCTACAAAAAATTCTTTATTATTTTTATATGCAGACACTTCACCCTTTGAAATCTTCCAATTTCTATGGCTATAATCTAAGGATGAATCACTCAAGCAAAGAGTAAATGTCCCAGTCAGATATTGATTTCATTAGAGGGTTCTTAACCTCCAACTCAATGATGGTAATAATGATCACAAAATATAATGTTAGTAGATGTCTACTGAGAGCTGTCCATGAGCCAGTGAAGTGGTCAATGTTCTTTGTATGCTGTACAAGATTTTTTCACATAACTCTATGAGGTAGGTGCAAACCCTATTTTCAGAAAAAATAGTGGGAACACTAGGAAAGAGATTAATTTATCTTCATAAAGAGAAAGCAAGAAGATACAATAGAAATAGCAGTTGAGTTTAGGAGACTGAAGATTATTTGGGTTTGGGGGTCAACAGTTAAACCTATGATATGACTTTGGGCAAATAACTCCAGTAACGAAAGCAATCTTAATCAACAAGAAAGGCATATCACACACACACACACACACACACACTCACACACACACACACACACTTGTGTGTGTTTATTAAAGAGAATCCAAACACAAATCAAATTTTATCTATACTTTGTACAAAGCCAAACGCATCTATTTTTACAAAACTGCATTACAGCATTCACTCTTCTTGTCACATTTTAATAAAAATGGACCCGCAGCAGAGACAATTCAGGGAAGCACAACTAAAATGATTAAAGGGAATAGAGGCATTCTTATGAGAATAGACTGTAAAATTATAGTCTTTCATTGTGGAAAGCTAAAGATGAAGTAGGGATATTTAACAGGCAATAAAATGGCAAATGTGGATTTGGTGGACAAAGCATTCATTACCTGGAGTATTAGCAGTAGAAGAACTTCCTTAAAGTTTGGAAAAAGTTCTAAAATTATGTTTAGAAAAAAACTAGAATCAATTACAGTATTAGTTTATCCAATAAATAAATGTACGGTATATATTATTAGAGAGCATCAAAGGAAAAGCATGGAAGTCTGAAAAGATTGGGCTATATGGTTTAAGTATGCAGCTGAACACATTTTGAACAGGATATAGAAATATTTCCTCAATTTTCTGCAGTTAGTAACATGAAGCATCAAACTTCCCTGACACACAGTAGTGACAACATTCACCAAACCCAAGAAATAGGAAAGTTGACTCCATAAAGGAGGATTTAAAATAGACAAAGAAAAACTACCAGAGACAGAGTCTTTGCTCTATGATTCTGTATAGATCATTTCCAACAAATGGATGAGGATTTCTCCTTGGCTTCATGGCATCAGGGACTCGGTAGGGGCCCATGGATTTGTGTTGATAGGGAAGGTTATGCATGACCAGGGTGGTTGCCATTAGCAGAATCAAAGGGAGAACCTTGTTTCTGAGACTCTCCAAACACAGTTTTGAGCAGGAACACCTATTCTAGACTTCTCTAGTTTCTATTTTAATTCCTTTCCTTACTTTTCTCAACAGTGGAAAATGCAGTAACAATAGTAAGTGGAGAATGCCATAACAATAGTAAGTAGTAGATAGAATGATGAAAATAACCGTGGGCTTTTTATGGCCTTACACTGATTCATTTTCTCCATTGAGCACATGTAAAGAACAGCTTTGACTTCTGCCTGTTTAGCATCCATCCTCCTCTTTTCCTGGTGACAGCATCCATATCAGACCCAATGCTCTCCGTTCCGTTCTTCTGGGCAAGGTGATTAGTTGAAGAACAAGCAAATGATCGAAGCCAATTTTATAATAATTCATCAGGAGAGCTTTGGTGGAATAATTGGGGAAGAGACACTCTCTTTTTTCTGGGGTCACTATGTATAGGGGTGACATGACCCTGGAAAGTTCAGGAGCCACAAGAGACCACCAGAAAAGAAGCCAATAATAAGAAAAGCAGAGTCAGAAGATGAGGAGGGAAAGCTTGACTGTGAGAAGGTAAGCAAAAGTGAGACTCTGTGTGTGTGTGTGTGTGTGTGCGCGCGCGTGTCTGTGTGAAGTTGAGTCCCAATTTCAGCCCATGCATCAAGACAGACTTGAAGTTTGTCAGCCACTGACACTTTGATGTCAGCCACTGAATTTTTGTTTCTGTTTCCTTAAGCACTTCTGAGACGACTGTTTGTTGTTTGTTACTTGCATAGTCCTGGTTATTAAAAAAAACTTTATGAAGAATGTATTATTACCATTTTACAGAGGAGAACACTGAGCCTGATAAGTATTCATTCAAAAACTCAACCTTCTACTTAGTACTGCCTAGTTTCTTTGAAAACCTTATGCGAATTTTTCATAGATCTTAATTTTTAGTTTTTATATTTGAATCTGTTTATTCATTCCTATACAACTATAACTCGTTCTAGATATTCTTAATATTTTTTAAGATTATACAGAAATAAACTAAAATCATGGCCTCAAAATCATTTCTAGATTTTTTTTCTGCATTGTACTAATTTACCTATACAGAAATCCACCTGAAAAATGGTTTGCATTCACAATTTCTTCATTCCATGGTTTGTAGAATATTTGCAAATGAGATGTGAATATTTATAGACATTTGTGACATTACTACTGCATTTAGAAGCTTTTATACCAAATTATAGATTCATGTAAAGGTTATAAATTAGAAGCTTTACAGAAAATGTCTAAATATTTATGAATTTAGCTACATTTAGGAATAAATTTGCAAATTTTACATTTGCTATTTTTTCACATTTATGAGCAAATATGAGTTTTCTAATAATCTATCAAAATGAGTCGGCACTCAGAAAAGCACAAACCCCAGATGGAAATGTTGTCTTCATTTTCTCTGGGTGTCTCCCTCCCGCTCTGTCTCCATCTTTCTCATCTCCTCCTCTCTCCCGACTCCCTTCTCCACCAGAAATAAAATATGCAAGATTCACCAAGGAGATTTCAGTGCTTCCAACAATCCCTGGTATTTACGAGTTGTCAATCATATTATCTCTTATTTTTAACTCTCTAATCAGTCATCCATCAACCATCAGTATCCAGGGGGGAGAAATCATACTCTGGAGTTCTTACAACAGCAGGATCTAATTATCTAAGATATTGTGCTATGGTCCAACTGAATATATTTGGAATGGACACAGGGAAAGGCACCTGCTCTTTTTCGCCACACCCCTGGTGAACTGGAATTTTCTGCTTCTGTGCACTTCACCATTGGGAGGAGAGGGAGAGAAGAAGCCATCTAAATTCTAGTGCTTCAGGCTAGGCTGCCCCTCCACCAGGTCACCCCCTCCCTGTACTGTGCTAGAGGGAGCCCCAGTGGAATGAGCAGCCAGCATCTGGATGACCCACCACTTCATGACCTGCTCACATCCAAGGGTCTTTTTCTGCACCCCACCATAGCCATTTGACGTGGTCATCACAGTAACTACACCACTACTGAACTCTCAATGGGCCAGCATCCTACTGTTTGCACCCACCTTTAAGTCCACTCACTCTCAAATAGTCCTTTGACCCCACTGAGACTTTCAATTAATAAAAAACTACTATTTATTCAGAGTCCTCAGTCTATCATATTATCACTTTCCTCCTTACTCAGATGAGAGGCCATGGTCTATCACACAATCATCTCCATTAAAACACTGTTAACTCCCTTGACTCTCTCTTCCTTTTCTATTGGGCCAAATTTCAACTTTGGTGAAACCCAAGTACCTAGCAGAGTTGCTGAACAATAGTGGAGATTAACATACCACTATACTAACTTTAACTTCAGAAACAAAAATATTGAATTAGTATTCAGCAATGATGATTCACATCATCAGTTGCAAAGCTATCATCCTTTCCTTCTTACAATGGGCCAGTTTTGGTAACTCAGGCCAAAGACAGACTGCATGTGGAATGGTCTAATGAGACTGGTTCAGAAATGGGCACAAAATTCAATTATAGTGGTTTAGATATAAGGGAAGATTGCCTGTGGTTTCTTATTCATTTCAGAGAGCAACTAGAAATTCACTGGCATGTGATGCATATTACAAATAAAGCCTAGAACTCCTCCAGCCATTTTCTTGCCATCAAGACAGCAAGGTCACTTGTGCATGATGCTAACTCTAACGAAGATACAGCAGATGCAATTTTTTAAAAGTCAGATATTTCAGTGTTATACAGGTCATCAAGATAGAAATCTAACAAAGATAAGAATATCTTTGTTCTTATTGACTTAAACTAGACAATTGACCAACTAGACATAGCAGACATCTACAGAACACTCCACCCAACAACGGCAGAATATAGTCTTCTCATCTGCACATGGCACATACTCTAAGATCAACCACATGCTTGGCCATAAAACAAGCCTCAACAAATTCATATGGAACCCGAAAAAGAGCCTGAATTGCCAAAGCAATCCTAAACAAAAATAACAAAGCCAGAGGCATTATACTGCCTGACTTCAAACTATACCACAAGGCTATAGTAACCAAAAAATCATGGCATTGGTACAAAAGCAGATACATAGACAAATGGTACAGGATAGAGAACCCAGAAATAAAGTTGCGCACCTACAATGCATTGGTCTTTGACAGAGTTAACAATAGCGAGCAATTGGGAAAGGACTCCCTGTTTAATAAATGGCTCTGGGATAACTGGCTAGCCATATACAGAAGCCTGAAACTGGACCCCTTCCTTTCACCATATACAAAAATTAACTCAAGATGAATTAAACACTTAAGAGTAAGACCTACATTATAAAAACTCTGGAAGAAAACCTAGGAAAAATCATTCTGAACATCAACCTTGGCAAATAGTTTACGACCAACTCCCCAGAAACTATTGCAACAAAAACCAAAATAGACAAGTGGGACTTAATTAAACTAAAGAGCTTCTGCACAGCAAAAGAAACTATAAACAGGAAACAGACAATTTACAGATTAGAGAAGATATTCACAAACTATACCTTCGACAAAGGTATAATATAAAGTCTATAAAGAACTTAAATAACAAACCAAAAACAAATAACCCCATTTAAAAAATTGGCAAAGGATATGAATAGACATTTCTCAAAAGAAGACATACATGAGGCCAATGAATATATGAAAAAATATACATCATCACTAATCATTAAAGAAATGCAAATCAAAACCATAATAAGATACCATCTCACATCAGTCAAAATGACTACTCTTTTATTTATTTATTTATTTATTTTTTCTGAGACAGAGTCTTGCTCTGTCGCCCAGGCTGGAGTGCAGTGGCGCAATCTCAGCTCACTGCAACCTCTACCTCCTATGTTCACGCCATTCTCCTGCCTCAGCTTCCTGAGTAGCTGGGACTACAGGTACTCGCCACCACGTCCGGCTAATTTTATATATATATATTTTTTTTTTTTTTTCCAGTAGAGACGGGGTTTCACCATGTTAGCCAGGATGGTCTTGATGTCCTGACCTCGTGATCCACCCACCTCAGCCTCCCAAAGTGCTGGG
>NW_012102009.1:843998-897914 GCF_000951045.1 Mandrillus leucophaeus
TCCTGACCTCGTGATCCACCCACCTCAGCCTCCCAAAGTGCTGGGATTACAGGCATGAGCCACTGCTCCTGGCCAATGACTACTCTTAAAAAGTCAAAAAACAATAGATGTTGGCAAGGTTGTAGAGCAAAGGGATCACTTATACACCTTGCTGGTGGAAGCATAAAATAGTTCAGGCTCTGTAGAAAGCAGTGCAGGGATTCCTCAAAGAACGTAAAACAAAACTACCGTTTAACTCAGCAATCCCACTACTGGATATATATATATCCAAAGGAAAAGAAATCATTCTACAAAAAAGACATATCTACTTGTATGTTCACAATAGCAAAGACATGGAATCAACCTAGATGCCCATCAAGAGTGGAGTGGATAAAGAAAACGTGGTACATATATATCATGAAATAGTACACAGACATAAAAAGGAATAAAATTATGTCCTTTGCAGCAGCATGAATGCAGTTGGAGGCCATTATCCTTAGCAAACTAACACAGGAACAGAAAACACAATCCTGCATGTTGTCACTTATAAGTGGGAGCTAAATATTGAATACACATGGGCACAGAGATGGACACCATAGACACTGGGAACTGTTTGTGGCAGGAGGTTAGGAAGGAGGTGTGTGTTAAAAACCCTATCAGGTAGTATGCTCACTATCTTGGTGATGGAATCAATTCATACACCAAACCTCAGCAACATGCAATTTACGCATGTAACATACCTGCACATGCACCCCCTGAACCTAAAAGCCTCTAGAAATAAAGTATCCAAATCGTTTACAATATTTTTGAGTTGTTGAATCATTCAGTGCTGATGTTCACCCTACCTTCCAGTTACAATAGGAAATAAATGCCTTTCATTGTTTAGGCTGATATGAATTCAGTTTTCAATTTCAGTCACAATTCAAAGCCACAGGGACCATGTAACAGGTTGAATGCTGGCCCTGCAAAAGTATGTCAGTGTCTGACCCATAAAACCTGTGAACATGACTTTGTTTGAAAAAAAGTTCTTTTTGCAGATGTAATTAGGTTAAGCATCTCAAAATGAGATTATCGTGAATTTAGGGTAACACCTAAATCTAATGACAGGTATGTTTACAAGTGAAAGGCAGAAGAATTTAGACACGGTTATAGAGAGGTGAGGTGAAGATAGAGGCAGAGGTTGGAGGGATGCATCTATAAGCCAGGGAATCCCAAGGATAGCTGGCAGCCATCAGAAGCTGGGAAGAGAGGTTTGGGCCAGCTTCCCCCTCAAACTCTCCAGAAGGAACCAAACTGTTGGTGCCTTGATTTTGGATTTCTGACCTCCAGAACTGTGAAAGAACATATTTCCGTCGTTTTAAGTCACCCAGTTTGTGGCAATTTGTTACAGCATCCCTGGAAACTAATAAAAATTGAAATTAAAACCTAGGACTGCCGGACTCTTAGGAGTTTATGCTGTTATCAGAATACTGCATTGAATTAAAAACTACTTGAAAACTAGACTTTGGATGACTATAGAGAGATATATATATAGACAATGAGAGAATTGAGTAGTCACTGAAATTATCATAGAAGCTTTATGACAGAAACAACCATTCAGATGCAAACTAATCCAAGCAAGAAGTATGAAAAAACCTTTAGTGCAGAACAAGAACAAAAAATACAATACAAAAAGAACAATACACAAAATAATGACCAAGGGTTTTCCACGAGTTTGTTAGTCAAGAGAAACTGGAATTTAGCATCAGAAAACACTTCAGTGACATTATTACTTGTGATGCATGTGTGTTGTTCATGAGTGAATTAGTATAATCAGAAACACATGTGCTTAACTATTTAATTAATATTATACTATGAGTTTAGGTTATCAGCTAACATGTTCATTGTCTTTTCAAAGTTCTGAATATAAACACTTACCTTTAGGAAATGTAACAGGTATTAGGTGACTCCTATACGAAATACTTCATACATTATCTCAGTCTTTGGGAGACAGCAAGCATGCTTCCCATTTTCAAAAATGAGAAAGCCTGGAAGGACCATCAATGGCTTATGAAGCACCTTTGTGTAAATTACAAATGCATGTGCCAGGACAGATGGCTTAGCAAGAGCAGCAAGGGGTTTAGTTCAGCTCCACTTGGTCCCCTGGCTGTGTCTGCAAACTCCTGTGCAGAGCAGGAGATGCACAGCTGAAGCCCAGAGAAGCTAGGTAACAGTGCTCAGATCCAACCCTCAGTAAATGTGTATGTTGTAGCTTGAGTCCATTTATCTCTGACTTTAAATTCCATACTTTCATGAGCACACAGTGACATCTTCAAGTAGCTTCAGATTTTACTACCAAAAGGTATTCAGACTGATAAATGCAAGTGACAACTGCAGGTGATATGCTATGGCAGTCAAGAAAGTAACCCTTCTGAAAAATGATACCAGAAGAGAGGCTCACCTTCCCCCGGGTGGTCAGAATCAGTGATATAATTTGCCGGGCCCTGTACAAAATAAAAATGTAGGGCCATTGTTTAAAAATCATTAAAAATTTCAATAGGGCAACAGTAGAGCCTTAAACTAAATCTGGAGGCTTCTAAGTGTGGGGCCCTGGGGGACTGCTAAGGTGGCCGCCCATGAAGCCGGCCCTACAGGTGGGTCACATGAAGCCTAGCATCTGGCTTGCAGAATAGCAATAAAAGAGATGCTGGTAGAAAAGATCTCCTACTAGGATCAGCACATTTACCTCTGTAGCTTCTTGTGCTTACCGAGGCTCTAGCAGTACTAATAAGTTAGGTCAAGTTATACTTTCTCAGGCAGGAAGGATCTTTAATGTCTTACTCTCAGTTCTTATACAAGTAGACTACCTCACTTTGCTGGGTGGATCTCCACTTTATCTTAAGGTCAGGGAACAAAAATTCAAGTGCTTCGGCGAAAGTATTTTACTGCAATGGTATCTAAGTGAAATAGCTAAGAAGAAACCCAACAGATTTATGAAAGAATTAGATCCAAACTAGTATCAGTAACAACAATGCCTCAGATTTGAAGAATAGTGGAATAGGAAGGGGGGATATTAAATTCTACTGCCCCAGAAGAGGCCAGAACCTTGATTTAAATATACCATTTGTAGTCTCAGAAACACTGCAGTTTGGTTTCTGTAAGGTGTTAACTACATTTGAATTGTTGTTTAGATCAGTGTTTCCTAAAGTGTGTACAACTAAAACAACTTTGAAAGACGTGAAAAGGTAATTGCATGGAAATAGCTTTTTGTCCAGATACAGAAGCTGTGTGCTCAGAAGAGTGTTTTACTAAAGGATGTTTCTGAGTCTTTCACATATTCCTGTGCTGGCGTAGGGTATGGCACATGACTTTAGCATGGAGCATCTTGGGGGACCATGTTCCGTGAAACACACTTTATGAAGTGCCTCTTTATGTGACACTATATTGTAGGCAGCATGCCAAAGAGGGCATTTTCAAGCTTCATAAGTCCAGGCACACTTGTTTAAGAGCTTTCTTACCTAGGAACTTGTGATTTGGCCATTCTTAGCTCATTACTTCCCCTCCCCAAGTCACAGGCAGAGGTTAGTACACCTGTTCTCACAGTGTCCTGGCATTTGGTGCTCACTGTTCACCTGAGGAGCAGATTATGACTGTGAAGATCGAAAACATTCTCAGCTAATCTTAGCTGTGGGGTTAATACTGTTGTGGGTGTTGTGGGGATCTTTTTACAGTTTATGCCAACGTGCCCTGCTCAAAGATCCATCTAACACTCAAAATGAGGCTCCCTGAGTCTACACCCCAGAACCCCCCATCGCTGTCGGAGCTGGCAATGTGCCTGGCTGCTCTTGTGTGGCCTAAGGCAAGTCACTGTGTTCACTAAGACAAGTGGCTGCTGTGCTCTTCCTAATTTTAAATACGCCCACAGAGAAGAGAGGGACTCACAGTTTGAAAGATAACTATTTAGTTTGCGTCAAGAGCAACTGAGTTTTCCATTCCGCTACACTTGAAAAACCCACCGGGCTGTTAAAATCAGCAGTCAACAAGCAAGCACCAAACCATCCCACACACTTAAGAGCCCTGAGACTGGGGGTGAGATTCTCTGGGAAGGCTGTGCGTCCACCTTAGACATCTATGTCCCCAGGAGGCCAGGAATAAGATGGATAAACATAAAGTGTGGTCTCTAAATGGACTAATCACTTTTGACACTGCGTGTGCATTTTTATACAAAGGGATGACAAAATCACAAGTGTGTGCTTACCAGTATCTGGGCTATGCAAAGAAATAACCAGAGAAGTTCAACACGTAAGGTCCAAACTAAGTTTTCCTTCTTCACCTCAATCAAAAATTACAGATTGCTTGAACAATATCTCGAACTCCTTAATCTTTTCAAAAGAAAGCAGCAAAAATTCAACCAGATTTTATTCACAAAGAATAAAATCTTCCTGAATGAAGAATTATTCTTTATGCTTTATTTATAATAAAGAAAAATCTTCCTGAATAAAGAATAAAATCTTCAGGAAGAATAAAATCTTATTTAAAGTACCCGATTTTTGCCAGCATTGGTTTGACTATGAAGAGCCACACTTCCAATGATTCCTGAACAGCAGATATTGGCTGCTATAAATTTTTTTTTTTTTTTTGAGACGGAGTCTTGCTCTGTCGCCCAGGGCAGAGTGCAGTGGCGCGATCGCCAAGCACTGCAAGCTCCGCCTCCTGGGTTCACGCCATTCTCCTGCCTCAGCCTCCCGAGTAGCTGGGACCACAGGCGCCCGCCACCACGTCTGGCTAATTTTTTGTATTTTTAGTAGAGACGGGGTTTCACCGTGTTAGCCAGGATGGTCTCAATCTCCTGACCTCGTGATCCTCCCGCCTCGGCCTCCCAAAGTGCTGGGATTACAGACGTGAGCCACTGCGCCCGGCCTGGCTGCTATAGATTTTAACTAACTTGCCACTATGGCCACTGTCGAAAATCCTGTAGGAATTAAATGCCTGGTTTTTCAAGATACACATTTCTTACTGGAAAGCAGCAGCCTGTTATTCATTGAACACATACATTAAGTCTCTATTTGCTGCCAAGTTTTATGGGATGAAATAGGGAACACAATAGGTAAGGGCCCAAAACTCATGCTACTGATTCGCATCTCTGAAGTTGTCTGCTGCAGGGTCTGACTCTGAAGGAGCTGTAATCACAGTGGCCAGTAGCCTCTGATATTCTTCCTCTGCTGTTCTTAATATTCTTCTCCCCACATCCTCAAAGCATCATGGCTTACATCCCTGTTCACTGGCTTAAGTCTTCCGCAATCCCTCAGCAAATTATGATCAACGTGGGTGTACATAAATGGTTCTTAGCATTGTTCCTGCTGTGACTGGAGTTATTTTAGGAGCTTGTGGTGCTTTTAAGATCAAGGACTTTGACCCTGGTCCTATCTGGCTTCTTGCTCCCCGTCAGGCACAAGATATAATCTTTTTAAAAAATAAGTAACCCGCTGGGTGCAGTGGCTCACACCTATAATTCCAGCACTTTGGGAGGCCAGTGTGAGAGGATTACTTGAGGCTAGAAGTTTGGGACCAGTCTGGGCAACATGGTGAGATTCCATCTACACAAAAATAAAAATAAAAATAAAAAATTAGCCAGGCATGGTGGCAAGCGCCTGTTGTCCCAGTTACTTGGGAGGCTGAAGTGAGAGGGTGGCTTGAACTGGGGGGGTCTGGACTGCAGTGTGCAGTGATCGCAACACAAACTCCAGCCTGGGCAAGAGAGTGAAACCTTCTCCTAACAAAATAAAATAAAATAAAATAAAATAAAATAAAATAAAATAAAATAAAATAGTAAAATAAAATAAAATAAGTACCCCCTAGGTTCCTGGACTACCCCCATAAGTCATTCTTCTTCCTCTTACGTTAACTCACCCTGTTGTATCTGTTCACCTTCCTCTTTAGTTCAGATCTGTTAGGTTACCCAGCTCAGTAACTCCTTCCCCCAGAAGGTAGGTTAAACATGGCCCTACTGTGTTTGCTCCCCACTTGGCAGGCGTAAGGTTGTACACTGACAGCTGGGGCTGGAGAGGCAGCCAGCCTGTTACAACTATGTTCCCAAATCCTTTACAGAGATGAGCATGAAACACATGGAAATGGAAATGAGGCAATCTAGTTTGGAAAAAATAGATTTGAATTGAGGGTAGAAAAATGAGAAAATTGGAGTTCCAGTCCCTGTTTGATACCACAGAGCTATAGAACCCCAGGAGACAGTTCTGTGAGTAATTTTCCTCAACTGTAAAAATAAGAGTATAGGAGAAATAATTCTTAAGTTTCAAAATCCCTGGCTTTAAATAGGGTTAATGATCAGGATTAGTAAAACGGTATGGGGCATGACCTTCTTTTATGTGACAAAGGAAACTTGGTAATCAGAGCAAAAAAAAGATAAAAATACACAGAATTTTTAAACAACCCAACCCTTTTGAGATGGAGTTAATAGGTGAAGTTGCAACTTCTAGTGACCTCAAGAACATTTTTCCTTCTCTACCTTCAAGCAGACAGAGGTCTAAAGTGAATTAATCCCTGACTGCACATAACTGTTCAACGCAGGTGCTCTGGAGTTGGACCTACTTGGTTTAAAGAACTGGCACATAGGCCTGTGCCTGGCACATAGTAGACTTTCAATAAACATGTGTTTAAGTAATGTTGACTCAGTAAGCACTGTCTTTACTCTCTTCCAGTCGTAAATCGCTTAGCATCTAGGTGACTTGATTTCTTTACTGATAACGGTGGCCGCCCTACAAACTTGTAAGAATGCGGTAAGATAATTCAGGCAGAGCACTGCACATAGCCAATGCATGCTAAAGGTTACTTGTTACTGTGGCAAAGGGATTTGTCTCAAGGATTCTCTAGGCTCTTTTCATCTGACCATTTTCAGCCCATCGAACAACTTTCCCAGACAGCAGTAAATGCAGGCCAAGGTCTTTGCTTAAAGTGAAAATCTCTGGCCTTGATGAGAGAAGCTGTCAAGTCCTGAAAAGCCTGCCACTTCCTCACTTCACTTCAGGTTCCATGCCCCTTTGTCTCTTTTTTTCCCTGTGTAATATTCAGATCAAAGCATTCTTGCCCTACTTATCCTCTAAAGCACATCACATCAGTAGGTTAATAGTTGAAGGTCACCAGCCTCCATCTCCTGCACCTTGTTGCGGCCAGGCTTCGTAGCAGCCAAAGCCCCAGCTGGCGCGGGGGAGCTGCAGCAAGCACACTGTTTGTGTGCCCAGCAGATGTAAAAAGCTTGGTGCAGTGATCTGGGTGCACCTGTTGGTTTGTCACCATCTGTTAGCCAAAATGTTAAAAAGCCACACCCTCGGACAGCCAGCTGAGGAGAACTTAATCTCTTCCCTCCCAGGCCTCCAAATACATGCTGCCGATCACATCTTACAAAAGAAGAGAGCCAAACACAAAGAAGAAACAGTCTGAACCCTGCCTAGAGGGAAACCTAATCTTCTGCCCTGGCTGGGTTTTGTTTTTTACACTAACAAAAAAGGGATTCTGAAATAAATCTAGATAGTTATCACCTGATAAGAAATCCTGATGTAAACAACTGACAACTTTTTTTAAAGGAAGATATTAGTTGAACATGGATACTCATATTAAGTGAATTAAGCAGTAATGGTATTTTGGATGACTACTTAGTGAGGTGAAAGATGATGACGGAGCTAACGTGTGCCTCCTCTGAGGGAGACAGAATTGGATTCTTAGAAGTAAAATGCCTTGGGAGCCAGCACAGGATAAAGAATTAAATGAGTTTAGGCCTTGGAGTTCCAAAGATTAGAGCAACATTCCTCTAAGGAAGAAACAGAAATTTGTATGACCTTTATCAAAGCATGGGCAGGCTTCACCCACTCGTGCCTCTCTCTCTCTGCTGCCCACGTCTTCACCACACAGAACAAAGTCTCCCATTCCACAAGGGTCAAGGATCACACAAGCTAATTGCATTTAGCTGGTGGATATCATTTCAGAGCTAGGTACCTCTCCCTTCAAGCCAGACATCAGATACACATTTTTAAAAGCAATTCAAGAGGGCAGGGATCTTTTATTCAATGACCAGACCAAATCTCATTGAAATTAAATATTCAACTAGAATATGCATGCAGCAACTTTCTTGAATATATACCCAGGATAAGTCAGAGCAAATGTTAGCGTGCATTCTTGTCTTTATTGAGAATAAATAGGGAAAAAGAAACTGGTTTCCATCCAAAGTTGTAAAATAAGGAAGATGTACTTTGTAATTTAAGACTTTAAAAAGAGTTTTAAGTTAGAAATGATTTCATGTAGCTAACGAGTTTGGTTTTTTAAATTTATTTTTTAGACAATTTTAAAACACATCGGTCAAATCTTTTATGTGGCCCCATACCTTTTATAGTGACTTTCTACCCCTTTCTTTTTTTTTTTTTAATTTAACCAAACTATCATTCAACGTAATCCTTAAGGAATATTGAATAGAATTAACACCTTTATACCAATCCCATTAGTGTACTGTTAAATTAATGGGTTCACTTCTGCCCTCAAGCAAGATTCGGATTATAATCTTGAGACAAGCTACCTTGAGGCAGTAGGCAATCACTTTAAAAACCTGAAAGCAGGCAACATATGGCACACTACACAATATAAAAGTGTTTGAGAGGTACAAGTTTCCACCCTTCATGATACATGCCCAGTTTTAAATAAAACATAGCGTCATCTGGTTCACGCTTAAACACTGAAATTGAAATTATTGGCCATACTGTCATTTTCAAAACAATAGCTAACGGTTTGCACATGTGCTGTTTACAGATCCAAGCCTGTAAACACAGTCACCAGCCACAACTTTGCAAAGGTAAATGACAGCTTGAAAAATTTCAAGTCTCCAAAACTCCTGGGATTTCCTCGTTTTCCCCCTTTCATTCATTCTTTCTTCCCACCCCACCCCCAATCCACTCATAGACACAACAGATCCTCCTCTGCCTGCGCAGGCGTAACTTCCTCACCATATCACCCCTCCCCCCACGACACATTTTCCTGCTGTTGAGACCAGCTGGGCTGTATTAGTCATGCTGAAGCACGTCATGTAACACAGCAAAATATCAGGCAGCCCAGTGTCATGGGAAAAGTGAATCTACTTCATTATCTACCTAGGGAAAGGAAACAGAACTATCGCTTCAATGGACCTGGTCTTCCCTTCTGTGTTGTTAATGTATATTCTATTAATATTGTTAATGATATTCCAAGGTCTTGGTGTAAATGAACATGGTGCAGTAGGGAAGCATCAGTGGTAATACTGTGGGGTAATACCTATGCTCTGGGGTCTTTTTTATCCTTTTCTTCACATACAAATTCCATAAATGGTAAAGGATTTTGATTTACATAAAGAGAAAAGAGGGATACTGTTATCAAAATAGAAACAGGCCGTCCCAAAGAGAGTCATTCTGTGACCCAGAACTTAATAGTATGATAAGACGTTGCTTTGGAAATTTGCAGGGAAAAACAATGTTATATATAGCTCTGCTTCTCAAACTTCAAAGTGCTTTCAAATCACATGGACAGCCTATTGAAAATGGTTTTTTTTTTTTTTTTTTCTGATTCAGAGGGCTGAGAGCCTATATTTTTCACAAGCTCCCAATTAATACTGATGCTGCTGGTCCCCAGACCCCACTTTGATTTGCAAGGTTGTATAGAAAGGGCAACATTTAGGACAATTCAAAGTTTACAATTTTTTAGAACCACCAAGTACTGACATCAATCGAAAACTAATCTAAAGGAGTTGGGAAACATCATCGAGACCTCAATGATGATGAAGGGAAGTGGCCATCACAGCATCTCTGGGGAATGTATTGCTGGGCATAGCGAGAAAGACCTGGGGAACAGGCACCAGCAAGAGACAAAGAGGATGCTCAGGTTATGTTTAAAATGTTTTATTCTTAAAGATTTAGACAGGTCTGGAAACCCTCAAAATTCTCTTGAGGATGTCACATGGTGGTATCCCAGAATTTTCATTTGTTTGTTTTTTAGTTGAGAAGCAGATATACAAAGTGGGGTTTCATAAATGAATAAATGATATCAAAAGTCAAAGTGGACAATTGAATTGGAACTTGATTCTAGTTTGGTAACATCATCCCTAGGAGAAGAATAAAATCCCTAGGGAAAAAAACAGGGACATACTTTTCCCAACAAGAGATGGTTAAAGCAGTTGTGCTGATGCAAAATATTAGATTCTCATTGTACTTTGAAATAATTTTGATCTGGTATTTCTTCTGTCATTTTTCTGACATCACTATCTCTAGCAATTTAAAAATACTTGAAAGTCACACAATTATTTTGCTTTTCTGATGATACCTTTAAGAAAGAAAACTGTTTCAAAAATTTAAAATGTCAGTGGATGCTCTCCTTCATGACACTAAGAAACATGAGGTCTTTTGGCTCTCTCTGTTATAATTAAATATACATTTTAGAAATTAGAAAAAAAGGAAGTGGTAAGACTTCTTGTTTCTATTTCTTAAATTGCATTATGGTATTGCATTAGTTTCCTAGGGCTGCTGTTACAAATTCCCACAAACTTAGTGGCTTGACAACAGAAATGATGTTCTCAATTCTGAAGTCTTGAGGTCTGAAATCAAGGCGTCAGCAGGGCCAACATTTCTCCCAAGGCTCTAGTAAAGAATCCTGTCTCTTCCTATCCTAGCTTCTGGTGGTTGCTGGCAATCCTGGGTGTTCCTTGGCCTGTAAATCCATCAGCCAGCCTCTGGCTCCGTTGTCCCTAGGCTTTCTCCCTGCATGTCTCCTCTCTGTGTCTCTTCTCCTTTTCTTATAAGGACAACAGTTCTATTGGATTAGGGCCCACCCGATCCAGTCTGACCTCATCTTAACCTAATTACATCCACAAACACCCAAATTGTTTTCCAATAAGTTCATATTCCTAGATGCCAAGGGTCAGGATGTCAACGCATTTTTTAGAGGACACACCTCATCCATTAACAGGTACTAAAGTATAGACTCTTTGCATTTTGAAATGCAGATTCCCAGGGTTTTTCTTAACCATACCATGTTGAAGAGTTTGTTTTCTTCTTTTATTACTGAAGTACTGTGATTATAAGGAAAAAAAAAAACTTAGGGTTAAATTTTAGTTTTTAATGTTAAAAAATACAATTAGATATGCAGTAGAAATCAGAAATCTTTGTTTTAGAGCTAATGCAAATCAAAGTGTTTATTCTTAGGAAGATTTTGACGTGTTTTTATCTGGCACTCTTTGCTTCGCTGTTTATTAGCAGCGACGTTGGCAACGTTATGAGTACCTTATCATGTTGTATAGTAACTAGATGGTAAGTTTCTTGAGGACAGATATTGGTCCAATATTTTGAGTTTCTGTCTGTTCCTAAAAGTGGACACTCAATAAAAGTATGTTGAATATGAGTTGAATATTTTTCTCTTATCAAGTTACATGGAATCATTTTGAAGGCAAAATAAAACTTTTTAAATCCTCAAAATATGACTAGCGCAATTGTCTATTGGACTTTGGGGAAACTGTGTATCTGAAAAGATGAATGACATTTTTGTAAATGTTTACTAGTTATAACCTGTTATTAGCACTAAAATATATAGTAAACAATTACTAACAATAAATAATTACCATCTTAGGCTCGTCTTCAAGTCTCTAAATCTGTAAGCTTAATATCCGATCCCATAGGGTGAATCCAAGTTGCTTGGAAAATCCTGATGTTAGCTACTGTTGTGCCCTTCTTGCTCAATTATGAGATGTAAACTCAAACACATCACTTGCACATTGGCTTCATGACTTATGGGAGAAAAGGTGAAGAAATTTGATATGAAAACATTTTCCACTTAATAACACTCTCCCAGAATCCTTCTCATAACCTCTTTCCCCTGCCCAACCTCACACAAGCAAAAATATCCAAAGAAGAATCTTTGTGGTTAAGATTCAAAAACTCATCTTGAACTTAAAGCTAGCAAATGTCAGCAGTTTCACGTTAGTTTGTCCTAATGTTCTCAGAAATCTAAACCATGGTATCTTGCCGCATTTAAAATTCTTGCCTGCTCGCTGCAGTCCCTAATAATATCCTGGCCATGTACCTTCATCTATATTCATGAGAGTGCAGATGCAGCCAAATTAGTGGCAGCAAAGCACATTTTACAGTGTAGAAAATACAATCTGGCTTCCTTTAAACATTTTTTTGACAAAAAAGTTTTATTAAAAAAAAAAAAAAGAAAGAAAGAAAACCAGACAGATTTAAATTCACCACCACCCGTTGGAGGAGTCTGTTACAAATGCACAGCTGGCTTGATGATGAGTGACAAATCAAAAGTCAGGGAGAAACTTCCCGATCATCTGAGCCCTTGCCACCCGATTAGCAGAAGAAAAACAGGGCAGATGGAGGGAGACGCAGCAGTTCGGAGGGAACAGATGGCCACTACGAACTTGATATATGAAATTAATAACACTTTCTCAAATACAATTAGTAACAGGAATACATTACCTGAATTTTCATAACTGTGAGCAAGCTGACATTAAATGAGGTTTTTCAGATTAACAGTTGATGTGGCATTGATATTTGGAGGGAAATAAAAATATATAGCAATAAGAGAAACCTCTTGCTTTTTGGTGCCATTGATCAGGATGTTGTAACATATGAAAGGAGAACTGCTATTCAAAGAAATTCCATATTTAAATTCCACTAATTGGAATTTTTTTTCTAATGTAGCCATTTGGGCCACATAATGCATGAGATACTTAAGAGCCTCGCAGATGTATGCAGCATCACTGCCCTAGATGAATTATTCTTTAGGAGGAAATTAACCATTATGCATCTCTCTACAGATAAAGTGGGGGAAAAGCAAACAAAATCAGGCACAGGAGAGTGAAAAACTCAAGGTTAGATGAAATCAAGAGGCTAAGTAATTTTTTTTCAAATCCACTGATGATACAATAAGTAATTCTAGGAACGTCATTAAGCTTTCTCTATTTTGACACCCAGTCTCTAAAATGGACAAAATACCAATGCTATATGTTTTGTTCAAAATGGTGTCAACTGAAAACCTATTTTTAATTCAAAATCTATGATGATGGCATGTCTGGACTGTGCTATGCAGCCAGCCCCCTGGGAAGCCAGAACCTCTCTGAGCTTGGTTAGGTCAGCTTCTGGGGCTCCTGATGAGGCAGACATGATGGTGATGAAACCTTGCTGAGTGAAGCCCAACCCTGGCCCCTGCAGGAGGCAGAGGCAACCTGGAGTGTTACAAGATGAGGCCATACAGCAGCAGCTCCATGGCTTTCTGATTGCAGGAAAGGGATTCTTATGGGTGAGGGCTGTCACAGGGTCCAGGCCTCTATGACAGGTAGGCATGAATGTCTCTGGAGAGGTGCATACACTGGGTCTGGTACAGGGACAGAGCTAAAATATGCAAGCATGCCGGTCATATGCATGTCTCTAGGGTGGCAAGAGGGGTCTCTTCTGAGTTCCAAGAGGTAGATCATTACTTCTGCTACAATACAATGGCTGTTTCTGCAGCTGGTGCAGAAATTAGCAGAGAAAGAAGGTAAGAACATTTTCTCTTGCCTGAAAGGAATAACCCTGGTTATTCAGGTAAGCTTAGAAATCACATAAAAAGGAGCCTCTTCATGTTATGAAGCTGGCCCTCTCCCACTTATGAGGGAGGAAAAGGCCAAAGAAATAAAGACAAAGTTCCCTTTCCTGAACCATCCAGAAATACCTACGTTAAAAAAAAAGAAAAAGTTAAAACAGGTACAACTGGAAAAACCTAGAAGAGAGGATGGATATAGAGCACTTGAGTAGACATCAATTCATATGAACTTTTAAGAAATATCTGAATTTAACTGTGGTTTCGGCTGTAAAAGCAATTAGCAATGAGATCTTAGATAAGTCACTTCACAAGGTTTATACTGCTTCACGTAAAATTAAGGGCTTGGATTTTATAGAAGAACTGTCAGATTTTAAAATATTTTATTATATTAAAAATCTAAAAATTAACACACCTATATATATTTTGTTTATTCTTTCAGTTTACAATAATATATCCATTTATAACTAAGCATTAAAAAGTTACTAAAAAGGTTAACACCAAATGTTCCCGAAGCTTTCAATCTACTCTTAAAGAGGAGAATATGACTTTTCAAGCTGAACGTACTTTCCCTAATATTAGAAAAAAAATAAGATCATCACACATTTAAGTTAAGATAGGGGACTAAAAAGAAGTATGAATTGGGTAGACATGTATCTTAATTTGGGTTTCCCCAGAAGCAAACCTTGACATGATAATTTGCGTGCAAGCAGTTTATTTGGGAGGTGAAAGAAAACACCAGTGCGGGTGGGTATGGGGGGAGTAAGACATGAAGGTGAAGACAGCAAATATCACTTTATCAAACCAATCACGACTGCAGAAGACTGCTGCTTGATATCACTGGGAAAACTCTGAGAGTCCATGGAAGAGTTAATCCACTGGGCAAGTGAGAGAGCTGGGGTACTTATGCACCAGCTTCTGTCAGTCATTGGTTAAGGGCTGCTCCTAGGAATTGTTAATCCCCCTGCATTTCTGGTCTGTGCAGTGGTCAAGAAGGCTCCAGAAGCAAGAGAAAACCTTCAGGCAAAAAAGAGCAGGTGCTGGCAGTTGGAAGTTGGGTTGCTGCACCTCAGGGTGTTTGGGGCAAGGAGATATGCAGGGCGCTGGCAGCATTTAGCATGTCATGATAAAACTACTGTCAACGAATTCCCACCCAATAGCTATTTATTTAACTAGGCTGTGTGACATGAGACTTTGTATGTCCTCTTCTCACATTCGGGGAATGGGCAGAATCCACAGGGCATCCAGATGACAGGCAAGAAGCTCCTGCCCTTAGAAGTGGCCCACTGCAGCCTCCACACATGAATGAGAACCAGTGCTTCACTCCAACTCATCTGGGTATGTCTGGTTATTACCTGAACTGCCTCCAACCTCCTAAAGGCAGTTCTGTTAAATGGTCTTTTAAATGGTCCTCACTCCACAATTGGCATTGCTCACTCTGAGAGCGGGGAGTGAGACAACAGAGGAGACAGAAAAGCTACTCTTATGATTTATCTAACATCCTAGTGAGGCGAGAAGAGTTCTGACCTCCCCTGCTTTCTGTTATTATTACCCTAGAGGCAAATTTTAGATCCAAGGTGAAATTCAATGAGAGTTTCCTTTTACCTTACTTGGAATATAAAAGGAAGCTTCTCCCTCTTTACTGAAATATGCATATTGAAGGGTGCTAGTAAGCAGGATATCTAAACAGGGGAGCTTTAAGCGGGACACTTGCTGATGTTTTCCATTCTCCCTTGATGCTGATGGGCAGCGTGCCTTTCAGAAAAGGTCATAACAACCTTGACAAGCCTGGTCTGTATGCTGTTAGGCTCATCTGTTCTATGACAAAGAAACCTCATTAGATGGGAGTGCTGCTGTAGGACTTGAGTCTCATTTAGAGATTTTTCTCAAGGATCCCTTAAACACTGAAGAATGATATTAATATTGCCTCCTATCATTTAGTTTATTCTCTAATTTTTAAATATTTAAATTTGATTCCTAAAAAGTGGTCTGTATTTGATCCATCATTTAACAAACATGCCTTGAGCACTTGTATGTCAGGCACTATACCACGTAAACATTTCGGATAAAGATTTTTGTTCCTGTGAGGTTTACATCGTCATAAAAGGAGTCAGACAATATGGAATAAAATTGTTAAGAAAGGTATTATGGAAGAAGGCAATAAGGTCCATAAAATAAAGAAAATGTGTAGGGTGGGGAAGAGGGCTTAGAAATGACAGAGTTTTCAGGAGAAGCCTCACTGGGAAAGTGATATTTATACAAAGACTTAAAGGGAATGTGAACACAATTCTGAGTTCCTGGCACATTTTTAGGACTAGCAATACAGCAGTAAGTGTGACAAAACCCTTCCCTAGAGAAGCTTACACTCTAGAGAAGAAATTCAATCATAAACAGATAAACAAATAGGTAATGTCAGAAATTGATAAACATGAGAAGAAAAATAAAGCATGATAATCGGATAGAGCGTGTGCAGGCAACTTTTCTGGAAAGGACCAGGTAGTAAATATTTTAAGCCTTTTGGCAGTTTCTGACACAAGTACTCAACTCTGCCATTATAAGGCAAAAGCAGTCATAGATAATAAGTAAATGAATAGATGTGGCTATATTCTAATGAAACTTTATTTACAAAAATAGGCAGTAGGCAAGAGTTGGTCTATGGGCCATAGTTTGCTAACTCCGGCCATAAGAATCTTCGAGGATATGATATTTTAATAGAGGCCAGAGTAACATAAAAGAGCTATGTGATAATCTGGGGAAAATGTGTCCCAAGTAGAAGGAAGCACAAGTTCAGAGGCCCTGAGATGGCAACTTGATTGACAAGTGTGCATCTTGAAGTCAAGTGAGCAAGAGGACAAAATTAGGAAACTGGATTCAAGTACGTGGTGGACTATATTACTGGTCATAATCATTTACTCTTCCCTGATGCACAGCCTTTGACATGTGATGTAGCTCCTTCCTCTAGAGGGGAGTAGGATATTTTCCTAGACTTGACCTAGCTTTGTGACTAGCTTTGGTCAATAGAACAAGGTTAAAATGACAATATGCCAGTGCTGAGTCTAAATCTTAAGAAGCTCTCTCTGTTTCTGCTCTCTCTCTTGCATGTCTCCCGTTGCTATAATAAGAATAGCTCAGGCTGGCCTTCTGGTCCCTGAAGGAGCAGAGCCACCAAGCCAAGCAATCCCACCTGAGTCAAGCCTGGATTAGTCAACTCCTAGCCAAGCTCCAGGCACAAAATAATAATAAATAATGTGTGGAGCCACTGAATTTTCAGACTGTTTGTTATATAAAAAATAGTTAAGTGATACAGGGAAGTAGCCAAGAGCCATATCATGATGGCCTCATGGCCACAATAACTTTGGACTCAATTCTGTGAGAAGGAAAACCATTTGAATGTTGAACGTAAGGTAAGAGGTAAGATAAGACTTCATTCATAGCACTACCTGGGATATGTCAGAAAGGCACTGCAGAGGAGCTAGAGTGGAATATGGGGACTAGTTAGGAGGGATTTTCAACTGACAGATGATGGAAGCTAAAACTCAGGAAGAGGAAGTGAAGGAAAACAGAAGTGGTTAGATTATATTTTGAAGGTAGAGCTAGTGCAATTTTTCATATGGATTGGAAGGGTTGCATAAAAGAAAGAGAATAATCAAAGGTGGCTCTGAGATATTTGACCTGCACAAATTACGATTTATTGGTGCATTTGCTGAAATGGAGGGTAATATACAGTTGAAAGGAGGGTAATATACAGTTGAAACTGTTAAAAAATACTAAATTGAGGTTGAGATCAACAGAAAAGTGAGAAACATTTAAGCAATATGAAACTATTAAAAATATTTTAATTTTAAACTATACTTCGTAAGTATACCATGTAAGCTACTGTATTAGTCAGCTCAGGCTGCCCATAACCAGATACTGGAGACTGGGTGGCTTAACCAGGAGACAATTATTTTCTCACAGTTCTAGAGGCTAGAAGTCCAATATCAAGGTGTCAGCAAGATTTGTTTCTGTTGAAGTTTTTATTTCTGAATTGCAACTTCTCTCCTTCTCCCTGTATCCTCACATGGCCTTTCCTTTGTATACACATGGAGAGAGAGAGAGAGAGAGAGAGAGAGAGAAAGAGAGAGAGAGAAAGAGAGAGAGAGATCGTGTATCTCTTCTTCTTCTTCTAAGAATACTAGTTTTATTGGATTTGAGCCTTACCCTATGACCTCATTTAACCTTAATCACCTCCTTAAGGGCCCTGTCTCTAAATATGGTCACACTGAGGGCTAAGGCTACAACATATATGAATTTTGGGGGGACACAATTCAGTCCATCATAGCCAACTTCATTTATTAAATAGCTAACATTTTATAATGGACTAAAACAATTTGAGTTCAACTCCAATTACCATCAACATATTTCTCCCCTTCCAGCAAAACTTTTTGAAAGTGTTGTATATATTCTCTCTTCTCATCCTTTCAAATTAAGCATCTTTTTCTACTACTCCACTAAAATCTCTCTCCTCAGGATCATCAGTGACTACTCTAAAGTCAATCCCACAGTTCTTTTCCGTGCTTTCTTGACTCCTCTCCTGTTAGACACAGTCGACCAGACCTTCTTTGAAGCCCCATCTCCTGTAGGCTGAGGTTACACTATGCTCTCCCTGTTCTCTTCCACCTTCTCTGAGAACTCCTCTACAGTTCCCTTTGCTTGTGCTCCTGTTTTACCAGCAGACATTGGGCTGCCTCAGTGTGTAGGCTCCAACCTACTGTTCTTTGCTAGAGCAATCTGGCCCCTGGTGATCATATTAGCTTTCATGACCTTCCATAAAACTCACACGCTGTTTCAGCTCCCACATCTGTATGTTTATGATATTTCCACTTTGGTCCAAATTTTTGTATCTAACTGCATCCTTGACATCTCCACTGAGATGTTAAAAGGCATCTTGAGGACAGAATCCTTGGTTTGTCCCTACACCAAACCAGTTCTTCTGCCAGTTTTCTCCAATTGAGTAAACGGGACACTCATCAACTCAGATGCTTAGGTCTCACACCTTTGGGCCCTCCTGATGTCCATTTGTTCACTTCCCCCTCAACTTTAATCTACCAGCAAATCCTGTCAGCTTTATCCTTCTCCTCTTCAAGCTACTTGTTAACATCTTTATTGCTACCACCCATTGGTCATTAAAATTAAAGTTTGAGGTCGGATAAAAAGGTTGCCAGCACTTTTGGTTCAAATGTGTGACTCCTTCTCTGAAGCATGTGGCTAATATAGTGAAGAAATAAAGAAGAAAAAGAATACATATGTTGTAATAGGCAAAACCTGCTCAGATTTTGTAAGAACATAAAATACGAGTGGAAAGAATATTATTTAAAACCCCATGATATTTATTGACTTGTGGAAAGCCAATATTGAACAAAAGAAACACACCTGTGACAAAATTCCTTTTGGGGAAATTTGCACTATTTTCCAGCTTGATCTTAGAGTGTGATTTGAAAATCCTGTGGAAAATCAACTCATGTTACATTCTGTCCTTTCAAGTCTAAAGGAGGAGTCTATTCATGCTTACCAGGGACAACTCTTTAATACAAAAAACCAAGTCATTAGGGGAGGGATATCAGGATATTTGGGGGCAGATGCTTGATTCTTTATGGGGTCCCTAAGATTCAACCACTTTACCTACATAAGAGATGAACTGTATCATTATCACTGTTGTGACAAATAAACAAAAGCCATTAAAAAGAGAAAAAAGAGAAACAAGCCAAAAGTAAGAAGCACTTAAAAAAAAAATCCATAAAATCATTATGCAGTTTTAACCAATTATAAGTCTGCTTTCAGTTAAAAAAGTGCCAAGAGCAAACCACAGAAATGAATCAGAATGGGAGTTTAATTGGAGACTGCCGGCCAGCGGCCAATTTAAAGACTATTTTAAGAGAGCCGGTTGAGCTCAGTATTGAAGCCATATTTGATCACCTTAAGAATTGTTGCCATTCAGACCCGCGGAATTGGCTCCTTTCTAGTAGACGTAGCAAGTCCCCGCACTGTGTCTGAATTCACTTCCATCACTGCTTACAGTTAAAATAAATTAAGAAAATTCACCCATCTATTGAAAGTAGGGCTGCCTGCATATTTTGCGGGACCCAGTGCAACACGAAAATGGGAGCCCTTTGTTCAAAATGCAGGAAGAAAGTATTACTAAAAGTTAAAAAATATAAAACTTCTTCCTTTCTTCCAAGGTCTCCCTGTCGACCTCTCGTGAAGTTTTTCATTGACTTTTTAACATTGCACTCCCTCAGGCAGGTGAATACACACAGCCTGCAGAGCCTCACAGGCACCTGAGCGGTCAGACCAACTTGTCGGTCTCCCTCTTCCACACCCATCACTCAAGCCACGATGGATGGGAGGTCCTGAGAGAGTCCAACCTCCACGGGGGAACACACTGGGCACCTTGATCAGAAATAGGTAAGAGGCCTGTCCCCAAGTTGCTTATCAAATGTTCTGTGGTGCTGCTAATCCTGGGTGAGGAGAGCTGCTG
This sequence comes from Mandrillus leucophaeus, assembly GCF_000951045.1. NCBI lineage: Eukaryota > Metazoa > Chordata > Mammalia > Primates > Cercopithecidae > Mandrillus > Mandrillus leucophaeus. The sequence goes on from NW_012102009.1 coordinate 864,082, forward strand.
CAATACCCCAAGGTTCTATGGGGTGCAGACTCACCCAACCCCACCTCTTTCCATGTCCTCCTCAGGCACCTGCCAGGGGTGGCGGGTAGTGGCAGGATGTTGGCCTCCTCCTGCTGTCCTGCCCTTGCTCCTGGTTGAAGATGTCAATGATAGCAGGGTGGGAAGGGGAAAATGTGGGGCTCAAATTCCAGAAGGTGGCGACCTGGCTACCAAAGCCTGTCCCTGGAAAGTAGGGGAGGCAACAAGTGGCAACACTCACATGAATGAATCTCTAAGCCATCATCCCTCTGCAGCCACCCATGCTCTATTGTTCCAGCAGACTTCATTTACAAAATCCGAATTCAAAGATAAAATTATCAGTAATTTCAAGACTGTCACTACAGAGCATAGAACTGCAAGTCCAGGTCCCTCTGAGCCAATGGCTATGTGCAACTGCACTGGTCATTCCTGTGAAGTTGATGATGGGAAGTAGATTTGCTGGTGACATCACAGGGCCCTGATCCGGCAGCATCCTGGAGAAGCTGTGTGCACCTGCCAACTCTGGCTCTCCTCCAACACAGACAATCTTATTTTTGAAAAAGAACTTTCTGCCTCAGTAAGACAAGAAAGACAAGACATTTTAGAAATTTAAAAAAAAAAAGTATATCTTTTATTTCATGGGTTTATACAGATCATACCTAGTAGCACTAAGAGAACTTACCAAAGAACAACAATGACTTAACTTGAAGTCTGTTTCTGAGTGGTGCTTTTCTAATCAAAGTGTAATTAGGGCATTGCTCCAAGCAGTCTTGGCTGGATTCAGTGAATTTAGACAGACATAGCTCTCTGAGTCCTTTACAGCCTGGACTGGATTAACAGTCTTCCAAGCCTCACAGTGACCATTTTCTCTCATCTTTATGACCCCATTTCTTTATCAATATTGTTTTTAAACCGCAGCCAGCAGGTCCCAATGTCATTGGTTTATGATCAATCAGTGTACATATTTATACCGTTATAGTGTTCAAAATACTATTTGATTGATAATCTTTATTGCAGTATGTATTTGAAAAAGTCACTAAAAACTTAAATTTAAGAAATAATTTTGAGGTTCTTAATAGTTTCATACATATGGTTTCATGGTTTAATTCTTTTTAAATTTTGTAGTATGATGTTGCTTTCTTGGGGTAGTGATTAGGAAAAATTCATCATATTTATTATTATAAGTATACATAGAGTTATATATAATTCTAAATATTTGTATATAATTATGATTATATCCATGTAGTATTTATTGAATGCTTATTATCTACCATTTAATCTTTGCAACAATCCTGTGAAATAAGTACTCTCATCACTATTTTATATATGAAGAAACTGAGTTTCAGAGAGATTGAGTAACTTGCCTAAATTCATACAGCTGGTTGCTAGCAACGTTTATTGAGGCCTTACTGTGAGCCAAACACCAGGCTAAGTATTCTACATAGTATAATTCTACATTGTCTATAGCATTCTGCATGTTGTCATTTAATCCCTATGACTTACCCTTTGGGGTAGTACGACTGTTATCTTCCTATTACAGATGAAAAAGCTTGAGATTGGAAAGACTGATTCTCTTAAGGGTACACTGCTATTACTACTAAGAGCCAGGATTTTACCACAGAAAGTTGGACACCACAGCAAGTGTTTTCATCCATTACGCTATGTGCAGAATGTTGCATTTTGTGAAAATGGCCAGAACATATTTCTGTTACCACATACTCCTCCAGAACCTTACACTCTCTCATCAATAGTTGGAGTCTATTCTTCCTCCCCTTGAAACCTGGTGGGCATTATGAATGCCATGACAAATAGCACTGTGGTGGAAATGATGTCGCATGGTCACACGTTGAAGGGCTGGGTCAGAAAAGGTGATACAGAACCTGCTAGGCTCTCTGTCTCAGGATACTCATCCTTGAAACTCAGCCACTGTGGAAGGCAGAGTCATGGCTCTCCAAAGATGTCTATGTCCTAATACCTGGAACCTGTGAATATATTACCTTACAAGGCTAAAGGTACTTGACAGATGTAATGAAATTAAGGACCCTGAAATGAGAAAATTATTTTTAATTATCTGAGTGGCCCAATATAATCACAAAGGTCCTTAAAAGTGGAAGAGGGAGCAGAAGGTTCAGAGTCAGAAGGAGATGTGATCACGGAAAGAAGGAACAGAGCGATGCAGTGTTGCTGGCTTTGAAGAGGTAGGAAGCAGGCCATGAGCCAAGGAATGTGGGCAGCCTCCACAAACTGGAAAATGAAACAGATTCTCCCCTAGAGCCTTCATTCAGAAATGAACACAGCCTGGTGACAACTGGATTTTAGCCCAGTGAGACTTGTATCAGACTTTTGGCCTATAGAACTGTAAGATAATAAATTTGAATTATTTTAAGCCACTACATTGATGGTAATTTCTTTAATAGTGATAGAAAATGAATACAGCCACCATTCTGTGAAGATGCTCAGGTCACCAGGAGGTGTTTCAATTGACAGATAACATCTTGGTCGACAGCCAGCATCATTTGCTAAGAAGGTGAGTGAGTGAGCTTTCGGATGACTCCAGTGCCCAACCTTCAAGATACCCCCAATGATGCCAAGTGGAACGGAGTTGAGCTGCCCCTGCTGAGCCCTGTTCAAACGGCTTTTGGGGCTGTCCAAAAAAACCTAACAAACATGAGGTTCATTCTGTCTCTATTGCATGCCTTGCTGAATATGAGGAAACTTTCCAGTCTGTGAAACAATTGTTGATTAGCAGGTTTCATGATCCTAAATTACAATAAGCATCAGCCCGTTTCTAACTGCTGAGGATGTCTCATCCTGCTAAAGTGTCAGACCCATGTTTAGGAAAAAGATGCCAAAGCACAGTGAACAATAAATAAACAAGTATACCAATGGACAGAGGGGCACCCTATTGTTATAAGAATAAGCTATCTCCATAATCACTTTCACTCTTATGATCTCTACTGATTATAGAACTGTTGAAAATATCATAATCTTAAAAAAAAAAAAAACTCACTGGATGATTCCCGAGCTTCATACAAATAATTGAGAACTCTGCTTCCACATTACCTGGCAAAGAGAACACAGAAAATTATAGAAAATCATTGAGCAAACATAGCTACCTAGGGAACTGCTCTGAGTCCATTTTTTTTAAAAAGAAAGATACATTACAGAGATAGTATGGTCATGAATTTGTCATTCATTAGTTTCAGCCATGCATGTTTTTATATATTTACTTCTTAAAGAAAATAATATTGTTCTGCTTCCTTCCATATTTTATGTATGGTATCATCAACCTGAAACTTGATTTTTGGTTGCTAATATATTTTAAAGCTTTATTCATGTTGATGCTCATAGACCTAGTTTAATTCATCTTTGACTGCTTATCCTTTCTCTTATTAACAAATATTAATGTTTTAAGATTTGTTTATTTAACTTTTAACTTTCACAAAAAAATGCTGCAGTCCGTGTTCTTTACAAATCTCTTGGGCACATTTACTAGATAGAGTTCATTGTATTGTATATTTAGGGTTGAAGTTTATGAGACAAAGAAAATATACACCTTCAAATTTGCTAGATATTGCCAAGTTGTCCTCCAAACAATTTTTTATTCTACCACAGTATATGAGAGTTCTGCTGTTCCATATATTTTGCTCACATATGCCACTATCAAACATTTAATGTTTTGCCAAACTAATAAGTCTGAAATTATATTTAATTGTGGTTTTCCCCTTGTAAGGGAAGCTAGGTAACCTTTCATATGTTTATAGGACAATATTTTTTCTCTTTTCTGTGAATTGCATATTCATATCTTCACCCTATTATTCTACTGAGTTTTCTTTTGTGTTATTTCTCATTAATTTGTAAGCATTCCTTAAAAATTATGAATTATAATTTGTTTTGTTATGTGCTTTGCAGAAATGCTTCTTGGTTTGTGGAGTATCTTCTTACTTTATTTGTAATGTTTGTTGTGTAACATTGGTTTAAATTGAAATATACTTAGCTATATACTTTATTTAATAGTATGTCATTTGTTTCTTTTTTTTACCCTACCTCAAGGTTAGAAATAAGATCTTTTATATTTTTTTCTAAACTTTGTATATTTTTCATCCATCTGGAATTTATTTTTTTCTGTACAGTGTGAGGTAGGGGTTTAACTTTATTTTTTTCCCACAGGGATACATCATTTCTCAGCAGCATTATTAAATAGTCATATTATCCCTACTAATTTTTAATGTCATCTCTCTCATATTAAGTTTTCATAGATATGTGAGATGGGAATATGCTATTATACTTTGATGACTTTGTATAAGCTATTACCTCTGTCCAGAATGTCCTTCCCCAGGCTGTTGACTTGCAAATATTCTCCTCTCCTATTAAGTCTCAGTTTAAATGTCATCTTCTTTATGAAATAGCTCTCACCTTTCTTTCCCCTTCTGTGTGTTGATTATAACCTTCATTGCCACGTGTATTGCACCATAGATACTCATGTAGAGAGAGTTTTCACTGCCAGATTTTTAGGTTTTTGGAGGTTAAACACATTGTCCTGTTATTTTGTACTGTCAAGTACCTTGTAGATATTTAATAAGACTATCTAAAGGAATAAATTAATGAGTGAATCTTTGAAACAGAACAGCTTGAGTGACACTTGGTAAATCTGAATAATTCATCTTCATATCTCTGGTCTATCTTTTTCCCTTGTTTTGCTGACTTTATGTAGAGATTTTAACATAGCTATTATGGATGGCATTTTTCTTTTTAAAATTTGCTATTTATATCTATAATTTGTAGTGTAATATAACATAATGCTATTTTACTGGTTAGATTCTTTTCATTGTTTTTAAATAATGTTGTCTGAAGACTAAATTAGCAACACCACCTATATGGTGACACTGCTTTGTCCAAAAATCCCCAAAGCTGCCTTGTTAAGAGAGAAGGGAAGCTTTGTACTCTAGGCAAGCTGTTATTTGGTACATATAGCTAAAATCTATAAAGCACATCCAAGACTGTAAACTCACTCAATTTTACATAATTATTTTTGAATACTCTATAGTGCCTTATAAAATGTAAGGACTCTATAAATAGTTATTGAATATTTTCATGATAGTAAACATGTGTTTCATCACCTGCCTTACTCTCGAGAAGATTTTATAAGGTCTATCAATCTTATAGGCAATAAAGAGCATAGCTGATTTCTGTATATTGTTTCCATCAAAGCTTATGCATGTGGCGAATCAGAACAGAAATGGGCATTGGTGACATGACCTTGAAGCTGCCATAATCACTAGCTTCTGGTATTATTTAAGAGTAGATTTAGATCACTTATTGCTGGGGTTGTTTTCACTTACAGGTAACCCTCCAAAGATTAGCAGCCCTTCTTTACAACTGTTAATTTTGTCATTGACCGAACTCACAGTAAAAGATGCAACCATCAACTCCTAACTCAAAAGAGTGAACAACAAAGTCTGCATATGAAAGCATGGTCTTCAGAATTTCATGCTCACCCAGTTATTTAGGCTGCAAGACCTACTTGTCTCAGAGTGTAGAAGCTTGGATTTACGTGATTTGCTGACCACTGCTTAGAGGTCAGCAAATCATGCATAGTTAGCTCTGTTTTGTTTAAACGAGTCTGGTTACAAACTACTGTACAGCATTTCTGCACAAAGTTATGCTATGTCTCTATTTCCCCTAATTCACTTAAGGAAAGAGCAATCCCTTTCAAGATTTCACCCAAATCATTCTTTTAAGCTGTTCTTAACACCCTGAGCTTTTCTCTTGAGCTTTCTTTTCCTTATCCCTAGAAATAACCTTTCATCATTGGCCTTTGAAGGTGTTCAGTCTACATAATTTCCCAAGTTGGGCCTTTCAGTTTTGGATCTGGTTACCTTATTAAGTCCTTTAATTTTTCATTGTTAACTCCTTAACTTTTTATCTAGTGAATTTCCTTTTTGAACACGTCTTGCCTCTACTCTCCTGTGCTTTCTTTTCATTACGTGCATAACAATTTTCCACTTCTTTCCCAATACTAGCATTTGGGTTCCAAATATTCTGATTTGCCTCTTGTTCATTTCTCTATTTTTTTTTAAAAAATCTGTTTTATCTCAAATTAGTGTTCTAAGACCCAAACTTACATTTAAAGGTCATAAATAACTCTTATCTACAACCTCTGCCAGACTCTTCCTCTCTTTAGAGTTCAGTTTCCCTGTCTATAAAATGAGGCAGCTGGAAGAGATCTCTAAGGTCTGCTTCAGCATAAACAGTGCGACTCTGACAATAAGAGGATTTGTCATATTTGGTACACCTCAATTGATTAGGGGTTATTTACCACTGTATAGTCTGTCTATGTTTGCATGGCCATTGGCACATTAGATATAAAACTGCATCATGCAAAAGGAGCAGCAGTCAGTTCTAGCATCACAGTTGTATTTGTCTTAGCACAATGTGAGACCTGACTGGGAGAAGAGAAAGCAGCAAAAGCACAAAAAGCTGCCAAAAGGTGAACAGCAATAGGATAGTCACAGGCAAAGATACAAGTTGAAATATCTTCATGACACCCCAGAAGATGATAACTAAAAGGAACTAGCCCAGTGTCAGGACTTCTGGGTAAGAATTAACAGAAAGGAGAAAAAGAATTAGAACTCTGCTATCAGAAAAGAAAAGCTTATTTTTTTTCCTTAAAAATATATTTTCTCAGATTATGAGTTTAGAGGTCAATGAAACAGAGGAACAAACAGTGTAAGATCAACCAACAGATGCAGAGGCAGGTTTAAGAGGGGAATGGAGAAGGGAACATGAGCCCCAAATCCTTAGTCTTTTTGTCATCCTCAAATAAAAATCACCCAATCACCCAAAGTATAATTTCTGAATGTAATGAAAAGAAATAGATGAACTTTATTTTTAGCTCCTATGTTTCTTGGATTGTGAGTTGGCTAAGATATTTGTTAGTTTGCCTCCCATTTACTAGATTACTGATCGCATTATACGACTATTATGTCATTCAGGTAGTACAAGAAATACAATTATGCTCCCTTCATTCTGTTTGGTAGACAGCATATCAAGGGGCAGGAAACGGTCTATTTCAGAAAAGCAATTCTTTCTGAACAAGGAGGATTCTTGCAAAGAATTTTCTTGTTCTGTTCTTTTTTTTTTTTTTTTTTTAGAAAGAGTTTTGCTCTTATTGCCCAGGATGGAGTGCAATGGCACAGGCTCAGCTCACTGCAACCTCCGCCTCCCGGGTTCAAGCATCTCTCCTGCCTCAGCCTCCTAAGTAGCTGGGATTACAGGCACCCATCACTATGCCTGGCTAATTTTTGTATTTTTAGTACAACATGGGGTTTCACCATGCTGGCCAGGCTGGTCTCAAACTCCTGACCTCAGGTAAATCCTCCTGCTTTGGCCTCCGAAAGTGCTAGGATCACAGGTGTGAGCCACTGTGCCTGCCCAGACTTTCTATTTCCTGAAAAAAAAAATTGATAAGCTTTCTGTCTTCTAGAAGTTTGTTTTATTGAAAAGTGTTTTTTTTTTTTTTTCTTTTTTTTAGTTCAGAGGCATATGTGCTACAAGTCCTTCTGGGAAATGAGTGACTGGATTGAAACAAATTTAAAGTTAAAATGTCTTTATATGCAAGTCAGGTAGCTGTTATTCCTATATTCATTTTGCATGAGTATTTGGAGGTTCAGAGTGGTTAAGTTGAAGCTGGTCACATGAAAAAAGAAGTGAATCTGGGATTTAAACCCAGATCTCCTGATTTTAAGTGCTATGGTCCTAATACTACACTCCTAAAGGCTTTCTCCTAGACTGTGAGAAGGGTGAATTCCTTACACATTCTTAATTTGCATGTACTTAGTAAATTAATCACGTGAATGTAACAGACATAATGAGCAACTTAGCAGAATCACTCAATGACCACCTGTGGCTTCCCTGACATCTTCCCTCCCAACCCATAGGTCACATTGTGAAACCAGGACAGCTTTCTTTCTTTCACAGTTTCCTCTTTAGGCTTTGTATGGCCAATGGTGCCATATACACCAGAGCTTCCTGGCAGAAGGGGGACCCATTCACCGATTCCTTGAAAGAATCTTTCACTATATATTAAATGAGTCATCACACCATGCAGGTGACTGTGTGAGATACAATGGGCACTAAGAACATAACTCAGGCATCATAGAATGTTTATGCTAATGGATATAGCAGCCTAGTCTCCTTTGCTTTGTATAATTGGAAAAAGTTTCAGATGATTGAAGTTTGGAGGAAATTAAGAAAAGAAATCTCAGTTTAAATAACCAAAAAGTCCTGTATGAAAAAGAAGTGGTGCTGATTCTTATTTGGCTCTAAAATATAGTCCAACTCCTAAGCACACATTTTCAAATATCAAAGTCGAATAAATGCTGCAAACGTGAAAGACGTTAACGGTACCCTGTGTCTCTCTCCCCACTGGGGTAAATTAACTCAAGATTGCTTCCATTAGCCTTTCCTCTTCTCAACCTCCCATCTGCCTGGAGGAAAGTGCTTGCTGATGGCACTTCCTGGCACGACAGCAATTGTGATATTTTCAGTGGGCTTTGCCTTTTGGTGCTCCCTGAGCTCGGTGACCCACCCGTGCTGGCCAGAGATGCATTAACCAGGTCCCTCCCGCACAGGAGAAATTCCTTTCATTCATCAACAGATAAGGAGTTTTGACAAGACTCTCTGGGGAGCAAAAGGGAGAAAACACACACACACACACACACAAGATTGCCCTGTAATGCTGAGAAACACAAAGTAAAGGGACCAAAAAAAAAACCGAAGGAAGCTTTAAGGCGGCCAGGGCAGACAGGGAGTCTGCTATCAGAATTAAGCGCGATGCAGTCCAGAGCCCTGCTCTCTGTTTCTACCTGCTTCTTCTCAATGTCACTATCAGCCAAGAGTTTGATAAAAAACAGATCCCCAGAAGTATTCCAGTAACTCCTCAGGACCACCAGGGCAAAAACAAAAACATTCGGGGCTTGACACTTACCAGGGCAACTTGCCAAGCTTATCACATGTGAAAAGAGCTGCTCAGAGAGAATAATCTTGCTCATGTTCACAAGGTGGGGTGTTAAGTCTCAGAGAACCCAGGGCATTTTCCATCCAGAGCAGCCTAGAAGGGTTGGAAATAGCACTTTTCTATGAACTGCCAGAAAGGGCAATTACACATTTTATGTAAGGAAAGGCTGAAGGAGAATTTGAAAGGTCATTGGAGGGAGAATATGGAGAATTAGTCTACCTTCTAGCCTTCAAGTCTGAATAGACTGGAATAACTCTACCTTACAAGAATATCTCATACAGTCTTTATGTAAATCTTTTCTGCAAACCTGGTCTGGAGGAAATTCTGACACCCAGCCTAACACTTGCAGGATATATTTCTTTCTTTTTCTGCAAGCTTCATTGAAGATAATAATAGCACACACTGCTAACATCCCTGAGTGCTTGCTGTATGCAGACACGGTCCTAAGCCTCTTACCTGTATCTTTTTCATGTGATCCTCATAAACGCCCTATGAGGTAGATATTATTACTATCCTCATTTTCCGGATGAGAAAACTGAGGTGCGAAGAACATGCCTAAGGTCATACAGCTAATAAGTGAAATAGCAGGGATCTAAATCTGCTTCTCATTGAATTCTCACACTTTTAAATAATTATTCACAGGGATACTCCCCCATTTCTCATTTCAAGTTTCTCTTTGGGCTAAATAACCTTCTTCCCTCTGAGCCTTTCTCCTCTTGTGACTTAAGTCTGATAACTCTTCTTTAGGCTTCTGATCTCCCTAATAAAATTTTCCCCCAATATTCTGTGAAACATCTAATGTGTTGTTTTAGGTTTAAATATAGGTCAGCTTGTATACGTTATATCGTATATGCCCTATATCATATTGTTATATGCTTTTTCAACTGGAGTATCACCTATTTGACTTGCATGCCTTATAACTCCATATAAGTGCTATAAAGTTTCAAGTTTCTGGTCTGTTAAGATAAACCCTTATATCTCAAATTGGAACCTCAGCCTTCAGATATGGCTATTCATGTTAACAGCTATACCCATGCATTCTATCCCTTACGCAAATTTGTCGTGAAGTTTTGCGAGGTTTGGTGCTTCTGATGTTGCTCCTTTCCTTAGCTGCAGGCAGTCATCACGCTTTGTTAAGATGGTGGCAAAGCAGTGAAGTCTCTGTGACTCACCTGAATGGAAACCAGTTTCATTTTTCCTCAAAACTTAGGAGGCATCTGGTTCATGACCTGATTACTCACACCTTAATCATAAAGATGGTGCTGATCACAGTAGCACACACCCATAGTCCCAGCCACCAAGGAGACTGAGGCCGGAGAATCCCTTGAGGCCAGGAATTTGAGACTGTAGTGCGCTATGAGCCTGTGAATAGCCACTACACTCCAACCTGGGCAACGTAACAAGACACTTCTCTTAAAAAAGAGAAAAAAGGAAGATGGTAAGTTGGGCTTTTTTTATCAAACAAAACTTGTATTCATTGGGCTAACAAATACATAGAGTGTCTACTACTAGCCAGACATGTTGTAAGTGCTAGCTCTAAGTCAGTGAAAAAAACAGATAATAAATCTCTGTCTCTTGAATATTATTCTCCGGTGAGGGGTCGTAGATACACGATATATTAATTATGTCAAAGAACTTGGTAAATGAGAAATAGGAAGTTCATTCAGCTAAATTAATTCAACAACTCTTTGTTAAATACCAAGTGTATATTGTACGCGTTTATCAGTTGTTGGAGTTAAAGCAGGAACCAGAAAGATATGATTCCAGTCATCATGTTACTTACATTCTTGAGGACTGTGCCCATTATTTAACTGTTTGTTCTCACATGCATTTCTTACCATTCTTCTGCTCCTCTGAACATGGGAGAGAAGAGGAAGTTAGTCTTTACAGAGTATATTTCCTAGATTCCCCTGCCAAATGGCACTTGATGAGCAGCAGGCACTAACCAAAGTCTGGGGAAACACAAGAAAGGAGTGGCCTTGCTTCTTCCTTTCTCTGTCTCAGGTGCTGGCTGCCTTTCCTCTAAACTCTAGTTCCTGCTGCCTGGCTGTAACCCTGACTGAGCCTCCTCCTTTCTAGGCTCTTGTGCCTCCAGCCCTTGGCATAGCAGAGACTTTTCTTCTGTGTTGCCTACAATCTCCATTTAACTTCTCAGCCTTCATGATCTATGTGGCCAAATCCTTGAAATGAATTCTCTTTTTGAAAGACCTAAACCGGTTTTGGTTTTTCTCAAGGGCCCCTGAGTGGGGAAGTAAGTTTTCAATGAGATATTACAAATGTGATTAGCAAAACAAAAGTAGCAGTGAGGGACTATAGATTGTATAAGAAGAGCCCTAGTTTGCTGGGGATGCCAAAGCAAACTGTAAGAAACTGGGTGACTTATACAACAGAATCTTATTTTCTCAGAGTTTTGGGGGCAGGAATTTCAAGATAAGGTGTCTGTAGATTTGTTTCTTCTGAGGGCTCTCTCCTCAGCCGCCCTCTCCCTGTTGTCTTTAGCCTGGTCATGTTTCAGTGCTTGAATATCCCGGTGTCTCTTCTTATAAAGAGACTAGTTAGATTGGATTAGGACCCACCCAAAGAGCTTCACTTTACCTTAATCACATCTTTAAAGGTCATCTCTTCAAATACACTCACATTCTGAAGTGTTGGGACCTCAGGCTCCGTCATATGAATTTTAGAGGGTACTTAATTCAATCGGTAACACTGACCCAGTTGAAAGGCCAGGTAGGCTCAGCTAAGAAAGGCTTCAACAGATAGAGTAGCAGGGAAGACATTGGTGGCCATATATGCATTTGTTTGATTTTCATATATTTGACATATGTTACAAATGCAACGTGCTAGCCACTGGATATACAGACATAGATAAGATGTTCTCTTCTGTGATTGACATTGGGTAGGAGAAATGGACAAGGAGTAGAATAATTAAAATATAGTGTAGTTCATCTCAGGATGGGTTAAGTATCAGAAGTAGCTGGAAAATGGAGAACAGGGGAATCTCAGCCTATTAAGAAGGTCAAGAATGGCCTCCTCTGAGTAGATGTCATCCAAAGTGAATCTTAAAAAATTAAAGTGTTGGGCAAGTGAAAAAAATCCAAGAGTGGGAAGAAAATTCCCAGTAGATGCAAGAGCATGTTTTCGAGAGATTAGACTTGTAAGAGAAAGATAGTACGGCATATTCATCCTTCATAAAACTGAGAAGACAGCTTCTTTTTTGGAGTGTGTGTGTGTGTGTGTGTGTGTGTGTGAACTGAATAATACTCCTCTGTATTCACTGATGCAGTGTTCTTCATAGCACTTTAAAAATATTGGGAGCTGGTCTCTAAATATCTTGGAGCTAATGCTTAGATTCTTATTTGTTTATTTTGGATTGTTTCCATCTATGAGAGAACATCATGTCATTTTTTCTTGATAATCATGTCTCTAACTTTGGTGTGACCACCTCTTCTTTGGCATCGGTGATCCTGGGGCCTCGGACAGTGCTACTCCCAAGAAGTTGCTGAGAATGTTCATTAGAACAATAGGAAAGGCTTTTAAAACTCTGCTTTGTAACTTTTTGCACCTATATTCTCAATAAGGATGTGTCTTTTATTTAGCCATATCACTGTGGTTAATGAAGTATTACACAGTAGGGGGCCCACATGATTGGCCCAAACCAATGTCAAAAATTATATTAAAATGGAAAGTTTTTATCTTGTTGCTCTTTTTCAGCTATTTCAGTAGATCTCTTTCTTCCCTGCCTGGTGTCATTCACAAACATTCAAAACGACTCCATTGTAAATTTCTGGCTTGAAGAATAAGCAATTTGTCCAATGACGTTATTTAAGAAGTATAGTAATTTAAGAATAATGTTTATAATACCCATAAACAAGCTATACACATTTGAAGCTTTTTCACTTTATCATATATATCATAGATAAAATGCTTAGAGTTCCCCCGGAAGATTCATTAAAATCCTTAGATGAGTTTTTTTGTGTTTTTTTTCTGGGAAAATGGTGGTTTAGTAATTCTAAAGAGGTTTCCTCAGATATTATCCATATTCAAGCAAAAGGGCATTTGAGCGTTTATTTAATCAGTGTCTGTAGTAGATTTAGGAGTAGATGCTTTTTCTTCTCATTAGGACCAATTGCATGCTATTGACAAGGGTTAAAAAAAAATGCCACATGCATTTTTCCAGCAATTAAGATTGAGAACATTTGATTGGGGACTTTCTGGGGTTTTAGACTGCCTTGCATTTCCACCTCTGAGGAGGAAATAGCTTCTAAGTTATAGCAAGAGAGCACTGAGTTAGATATAAAGAAGAACTTTGTGTCTCAGACTGATTAAACACTGGAGCAAATTAGCAGGGAAGCTTATGGAATCGCCATCTGTGGAGATACTTCAAAAATAGAATTCACAATTTTTTTCTTTGGATGATTTAGGAAATGCCCCTACTGGCAAGGAGATGGACCAAATGGGCTCTTGAAATCCTTTTTGGTTCTCTGCTCCTAAGAGTCTTCCTATGCAGTTCTTGGAAGTATTTATTTCCTAAGTAGAATATAGAACAGAATGCCTTTAGTAAAGGTAGGCTGTGCATTGAGTGTGTGTATGTGTGTGTGCGCGCGTGTGTGTGTGTGTGTGTACATGTCTTTAGGTAGAAGGATGAGAAGGGAACATCGTATGATTTAGAAAGCAAAATTATCATATGCTAACCAGTTATGTTTACCTATGTCAAATACATAGGACTTTCTTAGACTTTCTAGCCTCTTGCTGCTTTTGTGACTGCTCACTCTCTGTCCATTCTCTGCCCACACTTCAAGTGTCGGCCTCATCCTGTGTCCTACTCTCTACTCTCTTTTTCTTTCACACTTGTCTCCCCCAAGACAGCTTTATGTTCTCCTGAGGTTCTGTCCTTGGGTAAGTTGAAAAATCTGCTTCCACAGCCATGGATGTTTCGCTGGGTGCCAAAACTGCATTCCAACTACCTGGTGAATATGTCCACCTGACAAGACCTTTCAGCAGATTCAACTCAACTTGCCGCAAACTGAAGAGGCAGGAGAAGAGAAAAGGGTCTCCACTCTGCCCTTCTATGGTTCCTCTTGTAGCCTTTTCACCCCACCTACCATCCCAGCAGTTCTTCCTATGCTCACCCTCTGGACCCTTATTAGCCCTTTAGCTTCATCCGGTACAGCCAACCTCTCCCCAACCCACATGCCTCACACATGGCCAAAGAGTCACAGAAACTTGTGCCCGACCCTCTCCTCTGCCAGCACAACATTCTTAGGGCTTCTAGCTCTGTAGCTCATTCACCCCTCCCAAGCTACCTATCCTCTTTGCCTACAGTATTTCTTCTGCCTTGAATAATCTTCCCACCTTGACTGTAAAATTGTCTCGATACAAGGTGTCTCATGTTTACGGTCTCAGTTCATCTTCTTAGGAAGTCATACTGAACCTTCCCTCATGTGCATCAATTGTCCTCTGCCCAAGAACCTGCAGCCCATTCTTCACATGACCTTGGAAAAGGCACATAGCATGAGGATTGGATCACTCCATATCTGGGGCTGTATTGTGTACATCACATCCCAGACATGAAACCCTGATGGGTGACTTAACCTCTTACTGTCTATTTCTCCAGCTACAAAATGGGAATAAATGTAATGCTATCCCAAAGGAGTGAGGACAAAAGCACCCACCCAGGTACTGGGAAGAATAAAGAGGTAAATGGTCCCTTCAATCAAAGAGGTTTAAGTCAAGTAACTAATAATATGCACAATTCCAGTAACTGTATTAAGCTATGAGTGTAATATCATCATCACAGTCATCACCACCACCACCACCACCATCATCATCATCATAATCATCATCATCATCCCAACTAACTTTACTTCAGTGCTTGCCATCCTGCCCAGCATTGTTCTAAAGTAAATGAATAATTCAGGAGATATATACTAGTAGACGTGTAGTGAAAACTTTTAGAACAATTAGGCGAAGCAAGGTCATTTATACTTGTTGATCTTTCTTCCTGCTATAGCAGAGCAATTCCCTGTAGCATAGTCTTAAGTGTTTATTAGTCTATTTTTAAATCACTGAAACTACTTGTCTCTTACCACAACCCATGAAAGATTGTTCTACAATATACTAGACAGAAGTTCCAGGAAATTTCTTTTTGTGGGTTATACTTTTCCTCTAATCATTTCAACAAACCTAATGTCCCATGATTTCATTATAAAGCAGTAATGTCAATGTTTAATTATTATGCTTAGCGTTTGTAGTTATCTCATTGCTTCTAGGTTGTTTGTTCCCCTAAGGTATTATACCATATGCATTCATTCCTTTATTCCTGTAAGATATTAGTCGTAAGTAGCCAAACTTTAGTTATCGCTGAATTTGTCTTTGCCTTCATATTGCCTTTTATTTATTCAAAGTTATCTGGCAAACTCTCAAAAATGTAAATGTCACTTCATCTGGAGTAATGATTGTGATCATAAAAAGATAAAACCAATAATAAATAAAAGAAAAATATAAAAATAATGATACCTTCCATCAGTTTACTACCTTATAGTGTACAAAACACTTTCTACATAAATTATTGTGATATTTCATCTTATATGGAGATTGGGCTTTCAAACCAATATGTAAGATGAAGATTGCCTACAGTTAAAATTACCCTTAAAAATTCCTTAGGAAGTGCCACATGCAATATCAACATACCATTTCTCAGTAAATCCAAAGACTTCTTTTTTCTTCTGCTATTGGAACAGATCACTGTTTCTTTGGTTAAGCTCCAGCTGAAGCAGTTGGCTTGCGTTTAGGGACCATGTTGCATGAAAAATAAGTATCTTTAAACACTAGAATCACACTCCTGCACCATCAGGTGCTCACATTCTGAGAAGCAGCCACAGGGAGACAGAAGCACAACCAGAAACAGCCTCCTATGTCACTCTCACCCGCGGGCATGTGCTCAGGTCCTGGAGGGCTGTGCGGACTGGCCCACGCCCCTGCGCATTGCCCTCTCCATCTCTGTTTATCTTTCTCTCTGCCTCTGATTTTCTTTACCCTTTTATGAGGTATGAGGGGATAGGCATATAGCTGAATACGTTTAAGTCAAAAAAGCTCATTATATACAATTGTTGTATCTCATTTGAGTATCTTAACAAGCTGAAGAGGTAGCTAGAAATAATGAAGCCATTTCACAAGTGAAAATATACTGAAGCTTAGTAGGATTGCAAGATTGTACAAAAAAAATGCAAGATATCCAGTTAAATTTTAGTATCAGATAAGTAATGAATACTTTTATAGGATAAGTATGTCCTATACAATATTTGGGACATACTTGTACTAAAACTATTTTTTGTTTAACTGAAATCCAAATTTAACTGGGCACTTTGTATTTTATCTGAAACACTTGCCAGAGGCATTACTTGGCTTTATGTTTTCTAGCTTCCACACTCCTTATATTAGATAACAATGCTCTCATATTTTGAATGTATTAATTCCATATTTTACTTACATTTAAACAACTTACTTTTCTACATCATGTTTATGTTTGAAATGACTTTATGTTTGAAATGACTTTACATTTGTTTTACTCAATTACTTAATTAAAAAAACAAACACTATAGAAAACATATTTTCTTATTCAGATAGTCCATAAATTAAAAATCAGTCAGTTCTTGATGAGAAATTGAGCATCTCTTTGTTTTATACTTTTAAAGATGAAATAGTCCATGAATCTGATTTTAGGAAATGGTGTGAAATCCAGGGAAATGTTGTAAATATAGTGAAGGTCTTTGCTATTCAGATGGAATGGAAAATGTTTAAGCCAAAAAAAAAAAAAAAAGAGAGAGAGAGAGAGAATGGTCACATTCACAAATATATTGGGCTTGTACTCATTACGACATCATTAATAGCCAATTAGAAAGTTCTCTTGGTATTCAGCCTTCTGACTCCATTTCACAATAATTGGTATTGATAGCATTTTATTGCTGCTATATACTTTGCTAGCACCAAGACCAATATATTCTGATCCAGAAAAATGTGATGCTTTAACAAGACAAGCACAATGTTATGTTATTTTTACTAGGCCATGTTACCTGGCAGGCAATCATGGCTCTGGATTTGAACGTTGTTTTCCAAAAATAACAATCGTCTAATATTTAGTTTGGCTAAAACAGTGATCGTGACTGGCCACCTGTTAGAAGAAAAATAAGACATTCCTGTAGATGAAAGATCTGAGGTAAATCATGAAAGGTTTTCAAGAAAGGTAGTAGTGTGTTCTATTGGCTACTCTAAAAAAGTGTTAAGAAGTGAGGAAAATTAGATAATAGACGAAAGTCTGAGTATTGCAAGTCTTGATTATTCTTCAAACGCCCCCAAAATGCTACTAAGGATGAAAGGCTCAGACATTTATGACATTTAAATTGGAACAGCGTTGTAACTCTTAAACTGGTTGTCAGATTCCTTGCAGAGGATTAAGGAAGGATCTCAAGAAGTTCATACGGCCAGGACAGCTGACTTTAAAGCCACTATTTAACCAAGAAGCAAATGCAGGGGAGCCCAGCGTTTGTCAGGTTGTGCCCTGAAGCACACATGACTGGAATAATTCTCAGCTCTGCCACCTACTAACCCTATGTCTTTGGGAAAGTTTCCCCTCTAAACATCAGTTTCCTCATCTGTAAAATAGTAATAAAAATGTTCTTAGTGTGGTTTTGAAGGAATTAATTGAGAAATTAGTGGGAGTAAAAAAGTAAAGTGCTTGTCTTATAATAAATATCCAATAAATGAAGCTATTATTATAAATGATAAGTTATTTGAATAAGGAGAGTAAGATTTTTTTGTTTGTTTGTCAACTCTTTCATTCAACAAACATTTAGTGAGTGTTGTTTGACACTGTTCTCAGTGCTGGAGAATCAGAATTTAATCCCAGCCTGATATTCTCTCTCTGGCACCTTTCCATGTTCTTTCAGCCCAATTTTCTACTCCAATAACAAGAGGGTGAAAAATGTAGAGCTTACAAAGTGAGTACGTGAGAGTATGGAATGATATTTCTTGTGCCTTGAAACTATATGTCTTATTATACCTTAATACATACAACATCTATGTGAGGCATCATATTGCCTTACTACAGATGAGGAAACTGAGGCACATGGAGTTTTAATAGCATATCTAAGTTAGCAAATGGCAGAGCTGGGGTTTGTGCCTAAGTTTGCATGACCAGGAGCTATGCTCTCTTAACCACTTTAGTCAGGAGAAAATGTCTGAGAGCCCCTAAATAGATGATTCACCATCCTGACATGTGAGAAAAATGGAAAGCCCAAACCTTTCTTCATTTCTGTGGTCACTAAAATGATCTTATCTTGCATTCATTCAGCATGAAAACTGAAAGTTAATTCAAAGTGCCATTGTATCAGTTCCCTAGTTCTCATCCATGAATATGCACTCATTAACATTTATGTAACTAGTCCCTCTTATTGCTGATGTGATCAGAATCAAAGGGTTAATGAACTAAGCCACCCTTGCTAAAAATAATCTTTGCAAAAACCACATGTGGTAATTCTAATGAGCTATTTTACAGTAAATGTACTTACAAAGAGCATGAAGGAAACAAGGAAATGGAGTTCTCGAAGTCAAATTAAAAATCAGTTTAGAAAAGTCAGTCTGGGTCCATCTAAAATACATTTTAATCCCACACTATTTTTTCACAAAAGATGCAGGGCAATTTGTGTGTGGATTGCCATTCTTTTTTTTTTTTTCCTCCTTTTTTAATGACAGGGTCTCACTCTGTCACCCAGGCTGGAGTGCAGTGGCGTCGTCACAGCTCACTACAGCCTCAACCTCACTGGACTTAGGTGATCCTCCCACCTCAGCCTCCCTAGGAGCTGGGACCACAGACAAGCACCACCATTCCCGGCTAATTTTTTGAATTTTTTTGTAGGAATGGGGTTTCATCACGTTGCCCAGACAGGTCTAGAACTCCTGGGTTCAAGCAATCTGCCCACCTTGGCATCCCAAAGTGCTAGGATTACAGGTGTGAGTCACTGCGCCTAGCCTGGATAGCTACTCTTAAACACCCATAGAGAAATTAGATGTAAACTTTAGTAAGGGGAAACTGAGTCACCAAAAGACTAAAATATATCTGTTCTTCAGAATGAGAATTTAAATTGATAATAAATGAAAGCCAAAAATCCTACCTTGATGCCTATTTCTGTGAATTTCAAGTAGGTGTATTTATTTGCCTACTTGTTGACATAAATATTTTAATATTGTTATTTTGAAATACCATAATATTTCATGTTATCTTTTCATAATTATAATCATATATTTTATAGCCTAGTGGGGAAATATAACAAACAATGCTCAAATGTGAAATGAAAAATATGAGATTCCAAATGAATCAAAGAATCTTTCAGCTCAGGAAAAATCTGTGTTCAGGGCAATCACAGCCTGGATCTCATAGTGAGTTCTACTGTTAGGGGCAGCATTTGTGAAGACAGTGGACATATTATTAATGATAAACATAGAGGAATGCTTGGTCAATGGACTTCTCCAAATAATATATAGAGAAACAAAAAGCAAAGAAAAAATAGGAGACCTAGGGCCGCGCGCGGTGGCTCAAGCCTGTAATCCCAGCACTTTGGGAGGCCGAGATGGGCGGATCACGAGGTCAGGAGGTCGAGACCATCCTGGCTAACATGGTGAAACCCTGTCTCTACTAAAAAAAAAAAAAAAAAATACAAAAAACTAGCCGGGCGAGGTGGCGGGCGCCTGTAGTCCCAGCTACTCGGGAGGCTGAGGCAGGAGAATGGCATAAACCCGGGAGGTGGAACTTGCAGTGAGCCGAGATCCGGCCACTGCACTCCAGCCTGGGCGACAGAGCGAGACTCCGTCTCAAAAAAAAAAAAAAAAAAAAGGAGATCTACATCTTCACATTATTCCCACGGTAGCTTCTTATCAGGAGAGTGGCTAACTTAATGTCTCTCCCAGCACTCCTGCACCCAAAACAAATAGTCATTTCAAAACTCAACAAAATAAAGTCATTCAGCTGCCACAGATGGATGAAGTCATCACCAAGAAGGCATTTTTAACAATGAAAAAATTTTTGCTTTTTAACAGGATTCTTCCTAGGCATTCATGTTTTAACTTTTTCTTTCTCCTTGGCTCTTGTTCCCCTTCCTACACAGCCAATTTCATTCTCCAACTTATCAATTATTTTTGTACAGTGCCTCTCCTTTCATCCTTTTAGATATTCATTTACCACCCTAATCAACATTTCATGACCTCAAAACTTTCTTGTTTTTTTTTTCTGTCCTGTCTTTTTTGCTGTTTTAGTTTCCTGTTTTCTCTGTGCCTAGCCCACATACTCTACTCTGTTCAAACCACTCGAAAGCCATCAGCAACACATCTATTTCCTCTCAATCTCTGGGATATTTATCCTGAGGAGGCCACAGAACATTCGGACGGTCTTTTAAGATTTATTGGTAATGAAGAAAGGGATACTGGCCTGAGATAAGGTGTCTGAAGGTGTTCTGAACACGGAAATGTTCTCTATACATGAGATGAGTGTCTTTATTTTGCAGCACCAGATGTGTTTCAATTCAGAATGTCATATTAGATGGCAACCTGGACTGGGGCCTTCTTACTGATTTGGTGTCATGAGCCAGCCCTTTCCCTTCTCTGTGCCTCAATGTTTTCAGAAATGAGATGAGGGACCACTCAAGGTCTGGGAATTCTGAAGTAGAAGTAGGACAGGTGTTTTAAAAAAAAAAAAAAAAAAAAAAAGCGGGACTAGGGGGAAACAACGAAATCTTCTGAAAGCAGGACATATATTACCAAGGAGCTGAATGTATGAGGAGGTTCCCCAATCATTTTTAACTTCAGTTTGGGGCAAACAATTTGAGTGACATCTAGATTAACTGTGTATTTTTTTTTTTTAGTTGATTTCTCTTATCTGGTGAGCACTGATAGGCAGTTACTAACATCAGAACCTTAAATCTCACTTAGTTTCAAAAGAACAGGACAATGATTGAGCAACCCTCTGGTAGCTAAAGGAGTATTTTGAGACCTGGCTAGTATTCTGAAGTTGATTAAACAGGCAAAGCCAACTGCACTTTCTTTTTCAGCAACCCAGTTGGAAAGCACAAAGGGTGACTGGAATAACTAAGAAACAGTGGGAAAGGAGAAGACAAGGGAGGGGTGATGGTAAGGAGGGAGAAGCAAATTGAAGAAAGAGAGAAAACAAAATAAAATATATTATAAAACGTTAAAATATCAAAGGAAATTATTTAAAAATCACAATATTAAACAGTTCTTATGCATCAGAAACACAGCTGGTAGCATCTTTTCCTTCGGGTCTCAGCCAGTGGGCATGACTGTGTGGAACTGCTTTCGAATTCTCAGTATTGTTTAACATTGACCAATAGCTTCTGGGAAGGCTTAGAATACTTCAGGAGTCTTCCACAGAAGCAGCATTTAGGAATATTTTAATCTACCCGAAGGTTAAAAAAAAAAATCAACAGAGAACAAGCTGAATTTTGGAGATTAGTAAATATACATTAAAATAATAGCAAGTGATAGCAGCATAGCTTCAAAGAGCATGCCGTTTTGAGTTGGAAAAAATTAACTTGATCAGTGTCTGGAAGGGCATATTATATATCAGCATATTATCATTTGGTTGCGTTTCACTGACAAGCAGAGAAATTTCCCCCTTCCCCCCTGTGAAGTGCTACTGTGGAGAGAAGCATTTTCAAGTTGGTCTTACTAAGAATCATCAGTGAACAATTTACTACTCCGAATCAATGGTTTCTAACAATGTTATATTATAACAGGAATGTCATCTCAGGGCACATACGTAGTATTCTTAACTGAAGGATAATCACACAAAGATAAATTTAGTCTTTTTCTGCATTGGAGTATAGAAATATACCAGCACTTAAAATCTCAGAGTGACTTAGAGAGGATGGGTGCTTTTCAAATGAAAGTAAATTTGCAGGATTTTTAAAATAACATTTTTCTCACCTTTAAAAAAGATAAACAGGCTATCCGAGTCCATCTTGAAGCAGAATTTCATGGCTACAAATCAATGTGTTTGTTGGTTTCTCATGACTTTTGGTTAGTCAAGTGAACCTCAAACTATTCTTGACTAGGAGCATAGTCTATGAAGTAAAAAGATTTGTAGGCCACATTTATCACTTTTTCTGAAAAATATTGATAAAAATACTAAAATATATAAAAATATATACTTAAATATATATATACTTTAAAATAGTGAAATAATTTTGAAGAAAGGTGTGCTTCTTAAAGTTTCATAAATGGACTTATAAATATATTAATGTATCAGAAATAGAAGTTTAGATAATTATATCCTGTATTGTCAACATAGACAATGGCATAAATTATAATAATACCATTTTGAGTAGACCTACAGAAATCCTTGGTTTTGTGGCTAAGAGTTTTTCATTGACCATCTCTTGGTAGTAATTGATTTCATGGTTTAAAAGTATGAATTAATTATACTGAAATCTTGTATAATCCAATGAGAGGAAACCAAGATTCAGAGTCAGAAGTCCCAAGTTCAAGACCTAGAAATACCCATAACTGAAAATATGATTCTAGGAAAGTCTTGTAAATGCATTGAGCCTCAATTTTCTTGCCAATAATTGAGGATACTTACTTTATTGGTTAACGCAAATATCAAGAAAGATAATATATTCAAAAAGTATTAATGCAAATGAACACACTAAGAAAACTGCTATAATTACTAACAACAAGCAACAATTTATTTTATTTAGGAAAAATGATCAAAAGAACCTCTTGACCTTCCACCTTGTTGCAAAAATGCTTAGCATTGACGTCAAAATAAGAAAGAATCTAAGGAAAATTTTAAGTAATTGTTGCTTACTGTAAATTCTTTTTTCTTTAGAGAGATATTAACATAAATTATTTAATATGAAGAAGTATTTATAATTTGTTTTCTTTCCCCCAAAAAGAAAAAACAAAGTATTTAAAGAAAACATGTCACCATCTTTCCCTCGAAAGAATGACAAGATGTGAATAAAGTAGCATAAGCAAACACTTTATTGTTTTGAAAAACATGGTACAATATGAGCATAGAGAGCTTCTTAGCAGCCCAGGTCACTTGTATTGTTTGAGGCTTTCTGATATAGTAGGATAGCATAAACATGCCAAAATGGAGCCTCAAAATTTGTGATAAATTTTAGCTCTCTCTTCATAGCAAAGTAATTACTTTATGAGACACAAAAATAATGTACTATGTGTATACATCCCTTTAGCACCCAGGATGACTACAAGATGCTGCTTAAATGATTCTGCAGCCTTCTTCCAACCCTCTCAACACCTGTAATAGTACAGCCCTAAGCTTATTATTTTCATGATCCAGCAGCCAGATTCGAGTATGGAATATGTATTGGGTAGCTGAAAATCTGTTCCTCACAATGGATAACGATGTTGCTCTCAATAGTCTTTTCCAGCAAGAATTTTCTAGGTTCGCCAGAAAAATTCAGGACATGTGAGTAGCCTCCTAGACGTGCCTCTATTTTTATCAGCCTCTGCAAGGATGAAGCACTTCCTTTTATTTCAAATAGAGTGAACATTGAGTCACTTCCCTCATATGTATATTAAAGCTGAGAATAAACTAACGCAGCCTGTACCTTTGTCTTCTCTGTCCACATGAAACAACTTTCACACGGCCTTTTAATTACATTCCCTCAAACTCATATTCTTTGAAAAAGAATTTTCTCTCCATGGAATTATTCCTGTAAACTGGCATATGAGGAAGAAAAAAGGACTCAAAACACTAATATTCACATCCATTCTAACCAAGTCCAATGCCAAGAAATGCACGGAATCTTTAAACGGACCTCCCACATTCTTGATAGGATGTTTTCTGTGCATGGTGATCCACAAATATTATCATTCCATGACAATGCAGTTTCATCAAGGTACGTCTCAATCCATGGGATACGAGTCCCACACAACAGACGGAGAATTTGGCGCAGCTCTGCGCACGCTGCGTGTGTTACTTACTGGTTATATTGCAGTGGCCACACTGAGTCCCGTATGGCGCCGTATTAACGAATGGCATGCAAGCACCTTCTGTTGAAACATCTGCGACAGGGAAATTGTAGGCATTTTTCCAGATAATTTTTGTGCTCTGGACCAAATTTTCATTAGGACTATAAACCTGGCAAGCAGTATTGTTGTGTATGATTTTTTAATAAACTGGGACATGCCTTTGTTAAAGGAGTGAGGAAAAGGGCTCTTCAGAGACTCCTTTCTATTATAAAAAGTTCAGAAAACATATGACAGCTCACAAAATAACATTTCCCAACTTTTTTTTAAAGTGCAAGGTTCCAGGCTTTCATAGACATATAAATAAAATTCACAGTTTTGGATGCAAACGCAAAAATGCAGATTTTCACATCTTGGAGTAAATGATTCCAACGGTGGCTTTTCTTAAGCACATGTTTGTTAAGAATGAATACAGCCAACAGAGATGTTTTTTAGTATTTAATTTTTTATTCCGGCTGCCAAAAAATCCGTGTAAGAGTTTGTACTTGCTTTAAGAGACACTGTGTCTCAGAATTAGAAAAGAAAAACTGAAGAGTTTGGGCACATGCCTATTTGTACTCGTAAACAACGTGAACCCAACAACTAGCATTGTTCATTTTTCTCACTAGTTAAAATATGGGTTTGTCTATTTCTTTCCTCACTGCCAATATCACCCTACCACAGTAATGGAGACTAGAAAAACTCCCTTTTGTAGTTCTTTAATTCCCTGTGCCCTGCTACAAACACTAAGGCAAAACAAACAGGCTTGGCAGTAAATATGTGCATTATCATTATGTAAATAGGGGCATGTTATCATTATACTTCGATGATGCTGTTCTTTGTAAAGGCTTTTTCCTTTTCCAAATATATTATCCAATTTAAGTTATAATGCATATTATACCACTGGGGCTGTATAAACACTCTAGATCAGAGAGAATTAGTAGACTGTATATAACAAAATGTTTACCACCTATGCATATGGTGCTTGATGCTAAGACTACCAAACAAACAGACTAATGCTGCTTCACATTGTTCAATTCCACCACAGCAGTGCACAGAAGCCTTTGAGATTAATATCCATCTTGCTGTTCAAATTGAGTACCACATTATGACATTTTATATTGACAACATTATAAGCTGAGATGATACATTTTAAGCTTGATGAGATGAATGATCTAGTACTAGCAGAAAATAGGCTGCATATCTGAACCTTATATGAACTAGGAACGACTCATGTCACAGTCTGTTTGGAAATGTTACAATGTTTGCATAAATCCATTGCTTATGCATAAGCACCAGGGAACTAGAATCCTGAGGCAGGCAGTAATCTGTAAAGTTCTTGTGGCGCTTGATAAGCATGCAAGATGCATCTTACATTCTCCTTGGTGAATTGCAAATGTTTATATAAGAAAGAGCATATAGCTGCATATCGTATGAAAAGATCAACGCAGATTTCTTCAGTAGGGATTGGAACAGAGCGTAAGAAAATGAAGGGCCTAGTACATAATTTACTCAGGCCCTTAAAAACAAGCAAGACTCACCTAAAAAAGTAGATTTTTGGTCTTATTATTTGTCTTCACATTCTGTAGTTGTCAAAATTATTGGACCTATCAACCATTTATTTTATTTTACCTATAAAGACATAGCAGCGTCCATAATTAAAGTGAAGATGATAGTGTTCCTTTGCTTCCATTACTTTCTCTTTTATGGAGCAAGTAAACTGTTAGAGGTGAAACAACAAGACAATTATATTTATTCCGTTTGTTTGTTTAAATAATGTTGTCAGTGTTGTTTTTAAAGTCTCCTAAATGAGTATGATATTTGACACATAGTTAAACTGATAAAAGCTCAAACTGCTTGAAGATTCAATTCTTTAAATTTAAAACTCATAAGCATTGGAATCTGATTTACAGGGTTTCAGAATAAATATATTAGGTGATGTTTTTATTTGTTCACCTCACCCTTTACAAAGTATTTGTTCAGTGTAAAGCCTTTTTGTCTTTTAAAAGATGTTATTCAACTTTAGTTATCATGCATAGTATATCACTGGGGCTGGAAACAAACCTATAATGGCTTTGAGGGGTTTCAAATATTCAACATTTATATCAGACCCTCTGCTTGACCTAAGAAAATATCATTTCTCCTTTATCATTGGATTCATGGTGGGTAAGATTTGAGAAGAGGAGCTGGTAGGCAGATCATGCATAAACACGAATGCAATGTGCTAGACATGATGTTTTGTTAGGCCTTCATTTGGGGATGACCACCCTCCTTCACTTCAGGCCTTTATATTTGTTGTCCCCACCCCTGCCCCTGAATCTGTTCTCTTCCTCTTTATCTGGCTCATTTCTAGTTGTGTTGGTCTGCTAGGGCTACCATAGAAAGTACCACAGACCAGATGGCTTAACCAACAGAAATTTATATTTATTTTTTTCACAGTTCTGGAGGCTGGAAGCCCAAGATCAAGGTGCTAACAGGATTGGTGTCTGACTAGGCCTCTCTACCTGGCTTACAGATGACTACCTTCTTAGTTTGTCCTCATGTGCCCTTTCCTCTGTATGCACATGGCAGGAGGTGGGGAGGTAAGGAGTGAGACAGAGAGAGAGAGAGTGAAAGAGAGAGAGAGAGAGAGAGAGAGAGAGAGATAATGCAAGTGACTTCCAGTGACTCTTCCTCTTAGAAGAATACCAGTCCTGTCAAATTAAGGTCTCACTCTTAGGACCTGATTTAACCTTTATTACCTTCTTAAAGACCCTACCTCCAAACACAGTCACATTGAGGGTTTTCAACATAAGAATTTTGGTAAAACATAATTCCAGTCATAACACTAGTCATGAGTCAGGTCACAGCTATGATTTGCTTTTCTCCTGGGAACTCTCTCTAACCTTAAAGTCTGGGTTAGGTGGCAGTTTTAAATTAAGCCACAGGACCAATGCCATTTTGCATGCCCCTAGTAGTAGGCCTGATATTTTTTCTATCTTATGATAATGGTGTATAGTTACGAGTTAGAATATTATCTTGAAGTAGGCACCAAGTGAGTTAGACATGTGTGAACCAAAGCTCCAGGCCAGAGTATGAAAAATCAATGGGAGAGCCCCTCTGTGGGAGTAAACCTACTTTTTGGATTTGTGAAAATGCAAAATGAGGACTGGAAAACTTATAAGAGAGTTAGAATCTACAGGCAGTGGAGTAACAAAAGTTGAAAAAATGTTATCTTAGCAGCTCATACTTATAGGCCTAATTGGCTTAATGAAAAAGAGACTTCGAAGTCTTATGGGTCAATGTGACTTAGACTGGGAGCAGACCTTAGGCAGTGCTGAAAACTGCCAGTCACTTGTCTACACTCTATTTGAGATCCGCGAAGTCAGATGTGGACCTGTGTACTCCTTTCTTTCTGAGTCACACGATGTTTCATCCTTTCCTTGGAGGGAGAAGTGGGAACATGTTGTCCTCCGGTGGGTTCACAAACTTGAATGTATAATAAGGTAGTCATTGCCATTGGCTTCCTTTTCATTTTCAGAAATCCTATCTGGCCTCTGACAAGTCCCTTCAGAAGGGTGATAGCCACTCACATATTTTAGCTTCTCTGCAGGGTCCCTCTGAGGAGCCCTTACTGCCTCTTCCCATTTCATGGGATTAACTATGATTGAGATTGTATCAGTGCTGAACAAGCCTTGGTGACCTGATAGGGATTTGTCTAGATTAGTTAAGTTACATAAGAAGCTGAGAGAATCTCCATGCAGTAGAAACCTATTAAGAAATGGTTCTCCGCTCCAGGGCACATTTAACAATGTATGGAGAAATCTGGGCTTCACACTACTCAATGGTGGGCAGGGAGGGTAACACTGGCACCTAGTAGGCAGAGGCCAGAGATGCTGCTAGGCATCCTACAATGCACACAGCAGCCCCCACAACAAAAGATTATCGAGCCCCAAATGTCAATAGGGCCAAGTTTGGAAAACCTGGTTGTAGAGGTTAAGAAAATGGGCTTTGGTCTTAAACAGCTACCTAGATAATTTCCTGGGCCTAGCCAAGGTTAAATTCACCCAACTATAAAATGAGGATTAAAATATGCATTTCTTAGTTCTTTTATAAGGAGTAACTGAGATAATACATTTGTTGTCAGTTTAGCACAAACCAAGTGCTGGACAAACTCTAAAGTGTTTCATGCAGTGACTGACTCAGAAAGCATCAAATAAATGTAAGCAACAACTGCGATAGATTTCAAAATAAATGAACAAACTGTTGCAAATATATAGCATTCAGACTAGATTATGGATTCTGTGTGTTGCCTGTGCCTGTGTGTGTGAGTATTAGACTGGCAAATTATCTGTGATTGCTTCATTGTCCTGAGAAGTGAAACTATCCTATGATGCATGGGAGAAAGGAGTGCAAATCACCAGCCAGGAAAATCCCAGCTCTATGCAGCCTCACCTCTTGAGAGATCAGTGGGCTCTGGGGATAAGGGACAAGCAAGGGACAAGCAAGAGGACAAGAGGGCTCAGGCGGTGAAGAAAGAAAAGGAGTGGATGGAAAGACAGACGAAGCTGAGTAGGGAGGATGGCAGCTGAGAAACCTCCGTGAAGGTAGAGGCCCAGAAAGCCTGGCAGAAAGCAACACACATATGGGAGATTGAAGGAAGCAGGGTTGGAATTCTAAAGCTAATTTTTACCTATAGCTGCCACCTTGATATCATAAGAATCCAGCCTTCCCAACTAAAAAATAACTTATTTTCCTTTTGTGAAAACACATGGAACATAATAGGTCTTCAATCAAGATTCTACTGTAACTACCCTTAATCGAACTGTCAAAGTTTTTGCCAACATCAGCAAACTCTCTGCTATCTCTTCCACCTTTTGCTTCCCTCCTCCCAGAGGCAGCCAGCCCTGAGGCTGTGTGGACCAGAGGTGCCAGATGAACACGCTGGGGTGGAGCATTGTTCTGTTGGTGTGTGCAGGTCATTGCACACCGATTTATATCCAACACGAATTGACTCCTAGTGGGAATTTTGTTTTTAAATTACCAAATATGAGGACATGTGAAATTTCTGAATAATCACTGAGTAATTGAACCTAGTATTGGAATTACTGAAAAACTGGAACATTCTTGATGTTAATTTTCTAATCAGTATGAGCATAAAATGACTAGCTTTTAAAGAGCCATCATATATCCATTTACCAAAACTTCGCATAAGAAAGAAATGATCTTCTCAGCATTTTTTTTTAACTCAAATTTATTTCTTTCACTGAGGAGTTCTCCCAGAAGTGAAGCTCTTGAAAGGAAGCAGAGCTCAACGGCAAACCCACAAGGCTCACAGGGCGCCTGCGTTTCCCTCTCACTCCTTTCAAGTGGAATGTAGTTTTCAAGAAAGGGGGAAAGAATACGAATGCTAGAGAAGCCTTTTATAAACAAGCCATTTAAACTTCAGAGACAATTAGCCCCCTGCCCATTTTAAACTTGTGGGTTTCATAGCCTCAGCTTTCTTGATAATTTACTTTGGAAATTCCCAGGCCTGTTAGGCTGGCCTGGGTGACTTCTGCCTTCACATGCGTGGCTGCTTGGAGACGTCCAGCTGCCATGGTCAGTTTGACAAAGTATACATAAGCTTTTGGCACCACATATTTGCAATATCATGGACGGTCAAGGAGGCGCCTGTTATAAAAATACACAGTGAAACACAACTGAAGGACTGCTCTTTCTCAAAGACGGACGTAATGCATTCCTTCTGTTTAGGCTCATTTTCCAGCCTTTCACATTCTTTGTGAACAAGAGTTATAAAACAACCCTGATGCAGGCCAATTATTTTTACTTTGAAGGCCATTAATCAAGATTGACTAAGAAAATGAAGACAGCTAAGCAAAATTTCATATGTGACTAGAGTGAGATTAAAATAAAACCAGATGGGATGGACAGAGACACTAAGCATTTTTTTTTTAATTTTTGGACTCGTGTAATAAATGTCTTTTACAAATTACAGCACTCTTATTTTCTTACAGTAAATCAAATCAGGCCATAATGTACAAGTGGTCTCATTGCTGAAATGTCAAAAATAGAACCTGCCTTGTTCTTGTAGAGTAATTCTTCAAATCTAAACCAGCAGTGCAGGCTAACAGTCTATAAACCATCTACCTGTGTACAATCAGAACTGTACCTGATGGATATGTTTCTCATGGTCTCAGAGCAAACCACACAGTGAATTCTCAGAAATCTCATCATGAAATGATTAGAGTTTTGAATCAGAGTTGTCAAGTAGTCCAACGCCCTTAAGTTAAGAAAAGGTGAGTTCAAGACCTGTTAAATATTTCAGATTCTCGGTCGTGAAAATGACTAAGGGAGGCCACAAATTCTATCTACTTAAAGACTTTAAAATTGTTTTCCCTCAAATCATCAGGATCCGATATTACTAGTAGATATACTATTTTTGTCACATAAATACACATTTTTGAATAGAATAGTAAGAGATGTGTGTTTAAAAAATAAAATGAAGTTTTTCCTTCTGAATTTCTTCATCTTTTTTTCCCCCAATTTTGCAAGGGTCTGTCTCCCATGCTTCAAACAGCAGAAGTATCTTCCTGCAGTGAGAAAATGACTGAAAATAACCAGCTGTTTCAGGATCTCTGTCAAAACACACACAATAATCCCAAAGAATTCTTCTCCATTTAGCACTGTCAGGTTAAAAAGTCGGCTTAGGAAATGAGACTAAACTTTCTTTTCATAACACTCAATGAACCATTTCCACAATATATTTAGAGAGGACATATGCATTTCTTAAAGCAGATTTAAAATAATCTGGAAAGAAATTGAAGTAAATTTTCAACTATAGTAAATTTTCTTAACTCTTCAGATGCTCCCTTTTCAAGATGAAGGCAATTTTGAGTTTACAAAGAACATTGCTTTTAAAAATTATTTTACTGAAAAAAAAACCAGTCAACCCATGAGAATAAAGGGGAGCCACCATTCCTTCTCTATCCCTCCAAATAAGCGCAAAACATTTCGTAAAATTCCTCAGAAAAAAACATGTAACTGACTAGACATAGTTATACCTTATTTAATGCATTAAATTGTGATTCTCAAAAGCCACATTCACTTCGTGTGTGTGTTTTTTTTTAAGTAGACTTGTCATTTATTTGCTTTCTATTTAAAGTCTTCTGGTGAATCCTTCTGTAAAGTTTCTTGTTGACATGTGGAGGCTAACATCACGGAATATTGCTGAATTAAATTAAATTGACGTAAATCAACTTCTGAAAGGTATTATTTTTAAAAGTTTAGATTTTTATGTGGATTTCTTGATTAGTGACTCTACAAGTCACTCCCCAACATGGTTGATTTGTAAATCCAGGAGTAAAGGACTCTATACGTTGATGTGTCTCTAACTCATGCAGAATATTACCAGAGACATTTTCTGCCTTGATCTCAAACGGCATACCAAATCCAAATTCCATGTCTTTTGGGGTTCAAAACAAGCTACTTTTCTCAATGTCCAAATATCTGTCAATTGCAACTTCATCCTCCAAACCTAAATCTCAAAATCCCTAAATTTTAACATCTTAGATCCTCTTGAAAAATCTCAAACACCCATGCCACATTCAATCACTAGTCTTCCAGCCACCAAGAGCTATCTATCAGTCAGACTATGCAGTCAAGACTTCCCAAGAGTCCAATACAAAGGAACTGACCATCTGGGAAAATGTGCCCAGGGGATGGTGCCGTTACTAAGTTATCAGCCTTTTAAACAAAGAGGGGAAAATCAGGCTAAAAGCATAAGAAATGGAGCAAAATACATAAATTTAACACAGCCAAAAGAGAACTCGTTAATTTTCCCCCACTTCCCTCTTAGTGTTTGCCATCTTCCACTTTCATAATTCATGCTCAGACCAAAAAATCTGGGAATTGTTCTGTATTCTACTCTTTCCTTACCCCCATGTAATCCACCCGTAAATGCTACAAACTCTGCCTTCAAAACACATCCCCATTCTCAAACACTTGTTTACTATCACTATTAAAATTTTAGTCAAGTCTCTCACATCAGCAATCTCTTCCCTAAACTATCATCACAATTCCCGCCCCCCGCAATGTACCTGCCTCATTTTGGCCCTATAATCAATTCTCAAGGCAGAGTGATCTTTTAAAAACAGAAATTAGGTCTCATCTTACACGCCTCTTGAAAACTTTCCAGTTGTTTTACTTCCTAAATAGAGGAACATTCTACTTTATTACAATGCCAACACCTTACTCATTACAGTGGCCTGTACAAACTTACCTCGTCTAGCCTCTACCTACCTTTCAGATACTGCCTCCGTCCGCTTTTCCTGTGGTTTACCATATTCAAGCCCACTGACCCTCTCTCATTACTGGATTAAGCCAGGTTCATTTCTGTTTTGAGACCAATGTACTAGATGTTCTCTATACCTAAAATATTCTTTTCCCAATAATTTGGGAAATACTGTAGCTGTCTATCTTTTATCATTCAAATGTCTGTTTGAATGTTATCTCCTCAGAAGAGCCACTCTAACACTCTGCTTAAATTTTCCCCCAGTCACTCTCTGTCACATTACCTTATTTTGATTCTCTACTTATTTTCTTATGGATATATTCATTTATTTGATCAATGTCTATCTATCAACAATAGGATGTAAGCTTCATCAGGCCAGGGTCCTTGTCTCTCTTGCTAACTGCCATAAATCTATCATTAGATTGAGTGTGACCTTTAATAGGAATAAGTTTATCAAATAAATAAAGGAAGGAAAATGGGGGAAAAAAGAGAAACTAAGAACACATAAAAAGGGAAGTAGAAACAAAATGAGTAGAGATAGAGCTGATGCCTCTTTCAGAATCCAAGCCCATAAATGTGGGGTCTATTCTGTGGCTTTTCCTCTGTGTGGGCACAGTTGGTTTTGAAACGGACAAAGTCAGTGACAATCAATTATCCATAAGAATGCCTTTTCAAACCCTTCCCCTTTTAACATTTCTGCCTCCATTCACGTGACCCTTTCTCTCAGTTCTCTATGCTTTCTGAGCTGGACCACCTTGTTCTGATCTTGACTATTCCCAGTCCATCCAGTGCACTGGTGCCAAATTAATCTTACTAAAAACAGTATGCATGATGTCACCTTCCAGCTCAAAACACTCTTCAAGTGGTTCTCATTATCTAAGGGTAAAGGTCAAACATTTTAGCTTAGCACACAAGACCACAGGAGTGCTCCCAGACAACCCTCCCAGCCTTATCTCCCCTGGCTCCTCAACAGGAACCCAGTTCTAGTGAAACTGGGGACTCCTTAGCCCCTTGAACGCATGTTGTCCACTCCCCATCTTGCCCCAGCAACTTAGGATGATGAAAATCTTCTCCTCTTCTATTCAGCTTTTAACCAGCAATCATGGTCCAGACAGAATCCCAAAGGAACTTCTAAAAAAATCCTAAAATGCTTATTATTCTTTATTGTAGCTTTGGCCATTATCACACATTACTTCTAAATGATCATTATTTTCTCCTTAAGTTTTGTTTCCTTGAAGGCTGGAAATATATTTTTGTATTTTTTCTCACTCCTCTCAACTCAAACTTAGAAAATAGATTTTTCTTTACTTTATCCCCTTCCTCAGACTCAAACTTTGACATGTTACTGAAAAACTTACAGAGACTGTATTTACTAACCTGGAAGGAGGGATGATAATGGTAGGTTTGCAGATTTGCTACAAGAATTAAATGAGATAATGCATGTAATAAGTTTAGCACAGTGCCTGGCATTTAAAAAGC
>NW_012102009.1:900764-961998 GCF_000951045.1 Mandrillus leucophaeus
AACTTATGTGCTTATACCAAGGAAAACCCAACTGCAGCAGATAAAAGGATAGCTTTAAAGACACGAGGAAAAGCTCCAGTCTGCCTTCAGTAAGGTGAATCCTTCCACAGAAAAAAAGGTGGTGATGGAGGGTGGGGGGCACTAAACCCACATCCTAATATGAATCTCATAAAAAATTAGAATTTCTCATTTTTCTATAACCGCTACTATTAGAATTCATTCCCAGGCTGAGATATTCTTTTTATTTCAACTCTCACATTAACAGTCCAAGAATAAACCCTTGATTAAAGAAAAAGGATTACAGTGAAAGGGTTGAAATAAGCTTAATTGTAGAGGTGTGATTAATGCCACAGTGATAGACTCCCAGGTAATGATTTTTAAAATTTTATAGGAAATGTTTAACAAGATGATTGCCTGACTATAAAATTCTCTGTATAAGAAAATAGTCCTTGAAAGCAGCATTGGGCCCTATTGCACTAATACATTTATGAATGGCAACATTTCTTTTATAGTTGTGATGAATGCTAAAGTAGAAACTTTATTATAATGATTTTGGACCCAGAACTGTGAAAATAGAGGGCAGAATATGAACATTTTACCAGATCAATCAATTTTCATTTAAAATTCTACTTATTGTGTATGGTATCAAACTATGAAAATGTAACATTTCAAACTAGTGATTTCTATCCTACCAAAATTGCAGTACTTATTTGGGTTTTGAAGTAGATAGGATCAGTGTTAGAGACAGCATGGTGTAGCCAAAAAAAAAAGAAAAAGAAGGAAAGAAAAGAAAAGAAAAGAAAAAAAACCAGATTGAAATACCTGTGTTGTAGTTTCTTCTTTTATTTAGTCATTCAATCTACGAGCATTTGTACAAGGCCTAATAATTGTAAGACACTGAAATAGAAAGACCCCAGATGTTTCTAGGTATTCTTCTTGAGAAATGCTCAGGCTCCACAGGGTAGGAACACAGAGGCAGACACATAACTGAAACATCATAAACAGTATGACCTTGTGTTCATTTTCAATGAAAGCATATAAGTTTATGGGAACATAGAGGAGAGAAATTCATCTCAAGAGGATGTGGGTTAAAAAGGGGCTTAGGGGCCGGGCATGGTGGCTCACACCTGTAATCCCAGCACTATGGGAGGCTGAGGTGGGCAGATCATGAGGCCAGGAGTTCGAGGCCAGCCTGACCAACATGGTGAAACCCCGTCTCTACTAAAAATACAAAAATTAGCTGGCGTAGTGGCGCACGCCTGTAGTCCCAGCTACTCGGTAGGCTGAGGCAGGGGAGTCGCTTGAACCTGGAAGACAGAAGTTGCAGTGAGTCAATGTCGTGCCACTGCACTCCAGCCTGGCGACAGAGCGAGACTCAGTCTCAAAAAAAAAAGGTAGGGGCGGGGAGGGGACAGGGTGCGGCGCTAAGGAAAGCTTCCAGTAAGCACGAGCACATGAATTAGGACTTGAAGTCTTCTCTTACACAGGGGACTGAGCCAGTTCAAAGGGGCCAAAAACATTAGGAAATGGTGCCCCTTTTAAGGAGCTCAAGCAATGGACATTTTCAGAGTTCAAAAGTGGCAAGACACGAGACAAGACAACGTTGATCAACTTTGGTTAACTTCAGGAGAGAAAAAAATCATGCTGGAAGCGTATAGGATGGCTCATAGAGAGTCTTACAGCCCTGTGCTCTCTTACAGAGCTTGGACTTAATCCTGAAGACAACAATGAACCATCTGGAAGATGCTATGTTCATATTTATATTTGAAATCATTTATGTGGATTACTCTACAAAGAGCAGATTTAAAGGAGACCATTAGGAGTCTCCTGGCAATGGGCTGAGAGAAAGAGGCTGGAGAAGAGCTAGGGAGTATTGGGACGTTAAATTTGCAAAAATAGAAAGGAATCAAGGATATGGGTTAGAGGACACGCCAAGACTGCCCCCAAGAATAACGAAAACAAAGCTGGTGTGATGGGGAAGGGGATGAGTGCTCAGACATGTGGAGTTTTAGGCACCTATGGATTTCCAGGTAGAAATGACAAAAGAAAACTGCATACACAAGTCAGCAACCCAGGGAGGATTCTGGCTGAAGAGAGTCACTAGAAGTTACCAGTATGCAGCATAACTACATTAAAAGGGCATTTGGCTGCTGAAAGTTTGCTTGTTAATAACACCACTCAGGGAGAGCTGTGGCATGAAAGGAGCAGGAGGCCTTTACTGTACTGTGAGATTCCTTGAAGATCAAATGAGAGCCTCTGTGAAACAAGAATATAGAAATATGACACGGTTATTATTTGAACTTGACTCAAATGCTTAAATGATATACCTTAAGAAACAAATCATAAAGCTGTAATCATAACAACAAAAACAAAATTCATCTGTTGATGTCGAATCACTGCAATGGTATATGGGGGTGAAGCATTTCGGAGGCAATTAGGTCATGAGGGTAGAACTGTCATGAATGGGATTCACGCCCTTATGGAACAGGTCCCAGAGAGCTGCCTTGCATCTTACAACATATGAGAGCACAGGGAGAAGGTCCCATCTATAAATAAGGAAACAGGCCCACACCTTGACCTCGGACATCCTAGCCACTGGAGCGGTGAGACATGAATTTCTGTTGTTTATATGCCACCTAGTCTATGGTATTTTGTTATAGCAGCCTAGATGAACTAAGACACTCATTTACCAGAATAGTTTTATAGGTGTGAGATAGAGGGACATTAGGAGGAGCAGAAAATGTTGCTATGAGAATTTTATAACTCCACTGAAAATCTATCCAGATTAAATTATTGGGAAGAAATTGATGAAGGAAACAATACCTAATATTGGAAAAATGATTTCAACTTTTCTAAGGTTTCAGGTTTCATTTATTCCTTATATTTTCCTGTATGTACATTTAAGAACAAGTCAAATTAATTAGAACAACACTCTTTGAGGTTAAAATACCCAAGCCATTCCTCAGGAGAAATTAGTACTTAAGAATTCAAGGACACTATAGGATTTAAAGAACTGGCAGGGGATTAAAAGCTCACACTATTTTGGTAACCAAGTCCAGTGAATTTTGAAACTAATTATTGGGCTTTCATTACATCAGAAGTAGGTAGTAGATAAGATCATTTTATTTGTTTGTGTCTTCAGTATTAAATTTTAACTCCATCTTCTCTTCTTCTCAGTAAATGATCCAAAATTATCTTGCTGCTTTCCCAGAAATAATCTTAAAGTCAGTGCTCAGTGCTGAGACAGTGATTTCAGTAGAACTGTGCTTCACTTAAAGAAAAAAGAGGAATTAGATGAACTGTATTCATTTAGTATGTACAGACTTCAGGTCCTTTTTTCCAATAGAGCAGAGAAAGATACAGCACTCCCTTGGGTCTTGTTGAAACCCAACAAGAAGAAAATGCTAATTTGGTACGGTATTGCATTAATAAAAGATATCATGCTGGTTTTAATATAGTTAGGGTTAACGTTAAAAACCAGCAGAAAAGTATGGTGTTTGGAATCAATTGTAAGATCCTGTTGCAAGCTAGGTAACAACTTTGAACCTTCACTGTAAAGTGAACACAATGACACCTCCCTAGTACTACTTAAGAGATGAATTAGATAATGCATATAATGGGCTTGGTACAGGAGCTGGTAATTGTTTCTTAATAAATTAATAGACACTCTTATTGCTAATAATAACAAACATTATTTTCATAAATAAAATCACTTTTATAATTTTCTCATATAAGATGACCTTTACAAATAAAATCACTTTTATAATTTTCTCATATAAGATGACCACCTTTGCAATTCAGAGTTTATTTTGACTGCCCAGCATGTAAACACTTGTAATGTGAAAGGGCTCTCAAGAGAGGTGAAAAACTGGGTCATACCTCCTACTATGAAAACTTAAAAGCATGTTGATGTTTCTTTCTTCCTCTGACCAACTAGATGTTCCCATTTTTGGAAAGCACAAATGTATACTCACATGGCATGGATTCAAAGAGTACTTTTGACAAATTCTGTTTAGCTAAAAATTTATATCTAATTTATCTTTACCTTTTAGTCTTTTTCAAGTATTTTTTGGAGAATCTAAACCAATTTTCTCATTCATTAAGTTATTCCTTTTTATTATTGCTTATATATTACATATAAATATATTAATATTAATATCTATAAATATATTTTTATTTATTATTTTTGTGAAAAAAAGATAAGTGACCAATGAACAGGTCACAGTGCTAAGTATCTCATGATAAATGAGGAATGAAGAAGATGAGACAATAGAAAGAAAATTAAATGATAAATTAGACAATAGAAAGAAAATTAAATGATATTAGTAAATGTGAGAAAGTCAAAAGTATACCTGTTATGGCCACTGTCTAAAAATTAATTGGAAAATTGCATAAGTCTAGTTATATTGAATATAGTGGCAAAATTATGCTATATTTCATTTACCTTTAGTACTACTTGTTCCTTCAAAAAATAATTAAGCATTGTTTTTTCCTACAAGTATTATATTTCTGAGTTATAAGACTAGGGTTTATTATACTGCTGAGTTTTTATGACATCCTTATATGGGCCAGTGGCTTTTCCGTCTTTTATCTAATAGTTTATGTTATATTGTATTTCATTAACACTCATTGTCAAAAACACTTTTTAATTTATATTCAGAAAACACTGAGGACCTCTATGAGATACTGACTCTGACTAAGTTACAATGTAGTTAGTTGCATCTTTGTGTACACTACTGGGGTTTGGTTTCCAAAAGCCCCAAACATAGCACAAATGAATGATCTCAGTCAGGACTCCTCTTCTAGGTGCATAGTAGCCACTCGGTAACTTAAAATTGATTGATTCTTGTCCTCTCCATGCACTAGCCTGGCCAGGCCTAAAAGTAAATTAATGTTTGGACTCTGAGTAGAAGATAAAACACATTTCTAGTTTTGGAAATCTTTAAACAGAATAACTAGTAATGGATGATTATTATTGTGTCATTCCACTCCCATAAAAACATGAAAGAAAGACAAAGTTTTGCATAAAGGCAGAAGTCCAATCCCTCCCTCCTATGCAACTTTCCACTTCCATTTAAAAATGAGATTATGGCATGTAGTGGGCAAAATAATGCCCACCAGCCCCCTCCCTTCAGAGGAATGTCCAAGTCCTAATCCCTAGAAGCTGTGAATACATTATGTTACATAGCAAAAAGGGATTAAGGTATTAAGGTTGCAGATGAACTTCAGGTTGCTAAGTGGCTGACCTTATAATAGAGAGATTATCCTGGATTATCTGAGTGGGCCGAATTAATCACAAGAATCCTTATAAGTGGAAGACAGAAGCACAGGAGAGTCAGAGAGAGAAGTGATGGCAGAAGCCAGGTCAGAGTGGTGCAGCATTGCTGGCTCTGGATGTTGAGGAAGAGGACACCAGCCAAGGAATGTGAGCAGCCTGTAGAAGCTGGAGAAGGCAAGGACACACAGCGCCCTAGAGAGCCTCCTGAAGGAATGCATATTTGCTGATACCTTGATTTTAGCACAGCCAGACCTGGGTTGGACTTACACCTGCCTAACTGCAATATAATAAATATGTGTTGCTTTCAACTACTAAGATTGTGGTAATTTGGTATGACAGCCAAGAAAGTAATATATAGTGCTTGTTATTATATAACTTTCTAACGTTACTAAGTGGAATATCTGGAAATTTGAAAATGAGGAAGCTGCTCTAGCCTAGATAAATTTTAAAGTGCCTTCCCGTTATGAAATTCCAGTTTCCTTCCATTAAAGTGTATGCAACAGCAAGTAAACTAGCCCCCAATCTATAGCTTTGACAGAAGGTACTTAAGAGTCCCCTCTCTCCTTTATTTCCCTCTCAGACAATTTTTCATTTGTTCTATTTATTTGACTTTGTTAAACTTCTATACCAGGAGAAAGTATTTATTTTGGGAAAATCATGTTATTTTTATACAGTCCACATCAACCTTTTTGTTAACAATTTTAAATTTCCAGCAAACACACTTATTGCTTGGCTCTTTAGTGTTGGACCTATCTGTTAGGAAGAGATAAATCCTTTGTCAAAATTAACGGAACCAGTACTTACAAGGCCAGGTATTGCTGAAATTAAAGAGGAATCCTTAATGTCACTAATGGCCAAATTTAACCCGGGAAGAGATTTTTCTTCCAGTTAACAAGCTCTTGACATAGTCATTCCCACCATTCCACAGTATTTCTTGGCCAAATTGCTATCAAAATAGTGAAGCTGACAGGCATAGGAAGACACAGGCTGTATAGAGGAGGGGTGACTCATAAGGTACCAAAACATCATTTGGGGTGACAGCTGGGTGGCCTGAAAAGTCAGGAATGGAATCATCACATATTCCTAGAAAGCCTTTCACAGAGGTAATTCGTTTCCAGTTTGAACTACTACATGTTAAAAAAGAGTTTCTTCTACATTGCTAATATTTTTTTTTTTTCTTACCAAGTCTACTGACTAGAGCATTCAGCTGGTAGGAATTATTTTTGCCTGAATTAAATATGGATGGGTAACTCAGACCCATTTCAGGTTCAACAAACATCTTGAACTATTTTTCAAACATTTGGGATTTGGTAAAAAAAATATTTTACTCAGTAATTTTCTGCTTATTTTTGAAACCCTGTGTGTTTAAGGGGAATTTAATCCATATGTTTCTGATTCATTTACCATTAACTGATCAAGTTGGTTTTCTGTTGCCATGATTTTGGTGGGAGAGATGTTTTAGGGATTCTTTCAGGGACTTTGACAAATTTCTTGGGGAAAAAAACTGAAAGCTTCATTCTGCCAGAAGAAATCAAATGTCAACGCAAGGAAGACAAGAGAGGTTCTAGATTCATGTCAGCAATGTAGCCTGACTGAAAAAGGGAAAGACCATTCTGCTCCCAACTTTACTGCCAGGGATGAAAGATGTTATGGATTTTGAATTGCAGACATGAATAAGTGCTCTCAATTAATTTTAAAAAAATAAAAAAGAAAAACTTAATCTATACTATGACCACTTGTAATAAACAAAATAATTTT
Organism: Mandrillus leucophaeus; assembly: GCF_000951045.1. Taxonomy (NCBI): domain Eukaryota; kingdom Metazoa; phylum Chordata; class Mammalia; order Primates; family Cercopithecidae; genus Mandrillus; species Mandrillus leucophaeus. The sequence continues at coordinate 907,801 of NW_012102009.1, forward strand.
TTAAAGGAAGCAATCAATATCAAAATCCGGATTCACTCACCATTCTGGGTACTGGTGTCCAATGTGTCTGAGAACAAATGGCAGCTCCTCATGTCCGGGGCAGAGAGAAGAGCCAAAAAGAAGATGTTTCCAGCAGTTTAGAATAAAATTGTTTATTATTATTTACACAATGAAAAGAGAAAGAAAATGAGGGATTCGAAGAGAAAACCAGAGGAAGAAGAAAAAGACCAGTAGCTAATTTCTGAGAATGCCCTCTAATACTTCATAAATTTGGAATAAAAAAAGTTAACCTAAGAAATCCTAGACAGAGCAACCAGGCAAGAGAAAGAAGTAAAAAGCATTCAAATAGGAAAAGAAGAAATCAAACTATCTCTCACTACTGATGACATGATTCAACACCTAGAAAATCCTAGAAACTCTGCCAAAAGGCTACTGGAACTGATGAATGATTTTAGTAAGGTTTCAGAATACAAAATCAATGTATACAAATATACCAATAATGTCCAGGTTGACAGTCAAATCAGGAGCACATCCCATTTACCATAGCCATAGAGAAATGAAATACCTACGAATAAAGCTAACCAAGGAGGTGAAAGATCTCGACAAAGAAAACTACAAAACACTGCTGAAAGAAATCAGAGATGACACAAATAAAGGGAAAAACATTCCATGCTCACGGATTGGAGGAGTCAATATATTTAAAATGGCCATACTGCTCAAAACAATGTACAGATCCAGAGTTATTCCTATCAAACTACCAACATCATTTTTCACAGAATTAGAAAAAATCTAATCTAAAATTCATATAACCTGAATAGCCAAAGCAATTCTAAGTGAAAAGAACAAAGCCAGTGGCATTACTCTATCTGACTTCACACTTTAAGGCTACAGTAACCAAAACAGTGTGGTACGGGTACAGAAACAGGCATATAGACTATTGGAACATAATAGAAAACTCAGAAATAAAGTAATACCCTTACAACCACCTGATCTTCAACATGGCCAACAAAAACAAGCAATGAGGGAAGAAGTGGTTCTGGAATAACTGGCTAGTCATACACAGAAGACTGAAATGGCACTCCTACCTTCACCATATACAAAAATGAACTCAAGACTGATAAAGATTTAAATGTAATACATAAAACTATCAAAATCTTAGAAGAAAACCTAGGAAATACCAATACCCTTCTTGACGTTAGCCTTGGCAAATAATTTTTAGCTAAGTCCCTGAAAGCAATTCCAACAAAACACAAATTGACAAGTGGAACCTAATTAAACTAAAGAGTTTATGCACAGCAAAAAGGAACTATCAATAGCGGAAACAGACAAACTACAGAATAGGAGAAAATATTCACAAGCTATACCTCCTACAAAGGTCTAATATCCAGAATCTACAAGGAACATGCACAAATCAGCAAGTAAAAACAGTGCAAAATAAACCCATTAAAAAATTGGCAAAAAAATGAACAGACTCTTCTCAAAAGAAAACATACAAGTGGCCAGGAAACACAAAAAAAATGCTCATCATCACAAATTATTGGAAAAATGCAAATCGAAACCACAATGAGATACCATCTCGTACCAGTCAGAATGGCTATTATTAAAAAGTCAGAAACCAACAAATGTCGGCAAGGTTGTGGAGAAAAGGGAACATTCATGCACTGTTGGTGGGAATGTAAATTAGTTCAGCCTCTGTGGAAAATGGTGTGGATATGTCTCAAAGGACTCAAAACAGGGCTACCATTTGATCCAGCCATCCCACTACTGGGTATATACCCAAAGGAAAATACATCATTATACCAAAAAGACACTTGCACTTGTATATTCATCACCATGCTGTTCACAATAGCAAAGACATGGAATTAACCTACGTGCCCATCAGTGGTCGATTGGCTAAACAAAATGTGATATATAAGCACCATGGAATACTACATAACCATAAAAAAGAATAAAATTATGTCCCTTCCAGGAACACAGATGGAGCTAGAGGCTATAATTCTAAGTGAACTAATAAAGAAACAGAAAATCTAATACTGCATGTTCTCATTTATAAGTGGGAAGTAAACAATGAGCACACCTAGACATAAACATGGGAACGACAGACACTGTGGACCACTTCAGAGGGGAGGAAGGGGGGACGTGGGTTGAAAAACCATCTTTCAGGTATTATGCTTATCATAATAAACATAACTGAGTGCAATATACACATGTAACAAATCTGCATATGTACCCCCTACATCTAAAATAAAAGTCGAAATTAAAAAACAAACTGAACCTATACTATGATCACTTGTAATACACCAAATAATTTTTTAAATGAAGCAATCAATATTACTTATTCTAATTCAATCCTTTCCTCAATATACTGGTTTACAGAAAGTTTTAAAAAGCTACGTTATCATATTTCTTCAATTTCACTTTTGTTTCTCTCAAAATGTTTTCATTACTTATCCTGTTTCAGAAGCTAAAAGTGCTAGTTAAAAATAAAAGGTATTGTATTATTTAATTTTTTAACAGGTTTTCATTTATGTGCAGTTTTGTGTGTGTGTGTGTGTGTGTGTAAAACTTTTCGCATCAAAACGATTTAGTTTCAGGATTTTCTTATTTCTATCATTGCTATTGCAGCTATATTAATTGAGTTGAATATAAAAATGCTATGTCCGAGTCATAAAAAGCTTCATAGAATTGTATAAGCAAATTCTGTTATTCACTCAGCAAATATTTAGAACACTTTCTGTATGCAAAACATTGTGATGAAGAATTAATACACTGGGACAAAGGGCCTGTTCCTGAGCTTAAGTGTTTAGCATAATATAAGTTTAGAAAATGAGGAATAAATATTAAGCTTCCATTTTCATAGTTTGCAATTGCAATAAATTGTTTTTTGTTAAAGAAACCTGCCTTAAAGCTATACCTCAATTTTGTATTTAGAAAATCTTAAAATTAAGATTAAAAAAAAAATCATCAAGCTCTATAACTCCAGATATCTTAATCTCTTAGGAACATTCTTTTAGTTTATATGGAACTATTTAAAATCATACCTCATATCAATGAGATTCCAACCATGTCAGCCAATCTGAGCAGTCCTGGCATTTCATAAAAATGACAAGTCCACTGTGAAAATGACAGACAGGAAATCATGAGGAATTGTTTTAATGCCCAAAAGCAGCTTATTGTTTTCAATGTCTCTAAGTGGTATTTTTTGTTGTTGTTGCTTGTTTGTTTGTTTTGGTCCCAATTAAGAATTTTAAAATGAAATACTTGCTACATGGAGAAGGCTTAGATTTCATAAGTCATAAATGAGTAGGAGAATGGCCTTATTTTTCTACGTCTTAGGGGTAGCTTGATTGAGTTTAACAACTATCAAGCTACAGTAGCATACTGGGCCATTCCTATAAAGCAGCTGTGTTCAGCCCTTGAAAAATGGTATTGCAGCTCCTTTGAGAAAGAACTTTTGATTTAAGTGTTAACAAAGGACGGTGGTCAGAAGGAAAGCAAACATGTGCTCTTTAACATGAGTCAACACTGCTAGGATTTTAGAATATGGTAAGAGAGTAAAAGAGAAAAGATCTGTGTAAATGGAACAAAGTAACACATCCTGGGTCCAAGAGATAGAAGAGGTTTAATGGGTCCATGATTATTTCTTTCCATAACATACATTTTATTTCTTCATACGCCTTGTCATGTTGCCAGTCTGGATGAGGTTTTTTTGTTTTTGTTTTTGTTTTTTTAAATTATAGACAGGGTGTTGCTCTGCTGCCCAGGCTAGAGTGGTGCAGTGGCACAATCTTGGTTTACTGTAACCTCCACCTCCTGGGTTCAAGTGATTCTTGTGCCTCAGTCACCCAAATAGCTGGGATTACAGCACGCCTGGCTAATTTTTGTATTTTTTATAGAGACCAGATTTTGCCATGTTGGCCAAGCTGGTCTCAAACTCCTGGCCTGAAGTGATCCACCGGCCTCAATCTCCCAAAGTGCTGGTATTACAGGCGAGCCACCATGCCTGGCCCTGAGGATTTTATTTATTATTTTTTAAATTATACTGTAAGTTCTGGAACACATGTGCAGAGCGTGCAGGTTTGTTACATAGATATACACGTGCCATGGTGGTTTGCCACACTCATCAACCCGTCTTCTACATTAGGTATTTCTCCTAATGCTATCCCTTCCCTAGACCCCAACAGACCCTGGCGTGTGATGTTCCCCTCCCTGTGTCTTTGTGTTCTCATTGTTCAACTTCTACCTCTGAGTGAGAACATGTGGTGTTTGGTTTTCTGTTCCTGTGTTAGTTTGCTGAGAATTATGGTTTCCAGCTTCATCTATGTCCCTGCAAAGGACTTGAACTCATCATTTTTTATGGCTGCATAGTATTCCATGGTGTGCATGTGCCACATTTTCTTTATCCAGTCTATCATTGATGGGCATTTGGGTTGGTTTCAAGTCTCTGCTATTGTGAACAGTGCTGCAATAAACATACATGTGCATATGCCTTTATAGTAGAATTATTTATAATCCTTTGAGTTTATACCCAGTAATGGAATTGCTCAAATGGTATTTCTGGTTCCAGATCCTTGACGAATCACCACATTGTCTTCCACAGTGGTTGAACTAATTTACATTCCCCAACAGTGTGAAAGCATTCCTATTTCTCCACATCCTCTCCAGCTTCTGTTGTTTCCTGACTTTCTAATGATTGCCATTCTAATTGGCCTGAGATGGTACCCACTGTCTAACCAGCCCCAATGAGATAAGCTGGGTACCTCAGTTGGAAACGCAGAAATCACCCACCTTCTGTGTTGATCTTGCTGGGAGCTGCAGACTGGAGCTGCTTCCTTTCAGCCATCTTGTCAGCCACCCCTAGTGTTTTATGTTTAAAATACAAATATAATTCATGCTTACCATTTATAGTTTATCACATCAATACAGATGTGATAACATTTCAACCAATAGTATAAATAGTGTGAAAAACTTGGCACTTATTTTTCTATATTTTATTCAGTGCATGTAAGATCATAGACACACTAATAGAAACACATACACAGCTTTCTAGGTAAAAAATAGGATCACGTTACAATTATTATTAATACCATTCAGCTTCTTAAAATTGATATCACACATTGAATATCTCTCTAGACTTTGTAAATACCTATGAAATACTCCTTAGTGTAGATATGTAATTTATTCAGTCATTCTCTTTTGATGGTGCCAAGGTCATTTCCAGTGTTTTGAAATTCTACTGGCCCAGTGCTGTGGCTCATGCCTGTAATCCCAGCACTTTGGGAGGTGGAGGCGGGTGGATCACGAGATCAGGAGATCGAGACCCTCCTGGCTAACACGGTGAAACCCTGTCTCTACTAAAAGTACAAAAAATTAGCTGGGTGTGGTGGCGGGCGCCTGTAGTCCCAGCTACTCAGGAGGCTGAGGCAGGAGAATGGCGGGAACCCGGGAGGCGGAGCTTGCAGGGAGCTGAGATCCGGCCACTGCACTCCAGCCTGGGCGACAGAGCGAGATTCCATCTCAAAACAAACAAACAAACAAACAAACAAACAAAAAAAAAAAAAAAAAAAAAAGAAAAACAAGAATAAAGAAATTCTATTGTAATAGACATGCTTATTTTATAATGTTTTATTTCAGTAGAATGGATTTATTTCTAGAACCGGTCCAGTGGCAAGATTTTAGCTCACTGCAGGCTCAACTTCCCCAACTCAGAGAATCCTCCTACCTCAGTCTCCTGAGTAGCTGGGACTACAGGCGTGCGCCACCATGACCAGCTAATTTTTTGTATTTTTAGTAGAAATGGAGTTTCATCCTGTTGCCCAGGCTAGTCTCAAACTCCTGGAATCAAATGATCCACCCACCTTGGCTTCCCAACGTGTTGGGATTACAGGTGTAAGCCACTGTGCCCGGCCCTTTTTTGTTTGTGTTTTTTTAAATGAGGATGTCCATGAGGCATTTCTTCATCATCTTGTATTCTTCCTCTTGTCTGCTTTCTTTACACGTTAAATTCATTCTGTGACCTAGGTAAAGATAATTTTTTATAACTATAATTTGTGTTACTTTTTGCCTTCAGAAAATATCTTTTCGTAAAAACTTGACTCATACCTGTTTTCTGTCTGATAAAGCAAATGCTAAATAATTGTTGGTTAAATAAATTTGCAAACATTTCCTTACTCCTGAGATGAAAGAGCCTACGTTGATATGTCTTTGACATTCCCGTCCTTTCTACTGAAACAGTATGTTTGAGTAATTACAGGCAAGGATGGAGAGGAGGGGTATGAAGGACTAAGGAAGCTGATAGTGAGCTAGTATTCAGAGCACAAGGACCAGTCCCAGTAGAGAAACAGAGGGCCAGTTGGTCATATAGGCAACAGCCCTGCCTGCGGAGCTGCCCACTGTAGAAAAGAACTTCACTGGGAAAGCCAGCATGGTTTGGTGAGCAGAGAAGTGTCTGAAGCTTTGTAGTATTGACTTCATGTAACTGCAAAGCTAGCAAATCTTATTCCAGCCCTTAGGAAAAAGAAATCTTTTCCCAGTCTCAGTGAGCAGGACTGTCTCAGGAACAAGATGTGCCTGAGCATTTAAGATAATATTTGTCAGTTCCTTAAACAGGATGGCAAAGGAAAGAGAGGAGAAAGCAGAGAGTGCTCTGGCCAAACAGTGCACATTTTCTGACAAACTCCAGGGAGATCCCTGAAGATATGGGGTGGAGTTAGTAGGAGAAAATTTTGGTTGCAAAGGGATCACTATATTTGCTCCCACCACTGAAGTGAAACCAGGACAAGTGGTAATCCTGTTTTCCTGTTTATGAAATATCTCACTTCCTTAGATTCTCTTTGAGTTTTATGGCTATCTATAGATGTGGAAATTGAGCTGAAGCCAAACAGATCTGGCCTTATTTCCCATGGGCCCGTGCACCACCAATTTGGATCTGAGATCAGACATGACCTTGCCATAAGCAGCAAAGGGCTTGGTGAACCCTCAAAAAGACTGTCAAACACCCAGAGGCCTTGGGGTCAGGAAGGAGCTATATGTGTGGTCTTTCATGTGGGTACAGAATGTCCCAAGAGTGTCGCTTCAGTTCTTATTTTAATTATTTCTAATTCTCAGAGGTTCTTCACTGTGAGAGTGCTGTGAAGGAGCTATGTTTCCACGTGTATCCTCTGTGTAATTCTTTTATCCATGTTTATATCACACTAGTAATTTACATTTATTGACCCCTCCAATGTGCCAAGCACCATGGTGGGTGTTGTGGAGTATTCAAAGGATAGCAAAATAGTATTTGTCTTTCTAAGTTTGTATTTTTCTTTTCTTTTTTTCTTCTCCCTTTTTCTCCCTTTTCCTCTCTTTCTTTTTTTGGTAATACAGAAAATTTCAAAGAATTAAAAACCTCTAGAATGGCTTTCTCTTTCTGATGAGTTGGGAACAAGTAGTGATTCTTAATTTTTCTGTTATTTATTTTTGTCAATTTATTAATTATTTATTTATTGAGACAGGGTCTCACTCTGTGCCCAGGCTGGAAGGCTGGAGTGCGGTGGCACGAGCTCGGCTCACTGCAACCTCTGCCTCCCAGGTTCAAGTGATTCTCAAGTCTCAGCCTCCCGAGCAGCTGGGATTACAGGCCTGTTACTTTAATTTGAACTTTTCTTTTAATGTTTAAATTTTGTATATTGTCATGTGACATTCTGGAGTGCTTGAATTTATTCCTGAATCTACTTTTATTCTTTAACCATAAAGCAAGCCCATTTTGTGTATAGGTGCTGACAAATATGCACCAATATTAACTATTCGAGGTCAATAATTTGGTTCAAGATTGTGTTTGTGCATGCATGTGTGGGTGTAGACATAAAAGGCAGTCTAGAACATTTCTAAGAAATCATTAAAAGAATAGAAGTAAAATAGTGATAAAGAGAAATTTTGGGGGCTGTTTTTAGGGAAAGCATTCTACTTTGATAGATGGAGAGAGAGGTGAGTTCCTTAGATGTTCTCTTCTTTAACTCTGCCTTCCTTATCTGCAAACTTATTTACACGCACTATTCATCTGTTTTTCCTTTTAGTCTTTGAGAATAACGTGCATTTAGTTCAATTTCCTTTTACTATGTTTATATTTTACTTCATCAGTTATCTTTTCTGTTCTCAACCTTCCATCTCACTTCTCTGTTAGAAAAAACAAATAGCTTAGAAACATCAATAAATAAATAAATAAGTAAATAAGTATCCCGCATCCTAAATAAAAATCCTTCCTATACCAGTCTATGTCCCATCTTTCCTCTATTTCTATTTTTTTGAATGTAGTATTGAGCTATCTCTATATTATTCTATTCACTTTTCCATAGACTGAAGTCTGGCTTTTACTGCCACCACCTCACTGCTGGTGAAGAAAAATTGGGCAGATGTTTCTGTTGCATCTGGCAATGGCAATGACTTCCTTTATTTAACACTTTAATCTCTGGGTTCCATTACACCAATCTGCTGCTCTGTCTTTAACGAGCTTACAATCTCTAATCACTCCTTTTTGACCCTTTCATGACTTTTTCTGTCATTTTTTATTTCTTAAATGTTGATATTCCTGACATTCTGCCACTATGTCTTCCATTTTCTGTACTTCCTTGTGTTAATCCACTTTCAGGATTTTGCCACCAGAAAAGATGTGTACTTTAGTAAACCTGGTGTTACTATGCCAGTAATGCTCCACTCTCTCTCTCTCCAGCTCTGAAATTTTCCCAGAACCTTTTCATCATCTCCACCTAATTGTCCTATGGGAACTTGTAGTTCCATGCACCACCCTAAATCCTTTGGAGCAAGTTAGGGTATTCCCTGATTGCTCCTTATCCCTGTAATTGCCAACTTGGTCAGGAGTACACCATTTACCTAGTCATCCAAAATAGAAACTGAGGCTTGAAGCTCATCCGTGAATTCCTCTTTTCCTTTGGCTTTTATATCCAGATAATCACCAAGTACTGTGCATTTTACCTTAAGGAACCCAATTAAGTAATATTCAATCAGTTTCTTCATCCTTATAACTACTTACACTACTTTAATGCAGGCCCTAGACTATTCCAGTAGTCTCCCAGCCTCTACAACTGTGTGCCCAAATTCATCTTCTCACAGTGGACAAAAAAATGCATCCAAATTTGATTTTGATTTTATTACTTCCCTAACAACATTTGCCAGTGGTTCCACATTATTTGGTCTATTTCTTTGTCATTGTTTTACATGGCCACCTACCTCATGCTTTGCTTTCCCACAGTACTGAATGGCTTGCAATTCCTCTCATATGCTGTATTGTTTATCCTGCCTCTGCCTTTGCTCAGGCTCACCCCTTTGCTTGGAATGTCCGTGTCCTCTTCACCTGGATAACTCCTTCTAATCTTTCAAGATTCTTTTCCAGAGTAAACTCTTCCAAGAAGCCTTCCTTGCTCCCTACCCATACCTCTAATTGGACTGGGTGACCGTCTCTCTGCTTCCATAGTAGACATGTATCTTCACCAGATTTGCCATTTTATGGTGTGATTATCTGCTGATGTCTGTTATTGAGTAAAAGGACTGTATTTTTGTGTTTATTTTTATTCCCAACGCTTTAATTCAGTGTCTGTCATATAATAGACACTAGACGACTAATTTTGTTAGGTGAGGGCTTCATTCCAGTCTTAAATTATGAACAGAATTTAGATCTTTGCAACCAAAGGCAGGAATCTATATCTCTCTATATATACATTTATATATGTATATAATAGATATACACGTGTGTGTGTGTGTGTGTGTGTGTGTATGTATATATACGCACACATTTTGGACATTGCAGACAACACTCAGGCATTGTGATTACATGAGGGATCAACATTAAAGAATCATATGTGGCCAGGTGTGGTGAACCACGCCTGTAATCCCAGGACCTTGGGTGGCCAAGGCGGGCAGATCACTTGAGGTCAGGAGTTCGAGACCAGTCTGAGCAACATGGTGAAACCCCCATCTCTACTAAAAATTAAAAAAATTTGCAAGGTGTGATGGCAGGCGCCTGTAATCCCAGCTACTCAGGAGGCTGCGGCAGGAGAATCGCTTGAACCTGGGAGGCAGAGGTTGGAGTGGGCAGAGATGGTGCCACTGCACTCCAGCCTAGGCAACAGAGCAAGATTCTGTCTCAAAAAAGAATTGTGTTTAGAAAAAACACTTTTAGCAATACTGGGTTAAGGTGGGTTAATAGATTAGGGCTGGGAGCAGGATAAACAATTATAAAAATATAATAGTTCAGGAATGAAATAGTAATGACCTGAGCTAGAATAATGGCAGTGAAAATGCTGAGGAAGAAGTATATATGAACACATTCTACCCCTCCTGCCCACCCACTCACCCCCCCGTCCCCAGAAAACAATTGTTATGGTGGCTAAACATCAAGTCTAGGGAGAGGACTGTGAGTTTAGGAATAAGGTCTGTTTTGTTCAAAGCTCATTCCTCACTGCTTAGCACTGAGCTTGACACTCAGGTGTTGGTAAATAAATGGGTTTTAAGTGAAATAATTAATGGATGAGTATTGATATTACTCTTTCACATATGTACAGTGCATATCTTCTTTGAGAGAATACAATAAAATTTTTTGAGGCTTTGTTTTGTTTGTTTTTTTTTTTTTCACCTTCACCAGCCCCAGTGTCACAGTCTGAGTAATGGATTTAGAATAATGATGTAAAGACATAACTTTATTGTAGTTGAAGTCACTTTTATTCACTTTGAATTGCTTCCCCAGAGTCCCAGGCCTTAGCGCAATGAACGCTACTGTTCTGAAATCAGCTTTGGAACTTTGATCTCAAGCTCTAAATATGTCCTTGTTGTAAACAAGCAATACATCTAATAATAACTATATCACCTGCTTATCTAAAGGGTTTCATGTGTGTTTAATTAATAATTGAGAACAAATGTCACCATGGTTGCCTCAGTCTAGACAGGGGACATTTGTATCATCTACTTATTTTTTCTGCTTGAGGGATATATAAAGCTTTCAGAGAAGGTTATTAAGGATTCAGATAATTAAACTTGTATTTTTTGCACACTGTCAACAATTTATATTTTAAAACAATTAGCATGAGTCACTTGTGTGTTCAAAGAATCAATTTCACAAAAAACTTTTATAATGTACAAAGATATATGTTCAGAGATATTAACTACAACCCTGTTAACAATAAAAAAGTCTGGAAATTACTTAAATATCCTTCGTAAATTATGGTACACATTCTAGGCAGAATTTTAAACAATTATTTTTTAAAGAAAAGAAGTAAATCTATATGTACTGTTATATAAAATGTGCAAGATACATTGTTAAGTGGAAAAATTGCAAAATTACAGAGCAGAATATTTAGTAGAAAGCAATTCATGTGAACAACAATACACATAATACGTTTGTGCACACACATGCACATGCTCATTAGACCACTAGTTACACTAAGATTACCTGGGGGACACACACAGACATACACATACCCATACACATACACATACACATACATACACATACATTATAACACTAGTTACGTTGAAATTACCTGGGAGGATTCCTAAAAAAATCTTAACAGTTATTAATTCTGGGATTATTTTAAGCATTTTAAAACATTTTTACAATAATTATGTATTAATGGACAGAAAACAGTAGAGAAGTAACTTCTGCATTTTCCAGGTTCTGTTGTGGCATCTCCTTGCATTTTAATTTGTAGAAATTAAAAATAAAGACAACTTGAAAAAAATACCTTTTTCTCTAGGTTAGTAAGTAGTCATTCAAATGCAGGCACTATAGGGATAAAACTAGCTTCACATCACTTAATGTCAATTTAAATATCAATTAGTTAGATGTAGAAAAGTGAACTCACATACTCCCACTATCTATACTCAGGGATAATATTAAAAATGTTCAACAACCCATAGGATTGCAAGCAATCAGAAGAGACACAGCTATAGTCATGGAAGCACAACCCTTTAGTTGGTGGATCAAGAAAGAGTCTGAGGTGTTTGGAAGGTTCTAAGGTAGTCCAGGCTGAGTGACATATTGGAAGTGTGGAAGGGCAATTATTTATCAACGAGTGTATACTGTTTGTTGTGTTTTAACTATTACCACAGCTCTGTGAGCCTGCCTGTTCTTGAACCTTATTGGCCTCAGGGACTTTCTTTGAACAAACCAAATACTGTAATTATACACTTTCTTACCTTTACACATACTATTTCTTTTCCTTCCTGTTCTGTAACCATCTTCCATTCTCTACTTTCAAGTCTGTGCCAGTGATCTCCTCTTCAAAGTCTATTCTTCAAACTCTAGTTCAAATGTCACTCCCTCTGTGAAGTCTTCCATGGTCTTGATCTTTATCCTGTTCATTCAGAAGACCGTAACAAAATACCACAGATGGGCATCCTATAAACAACAGAAATTTATTTCTCACAGTGCTATAAGACTGGAAAGTCCAAGATCAAGGAACCAACAAATTTGGTGTCTGGTGAGGGCCTGTTTCCTGGTTAACAGATGAATGGCTAACACTTCTCACTGTGTTCTCACAAGGTGACAGGAGTGAGAGAGCTCTCTGAAACTTCCTTTATGAAGACACTCATCCCACTAATCAGCTCCTGAAGACCCCACCTCCAAATACCATCACCTTATGGGAATAGGTTTCAGTGCATGGATGCTAGGGGGAAATAAACATTCAGTCTATAGCACTCTTTTTCCTTCCCCAGAAATGATTACAAAAGAAACCACACCCTTTGGCTGTGAGTTCCTAAAGAACTCTGTTTATTCCAGTGTTGTGTTTCTTCTACTCCATTGCATAAAGCTAAAATTGGGCTCTGTGAAATCATGAGTGTGTCTCACTAATGCTGTATTCTTAGCAACTACCCTAGGGCCAAGGACATAATGGGTGCATTTATTACATGAACAAATTAGTAGGAATAAAAGTAGCAGACATAGTAGTCATTGCAATCTTCTTTATGGTAGGTTCTAGTGCATTACATGCAGCAACTTGTTAATCTTCACAATAAACCAACTGTGCCACAATTTTCACCATTTATCGATTAGCAAACTGAGATATCAAGGGAGTGAAAGACTTGTCCACAGTTTTCAGTCATAATGGCCGAGACAAGATTGGATCCAGGCAGTGGGGCAGAGTTTGAGAGTGCTGGAGCCTGTAACTCAACAGACCTATCCAATTACTCAGATATCTTCATGGCGCTGGACAGGCAACCAGTTCTCAGGTCCTAGAAATCTTGTCACATGATGGAAATCTGTGGTCACAAAGTGATGTGTCAGTTCTTGATAAACAGTTCTATGATGGATATTAAATGCTACCCAGAAGGGAGATAATGAGTGTGTTCATAGAGTACACAAACCAGGGTGAGATGAAATTCTAGACTTGTTAATTTGCTAGCAAGAAGATTTCAGAATATGTGTGTATCGTATTTATGTTCACACACACACATCCTGTATGAATATGTGTGGACATATATGTGTATGTTAAAATAATATTAAATGTAATTATCCCTCCAATAGCCCTATCATGAGGGTTTAACATATATGAATGCATCTAGTCGTTGTAACAGCTTTCAGAAGTAGATGCTATTACTATCTCCCTTTTACCCAATTAGGAAATTTGAAGTCCAAAGAAATGACTTGCCCAAAGTCATAGAGACAGGGAGTGATAGATCCAACATCTCCACCTGGCAATCTAATTTTATAGCCTATTACACTACCATGCTATTCCTTATTTTAAAAATTATAAGCAATTATCAAGCAATTATTGTGTCAGTCACAGTTCTGATGTGTATTAATAGTTAAAATGCATTGTGTGATACCAGGAATTTAAAAAAGCACTTGGCAAATGTTGAAATCTTTTGGGATAGGTGCTACTTTTACCCACATTTTCAGAGAGAAAGCTACAGCCCAGTGAAGTTAAGTAAGTTAATCACCCTTACAATAAATTACATAAGTCGGGAATGATAGAACTATGATTTATATTCCAGAATCTGCCCACTCTTAAGCATTTAAGCATTACACTCCAATGTCCAGTGTCTCAATAGTAGGGGAAATTTTCAGGGGTCAATATGGAAACCTAACATTTTAAGTTTGAAAAATGAGTCAAGCACAACGTAGGAGGCAGCTGATATCTGGTTGGCTGACTGGACGCTGACAGGTGTCCCAGGGTAGCATTACCTTTTTACACATCCTGAGATACAGGATCTGAACATCAGTAAAACACATTTTTTCTTACATATTTATTGTGACATATTTTATGAATTCAGAGAATTTTTAAAAATAATGTAATGATAATCAATGCACCCAACCTCTATGTTAAATTTTAACATTTTTACATCTGTATTATATATTGCTTAGAAAAAGACACAGATGTAGATATAGATGTAGAAAGTGTAGATATTTACACCTCCTTTCAGTGAAGCCCCCAGAGAGCTCTTCCTTTCCCTCTCTTCATGCTTCCTCTTGTCTTAAGATAGTAATCCCTCTCCTCGTTTCGTGTTTATAATTTCCAGGTATTTCCTTATATGTTCTTTTTTTGTAGCCACTACTCATGTGTATGCTTATAAATAAAATGTTGTATTGCTTTTCAGGTTTTCAAGTATTATTTTGCATTGTGCCATATGCCAGTATCTAAACCATGCCTGACATAGTATATGTACATTACAAATATTTTAGAGTGAAGAATGAATGGATTTTTTTAAGGATTTAGGTAAAAATAACTCTAATCTCTTCCTATTAACTGGTATAATGTTCTGTTTTTAACATATGCCACAAATAATTTACCTAGTAAAAATTATATTAAGTATCGGTAATAAAAACTGTACAAATTATTTCTAATTCTTACATTGTGTGTTTCTTCTGCTTGACTTAATGCATTGAAAGCTCATTTATTCACTGTTGAACAGAATTAAAAATGATAGGCACCTTTATCTTGTTTCCCACTTTAGAAGAAATCCATTCTAACATTTTATCTGTAAAATTGTCATTTGCTACTTAATTTTGGTACATAGCCCTTATCATTTTAAAAACTTTCCCATCAGTTCCAGTGTGATTATAGTTTTCACCACAAAGTGATGCCAAATATTACCAAATGCAAATATTTCTATATCCATTGAGATTTCATATACTTTTTTATTTTAATCTATGTAGTAAATTACATTAATAAATTTTCTAGTATTACACCTTCCTTGCATTCTTGAAGCAAACCTTACATAGTTGTTATATACTAATTTTTAATGTTAAGATATTAGATTACATTTTATTCAAATAGATTACATTTTATTTATGACTTTTGAGTCTATCTAAGTCAGGAAAGTATAATTTTTCTTTCTTTTGCCCTTCTAATCCAATTTTAGAATCAAGTTTATAACTGGCATGCAGGACAAGGTCTAACAATAAAGTTTAAAAATATAGTGGCATAAACAACATACAGGCAATGAGTAGGCATCTGGGCTTCAAAAGAGAATCCAAGAAAACAAGGTTCTTTCTTCTATTTTGTTGCTTAGCCATTTTCTAAATTTTGTCATTATCTAAAAGAAAAAACTGGTTCACCCACACCAGGTCTGTACATTTCAGCCCATGAGGATGGAAAAAAAGAAGAAATTGATGACAGATTCTATCACCACAAAAGGATGTGATCTGGAAGTTGTATGCATCCATTCAGAGCTTCTTAGCCAAAACTTAGTCGTATTAATACAACTAGCTGCCAACATTACTAAAAAATGAGGTCTGTAGTTGAGTTTCCATGGTGAGCTAAAATTCAAGAGAGAAAACGGATATTGAGGATAACTAGCAGGCTCTTCTACAGAAACAGAATAAGGTTGACTTCAGTTGTTCTTCAAATATGTGTGAGAATACTTCTAAATTTTTTAAAAGGGTAAATATTTATCTATCTAATTACTTTAAAAAATAAACTTATTAGATAATATTTTTATTAATTTTTGAATGTATTATCTTAGCAAATTATCCATTTTCTCTAAATGTTCAAATTTATTGGCACAAAATTGTATATGGGAGTAAGATTTTTTAAAGTATTGACATAATTATAGTTATTCTTTTCTTTATAATATTGTCAATTTGTTTTATCTTTCTTTGTTATTATTCGACTTGCCAGCATTTTATGAATTTTATTAATTTTTAAAACAATTATGATTGTCTTTTTCCCCTTTTTATATTTTTATTTTATTGCTTTTTTTAGTTCTTATTAATTTCTGTTCTTTATTATGTCATTACTTCTATATTTTAATTTATTCTATTACTTTTCTAAGTTCTTGCACTAATATATAATTTGAATATTCAGTTAATTGTTTTTCAAGTTTGCTTCAAGTATTTGCACAAAAAGCTAACAATTTCCTTTTAAGTGCCAGTTTGATTTTATTTCACAAATTTTGATATAAAATATTTTATTTGTCCTTAGTTCTACATGTTTTCTAAGTTCCATCATAATTTCTTATTTGACCTAGGAGTTCTTTAGAAGAGTTTTCAACTCTCTGAATGCACATCTCTTATTGATTTAAAATTCAATTTTATTGTGATCAGAGAACATGCTATTATGATTGTTTCTTTTATGTGTCAACCTAACTGGGTCATGGTCAGATATTTGGTAAAGCTCTATTCTGGGTGTTGCTGTGGGGGTGTTTTGGATGAGATTAACAATTGAATTAGTACTTTGGAGAAAACAGATTATGCTTTATAATATGAGTGCACCTCATCCAATTATTAGAAGGCCTAAATAAAACAAATGTCTGACCTTTCCACAGCTAAGACAGACTTGTCCTGCCTCATGGGCTTCAAACCACCAGAACATCAGTTCTTCCTGGTTCTACAGCAGTCTCCAACTTTCAGACTCAAACTTCAGCACCTGTTCTTCAGATTTTGGACTTACAGCCTCTATAATCACATGAGCCTATTCCTTATATAAATTTATTTATACACGCTTACAGTTGGTTCTATTTCTCTGGATAACCCTGACTGTTAGAGCTATCACCTCAAATTTGTTTTCTTATATTTGGTGTCTGCTTTGGAGTACTTACAAGTGCTTAAAATGTTCTTTTTCAATTAGGTGAGTCTCAGTCCCTAAGAGAATTTTTTTTATTGTTCTATTTTATAGATTACATGTTAACGCCAATTAAGCTATAAACATTTTATTGCTAATACATTGTCAAAATGCTTTTCAAACAGCCATTTCCAACAGTCTATTCTTTGGCAAAACAATGCCATTCTCTTGCATGGCCAAATGTGAATGCTACTAACAGGTAAACTCTTAATTTCTAAGTGAGGCTAAAATCTTAAAATGCATTCCTGAAACTTATACATGATTGATTTTGTTTATCTATGTAATTTCTTTGTTTTATGGTTTCAGCTTCAACTGCTGAGAAAATTTCAAGATTATTTCCTGATAATTTCCTTTGTGGCTAAGACAAAGGACAAGTTTTAATCTTACTAGAAACTGTAAAATGAGGCCTTTAAAAAGTTTCACTAAAACAAAAAACAAATTAGGGAAGAATAAGTATATTCAGAAACCTACTTTCGTTTAGGCTGGATTGATTAAAAAAAAAAAAAAGAATCCTCCCTTATGGCAACCAAGGCATGAAATGATGCAATGTAATTTTGTGAATTAAATGCATGGGATCTGGAGTTCCCTTGGCTGGTTCGAATCTCGGCTCCACCTGTTACTGGCTGTATGACCTTGGGCATGCTACTTAACCTCTTGGGGTTTTACATATGAAAACCGAGTGTAATAAAAGCGCCTCCCTCATATTAAAACTGAAATAATGTATGGAAAGTCCTTACAAGTCCTTATCATAGGACTTGTCAAAATACTTTCATTAGGTATTATTATTATTATTTTTTGCCTGATAATTAATGTATCCTATTTTAAAATGCATTGATAGGACTTCATTTTGTTCATTAGAATAGAACAGATTTTGATGCCATTTGAATGCATTCTAAAAATAAAACAAAATCAGCAGGAGATATGTTCAACTATTCTGCGAATGAGTCGCCATATTCTATAAGAAGAGGAAAAATCATATCATGCAAACTGCAGTACATGTTATGGGGAAAAAATGCACTTGTCTTCCTATTTATTTTATAACATCCCTGTTAGTCTCATTTAGAAGGGAAAGTCGAAGTTTAGAATTGTGAAAAACTCATGGTTGCTTCACAACTTGAATTCAGTTGAAGAGAGTGGTATGTGAGACAGGCATAATCATCTCATAAATTTATATTCAACAAACATTATTGAATAACTACTATGTACCTGGTACAGTAAAACTTGATTCCATTATATGTTACTCAGTCAAGTTCTCTTTTGTAGCCTCAAACTGTACAATGAACTAAAACCAGAAAATTCACAAATGTAAGCTTTTCATAACAAAATTGACCAGGAAACAGAATGGCATCTCTTTTGAACAGCTGACTGATTCATAACAGCCTATAAAATCCTTAAGTCAGCAGGGTGCAGTAGCATGTGCCTATAGTCCCAGCTACTTGGGAGACTGAGGCAGTAGAATCACTTGAGCCCAGAAGCTTGAGGCTGTAGTGTGCTATTATCACACCTGTGAATAGTCACTGCACTCCAGCCTGCGAAACACAGTGAGACCCTGTCTCTTAAAAAAATAAAATAAAAAATCTGTAAGTCTTCTTATCCAGAAATAAAACAAGTTTCTTTCTTTTTTTTTTTTTTAACAGAAAATAAGTCTGTTTAGTGCTATTAAACAATCACACAGCCTTTTATCTGTGTTTGCAATGACATTTTCACCATTACCTTCTGTTTCATAATGCATGTGAAGGAACTTTGTAAATTCTCTCCAGATATTGTTTGTCTATACATGCAGTCCCACCCACTGAGTGCCAAATCTTACTGGACATCACCACTTAGAAGTCCTTCTGTTGCCTTAACTTCTAAAATCCCAAAACTAAACTTGTTTCCTTCAAAATCTGCTCTGTTCTTGTGTTCTTTATTTCAGTTAATGGTACCAGTGCATTCAACTGCCTAAGCAACAGATTTCATCACTGATTAGGACCTCTGGAAGCCCTAAATATGGAGAAAATAATGATGTGGCCCCTACTCCCACTAAGCACACATACTTTACAAACTATTCCTAGAGTCACTATAAAGTCTAACAAAAAATCTGATTTTTCCCATAATGACAACTTTAACATTTTCGAACTCTAAAATGTTGAATTATTCCGAAACTATTTTCAGTAGCTCCATTTGCAGGCAGCCTCAGTGTCTACTGAGTGACCCAACATTGCTGGACTTCATATCCCATGCAGCTGCCTCCTTGACAGCTGCCTAAGCCTCCTTATTGGTGTCTCTACCTTTATCTTTCTCACCTCAAGTCTGCCCTTCACAGTGTTGTCAGAATCATCTCTGCAAAAACAGACCTGATTATGTTATTTCTCTTCATAAAACTCTTAATTTCTTAGCAGGACACTCAAGGCCCTTCCAAAATTAGCAACAACATACCATTCTTGTATCATTTCCAGATGCTTCCCTCTTGCCCCGTCTCTTCCCCCAGATCTTTAACCACAGCACTCACCACAGATGCCACATAATTTCCTATCTCCTGAATTCTTGTTGTTTTCTTTACCTATTCCCCTTTCCCTTTCATTGATATTGTTTTCTCATTTCAATACTTTGCTAAAATTACTTTTAGTTATTCAGTGCCTTAACTGAATGTTTCTGTTTTAATCACTTCTAACCGCTTGCATTCACAGTGGAAGTAATTGCCTTTTTTGACTATCTATGTAAGTTGGTTTTTAAACACATAAAGCCCTGAATACCTTGTTTTGTGATTAGAACCCATTTTTCTGCTACATCTGAGTCATTTTAAGGACAAGAACCATGTCTAACTGTCCACCCCTTCCTCCTTTCCAGGTCCTGTAGAACATAGCTGCACGTGGAATTGAATGATCGTGTTTTCTGAGCAGAGCTATCTGCCTTTGGACAGGAGGAGAGCTCTCAGCACCATTCTCTTTCCACGGGAGCTGCTTTTTTCTCACTCTTTTTCTTGCCTCCCTCAACTCCCATCCTCTGTTCTGGGAGAAAGTGAAGCTGGCCTGGTAAGCCTGAGGGAATCCTGATGGAGGCATGCTTGCCAGCTCCTAGTTGAGGGAGGCACCACAGCAAGGTCCTCCAATCCCTCCTTCCCTGGGAGCACCAGTTCTGCTTCTGGTGGGCAGCTGCAGCTTAGATGAAGACAAATGAATCCAGAGACTTCTCTCGAGCTGTGAGCCTGAGCCAAGGGCACAGCCCAGCTGTCCAGAGAGCTTTGTGACAGAACATGGGGTGGGGGCAGCTGACAGGAACTGAGGCACTTTTAAATTTAGCACTTGTCCTCGCCCTTTCGGTTCACGATTTCTTGGAAATTTCATTTGGAAAAAGAGGTGAGGGACAGAAGTAGAAGTTGGAAATTCTAAATCCCTTGATTCTAGAATATTCTAAGATCGTCCAAACTAACCTTGATTCCTAAAAACAGAATAGGACCATCTTACTTTCGGTATTGAGAATAGCAAATACAGAAATCCCTTAATTCTTTGACTTAGCTTAGCAGGTGCAATTAGTTCTATCCCTAAGCCTTCTTACCAGAAAATCTTTCTAGTGTAAAATGATTGGATGGGAATACCAACTGGGTTGGGTTTGGTAATAGTAAAACCATATTCTTTAATAATTTTTTCTTATTTGTTTTCCTGGAATTTTGGTTGGCATTTTTTAAGGAATTACATGCTTATTTTTAAAAATTATTGTTATGGAAGGTTTTTGTTAGCAGAATTTCAAATCTGTCATCTGCTGTTGACTCTTACTTTCACTACAAACTTATGAAGGTAGAGAGACCTAGTTCTCACTTAAGTTATGTCTAACATAAAAATATAGTTCTGTCCCAGTCTGTTCATTTAAAGGGTAAATTTATGGCATCTGTTCAACTTTATATGCTATCTCAAAATTGTCAACATTTTAAGCAAGGTGCTACCTAATTTTAATGGGTGCATAAGAAGGAAAAGTGGATCATTGACTTCAAAGGCAAAGCGATAAGTTATTAATGGGCTATGTTGTGCTGAATTACAATCTCTTCTTGTTTCAAGTTAAAAATTTTAAGTGACCACATGTTTGGCATTGTAATTGATACCACAATGCTGCTGTTCCTTGACTCTTTCATTCTCACAATATCTCAATATACAACTTACACAAATGTGTATATATATGTATATATTTTTTTTCTTAGTTCACAAATTTCTCTTTCTTTTACACAAGTTGCTATTTCTTCTAGTGTTCATAAACTGAGCATGCTGTCCTTCGTAATGAAAGACTACAGACTGCCATGAATAGTATCTGGGCTTCTTTTTTTACGGTGTGGAGTGAGAGCATTTATTATTGTTGCATTATTGTATTTTTGAATAAAAGCCCCTATTCCCACTGTACCAAATCAAATGAGCTTGTGTTGGATTTTATTCATCAGAATTGTGGTTAATGCAGTCCTCAGCTATGACATTAGTTAGGCCCTGCCCAGGACTGCTAAAGAGCCGGCTTTGTGATTTACCTGGCTCAGTATGTGATCAAGCGTCTCCATTATTGGAATAAAATAAAAACTTTCAAGATCATGGTTGTGCAATAGAGAAAACAATTTTACCTCTGCACTAACACTCAAATGCTACACTAATCTACAGTACTTCTGTTATTGCATTTGGAAGCAATTCCTTCTATTCATTCAGAGATAACTGTTACAATACAATAGGCTGCCTCCTGCCTTTTCCCCTCAGTGAGCAAAATATGCTGTTCATTGCAAAGTAACCTAGCAGTAGTAGGTTTATGTGTTTGTTTCTGTGTGAATTAACGTGTGCATGAAGACTATCAGGAGGCTTGGTTTGTATTATGAGGTTATAGGAAAACATGTATATAGGTTACAGGACACTCCAGCAAAATGTGCACGGGGAGGAGATTATGACCTTCCTCAGATTTTAGTGAGAAATCTAATAAAAGATTCTTTGCCTCTAGTAGTCCCACCAGTGCAACTCTGGCTCAAGAACTGAGCAGCCTGGATGGTTTCAGTATCATTATGTAAAGGAAATTATTTATTAAACAAATATTGCACTTTCGTTCTCTATGTACCACTATGGATTTGATTCACTGATTGTTCTCTTTGTGTCTTAAGTTTAAACCTTGCTTCCAGATTTAAATCAATCACTCTAGGTAGAAGAAAATTAATTTTGTATAAGAAAATGACCAAAAGTCCCTTGCTACTTCCCATTCTTAATTTGAATGTTTGACATTAACATTTATACACCAGAAAACCCTCCCTTCCATGCCTGCCTGTAAACTGATACTTAATCATTTCAAACTATATCCTTACTGCCCACCTAGAATGAGGAATGGATAGTAGTTTAATAGATGACAACAAATATGAGATACATAGGTTAATTTACCAGTGCTTTTATTTTTCTTTTATCATCATGTTTTTCCGATTTTCTGTTTTGTCCATCTTCTCTGCCAACTCCATTATGGGACAGTTTCTCTTAAAACATGATGGGCCACTCTGACCTTTACTCTAATTAAACAAAGCAGATCATCTAGAAGTGACAGATTATTTTACAGTTGGCATCATTGGGTCTCTTAGTTAAAAATCCCTGTTACATGTTAAACATTTAGGCTCAGAATGTGATTCCTGTCACTGAATGGTGTCAACTTTCACACAAACAAGCTAAAATAAACACGAACGATGTAAAGCTTATAGCTGGAGAAATCAACAGTATCTGGGGAATGTAAAAAAGGAGGAATTGAGTATCCACGGCCAAAAGAATTCAAGGAATGAAAATCCCAGGCTAATCACCCCAGACATCTTTGCTTGATTTGATTAAAACATATGTTTTGAATGATGCTTCGATTTAAAAATAGTAGCAAGTCAAAGTACAACTCGATCCCTCTTGAAGTTGGGGAAATGAGGTCACAATAATTACTCAAAAAGAGCTAGTGGAAGATAAAAGGGCTTTACAGTATCTACTTTTCCATCCCTACCTTTGACTTTCCTAAGAGTGTCATGGCATGTAATAGCAGTTTCTGAAGTGAGATGACATCACCGTATTTAATGCAAAAAAAAAAAAAGGAAGGGATTTTGCATACGTTTACAATAATAAGGATAGTGTGTTTATTTTGTATGCAATGTGAAACCAAAGAACATTACTGACTTTTAGAGGCTTTGTTTTATAGGATAAAAACCATCAGATTTCTTTCCTGTCTGTACTAATATCTTAAATCCTTCAATTTTGTCGCAAAGCTTTAGATTGAGTGCTGAGTGATATCCATGTGCCAAAAGTTGTGCTATATTAGTATTGAAAGAAAGACCAAAGTGATGAGACTTAATGTAAGTATTAAAAATAGTCTGTGCATGCATCCTTTTTAAATATTACTCACATTTAACCAAAATACATTACCCTATCCTTTAGTAGTAGCAGCTGTTTCTATGCATATATCTTTATATGTAATTTCCCTTTTTCTTTTAGACTATGGTTCTAAAAGGAGAGGCAAAGGAGGTCAAAAGTCATGAGCACAGAAGTAAATACATGGAGGTAGAATGTGGTGCGGTAAGCTAGCAAATTGTGTAACGTGCCACACAAGCTTCTATCGTAAATGCCTGGCATTCTTCCTTTTGAACATCTCTTGTACAAATGAAAGAGAGCAGGAGAGGCAGGATCTTCTCTTTAGGAATACCATTGCAATGCTTGGCTCAATTCCCTGCCTCCCCCTTTTCACCCCACCCCAACTTTTTCGTTAGGAAAGTTGTAGCTTTTAAGTAATGCTTGAATACTCAAGGAGACAAGTTCAGAGGATTCTCTAGTGACTTTGTAGCTTCTCAGCTTGAGCTGATATTAGGTATCCTTGACTGCTGTCAGCCTTAGAAGATCCGTCATCAAGTCCTCACCTCCTGGATGAAACACCACGGGGTGTAGCTTTGAAAACCTCATTGCTTTATGTTCTCAGCATTGGACTTGCTTCCCACACATGGCTGTTAGCATTATGCTTATTCTCTGAAAGCCATGTATTCTAAAGGATTTTTCACTAACATGAAGGCCCAAAGCAATGAACAATATAAAAAATGTTGCTTTTGCTACCTTTATAAATGTCACTGCATATGCAAATATAACTTTCCTAACAAATTTTTTTGCAGGAACCATCTGGAATAATATGGAAATGTTCATACGAGATCATATGTTGAGCCCCTTTTCTTTTCCTCTGTTATCTTTGACATCAATATCCAAAGTAAATCTATATTTTTTCAGTTCAGTTTATTAACTCAGGTTATTGAATACACAGCAAATTATTTTTATTAATTATCATTTTATTGAATACAAAGTTTTTGACAACTATAAAGATACTGATAGATTGAAAAAAATTATTTTGGCTAGTGCTAAAATTATTTGTAAGACACAGACTATTTTAGACACCAAATCTTTTTAGGCGAGAGGTTTTAAATTCAAAATTCTGGTTGAAATGTACAAGGTAGATGAAAGGAAGAGTAACCCTAAATGGATTTCTTCTCTCCATTTTTGAGTGAAAGTGACAGAGGAATGAGGTCTTCCACTCTCAGAGAACAGGGATATTCTAATTTGCTGATTTTTTTGACATCATGATAAGCCAGGTTTGAAGAGGTAAACGTGCTACCTGTGTATGCTAGCCATCACTGAGCACGAATGACCTGATCCATTCAATGTGAGCGTATCTGGTGACACTCACTGTCCTGATAAACCTTGTTCTTGCATGCAAGAATAATGAGAGGAAAAGCTAAAACATTTCCAAGAGGAGTATGTTTTTCTCTTTTTCTAGTATAATGCCTAACATGTTCTGAGCATCATATGGGGACAGATCTCAGGTTTTGAGGTGTCTATAGCTATCCCATTGGGGTAGTCTTTTTAAGGAAAAAGCATTAAGCTCATGCTCTAAAAGCCATATATTCTAAAGGATTTCTCACTAACATGAAGGCTCCAAGAAATGAACAATATAAAAAATGTTGCTTTTCCTATCCTTGTATCACTTCTTATGTAAATATAACTTCTGTAGCAAAGTTGTCCTGGGGAGCTCTCTGAAAATAACATAAAAATGTTAGCATGGGATCATATGTTTATCACTTTTTCCTTTTCTCTGATATATTTTACATTAATATCCAAAATAAACCTCTATCCTTTTAAGAAAAAAGATCACAAAATTAATAACAAATATTATTATTAGTTTTTATTTTGCATGATAAAAAGAAATCACAACAAATTACACATTTTAAAGATCTGAAAAATGTCACAAACACCACAAAATTTAGAAGAATAGCATATTTTTTATCAATTAACTGCCTGTCATACCACTGTAATATTTCTTTGTATTTTGGTTGCCCTCTTTGAGTGCTTCTTTGATATGGTTTGACTCTGTGTCCCCACCCAAATCTCATGTTGAATTATGATCCCTAGTATTGGAGGTGGGGTCTGGGGGTGACCCCAGAGGAGGTAATTGGATCATGGGGGTGGCTGTTTCTGGTGGTTTAGCATCATCCCCCTGGTGCTGTCTCATGATGGAGTTCTCACAAGATCTTGTTGTTTAAAAGTGTGTGGCCCTTCTCCCTTCACACTCTCTTCCATGTTCTGCCATGTGAAAAAGGTGCTTGCTTCCCCTTCTCCTTCTATGATTGTAATTTTCCTGAGTCCTCCCCAGCCATGCTCCCTGTACAGACTGCAGAACCTTGAGGCAATTAAAACACTTTTCTTTTAAAATTACCCAGTCTCAGGTAGTTCTTTATAGCAGTGTGAGAACAGACTAATATACTCATGTTGAACAATGTGATGTCATTTCCTGCAGAGAATAGAAAGATGATTCTGCTTTTCACATAGTGTGGTTGATTGAAATGTATTGTTATTGTTTTTGTATTACTGATAGTTGACAACATTTTTTTAGGTTCAAAATCACTGTAGTAACATGATATAAATTGTTATGGGGAAACCTCTATCAATTCTCTTTGACATATGAGCTATAAGATCCATAAGGATTTTCCACAGATGAGATTCTGGCCCTGTGCCCTTGTTCTCCTCCATTACCCACTTCCTTCTTGGTGACAAAAATTATAGGACACATCTCTTTTGCAGTCAGTCTCTGTCCCTGCATCATTACATCATGACACAGGGCGAATTAGGCAGTTTGTAACATGAGTATTCCTATAAGCCATTCAGATACCAGGACAACTAGAAGTATCTTACCAAGAAGTTAGTGTGACATTGAGATTCTTCTCTCTGGGTCTCAGGCCACTTGTGGCCCCTAGATAAAGCAGTTAAAATATATCAGTTTAAATTTCTGCTCCAATGCCGCCCAACATAAGGAGAAGGAGCTGAAGGGGAAATTGGAGTGGAAAAGGATAATAGTCTTGGCCAGTTGGAGTTAAAATACTTTACTTTTGCAAACTTTACGAAACACCACATGAACAGGGCTTCCACCTAAGGCTTTGGGTGGACCCATGCAAGTGAGGCATCCTGAAGTTTAAGCTTTACCACTTTGATGCTAAATCCGTATTTAAGGTCAACTGCTATTTTACAATCTGTATATGCAATTTATTTATTTATTTAGATATAACTCACATACTATAGATTTCATCATTTTAAAGTCTATAATTCAGTGTATGTTAGTATAAGATTGTGCAACCATCACCACTAGAGAGTTCCAAACATTTTCATCACCTCTAAAAGAAAACCTGCACTGGTAGCAGTCACTCCTTACTCCCTGTTAGCCCCAGCCCCTGTCAATCATGAATCCACTATTTCTATGGATATGCTCATTCAGGACATTTCATATGGATCATGTAATATTTGGCCTTTTGTGTTGGTTGGCTTCTTTCACTTAGAATGCTTTCAAGGTTTATCCATGTTGTTGCATGCATCAATGTTTCAATCCTTTTTGAGCCCAAATAATATTCCACTGTATTGATATACTAGATTGTATTTATCTATTCCTCTGTTCATGAACATTTGTATTGTTTTCAACTCTTTGGCTATTATCTACAGTACTGCTGTGAACATTTGTATCCAAGTTTTTGCATGGGCATACATTTTCATTTCCCCTGAGTAGATACTTAGACATGGAATTGCTGAGTCATATGGCAACTTTATGTCTAGTTTTTTAAGGAACTACCAAAGTGTTTTCCTAAGTATCTGTGCTATTTCATATTCCTACCTGCAGTGCATGAGAGTTTGAGTTTTTCCACATCCTTACCAACACTTTTTATATTCTGTCATTTTTTATCATAGCCTCCCTAGTGGGTATGAAATGCCATTTCAGTGTGGTTTTGATTTGCATTTCCCTAATGATTAATGACATTGAGTATCTTTTCATGTATTTGTTTGCTATTTGTGTATTTTCTTTGGAAAAAAAGAAGTCTATTCAAATACTTGTGTTAATTTCTAATTGAGTTACTAATCTACTTATTGAGTTGGAAAAGCTCTTTGTATATTCTAATACTATTCTCTTCTCATGTACATTATTTGCAAATATTGTCTCCCACATGTGAGTTGTTTTTCACTTTCTTGAGATTCTACAAGTCTTGTACTTCTTTGTTACATTTATTCCTAAGTATTTTTTTGGATGCAATTGTAAATGGAATTTGTTTCTAAATTTTGTTTTTATATTATTCATTGCCTGTATATAGAAGTGAATTGATTTTTGTATGTGGTTCTTGTATCTTTTAAGCTTGCTGAACTGACTTATTAGCTATAATAGCTTTGGAATTTTTTTGCATAGAAATTCCTTATGATTTTCTCTGTACAAGATCCTGTCATCTACAAACAGATAATTTTGTTTTTTCTTTCCAATCTGGTTGCTTTTCATTTCTTTTCCTGTCTAATTTTCCCAACCTTGTGTTTCTGGGATAAATTTCACTTGGTCATGGTGTATATATTACTTTATATGTCACCAAATCAGTGTACTAGTATTTTCTTGAGAATTTTTGTGTCTATATGTATATAGCTTTCTTTTGTGTAATGTGTCTTTGTGACTTTGGTTTTGAAAATGAGTTGAGAGGAGTTTCCTTGTTTTCTTTCTTTTTTTTTTTTTTTTTTTTTTTTTTTTTTTTTTTTTTTTTTTTTTTTTTTTTGATTCGTGAAGAATTGGAATCAAATAATTAATTGGAATTAAATAATTCTTTAACTGTTTGGTAGAACTCAGCAGTGAAGCCATCTGGTCCTGGGTTTTTCTTTGTGGAAAGTTTTTGGTTACTAATTTAATCACTTCCTTTGGTTATGACTCTATTGTGATTATTTCCTCTTGTGTCATTTTTGGTAATTTCTATCTTTCTAATAATGTTCTCCCCACAGTGCTACAATCTTCAGCACAAAGTGTAACATCTCTGTCATAGCCCAGAGGGGAAGCCCACACCTCTGGATACTTTCTCAGAGGTCCCCAGGGGCCTGAAACCAAGGGAAGGATAACACTAAACTGAACTCTGCTTCCCAGCTCTCTGCTGGAAGAATGTTATTTGAAAACTACACAGTGGAGGATGGCGAAATCTGGAGAACTAGTATATTTATTTCATTTGTATTCTTTAAATTTGTACATTTATTAGAACATCATTTTCACATATTTTAAATTCAAACTTCAAATTTTATTTTCTTAATATATTTTCTTAAGCTTACTTAATTTTTACTTCACCTAATTTCACTC
Organism: Mandrillus leucophaeus; assembly: GCF_000951045.1. Classification (NCBI taxonomy): domain Eukaryota; kingdom Metazoa; phylum Chordata; class Mammalia; order Primates; family Cercopithecidae; genus Mandrillus; species Mandrillus leucophaeus. The sequence continues at coordinate 936,480 of NW_012102009.1, forward strand.
TTATGACACTTTAGCTTTTTATTGTTTTATACTTGTCATAGTTGCTTTTCAAATCTTGGGGTACTTTATTAAGTAGAATTAATGGCAAATTTTATAATAGTTTATACTTTTATGTTATCTTAAAGTTTACCTTAAATAATGTCTTCTCATATTTTAAGTGCACCCCTTTTTTTAGAATGTTGCATATGCTCAGATAATGCCAAAACAAAAAGAACAAGTCATAGTTCCCGACTTTAAGAGATTTGCTCTATTAGTAAGTGTTTCAATTGTTCTTTAAATTTCCATTTTTAACTTTTATTCCTACAGTTTTTTTTTAATTATTCTCAATTTATCCATGATGTTGTATATTAATAAACAATAACATTTTTGATGCTTACTAACATGCTGGGTACCATGCTTAGCCTGTTTCATAATTGAACTCTATGTATTATCATGACTTAGATAATATTACCATGACTTTTATTTTGCAGATGATGAATTTAAGTTCCCAGAAATACAAGTAAATTGGCAAAGGCTGTAATAGCAACTAAGAATCAAATCTGAGATGCAAAGTTGCTCTTAACCACCACACTTTTCTAATTAACATTTAATTTTAAAGCCAAGTATGGTTAACTTCTTAAACCTAATTTCAAAGACATTCTGTACCAGACAGCAATAGGCAGATCAATGCTAGAATTCTTAAAAATAAACGTGTCTTGGCTTGTAGTAATGTTATGTCAAGTGAGATGGGGCATAAATATTTTTGATTCAGACAACCTAAATCACATTATAAGCAATTTTCTTTAAACAATGTGTTTCCAAATCTGTTACGTATTTTTTGTTACATATTTAAATTCATGGTGTTCAGACAAAATAACTAGTTCATATAGAGTTAGTCTTCCATAGTTCAACTTCCCATGAACATTCTCCTCTTAAAAACTAAGCTATGGCCAGGCCCTGTGGCTCACGCCTGTAATCCTAGCACTTTGAGATGCCGAGGCGGGCGGATCACGAGGTCAAGAGATCGAGACCATCCTGGCCAACATGGTGAAACCCTGTCTCTACTAAAAATACAAAAATTAGTCAGACATGGTGGTGGGTGCCCATAGTCCCAGCTACTTGGGAGGCTGAGGCAGGAGGATCACTTGAACCCGGGAGGTGGAGGTTGAAGTGGCCTGAGATCACGCCATTGCACTCCAGCCTGGGTGACAAGAGCAAAACTCCATCTCAAAAAACAAAACCAAACCAAACAAAACAAAAACAAAACAAAACTAAGCGACTTGCCCAGGAATCCAAACATGATATAATTACTAGCACTGCTATTTTAGTAAAATATCTCTGTTCAAAACATAAGAGGACAGAAACAACAAGTCTATACTTACAACTCCAACTTATACCCAGAAGTCTAAAGCAACACTTACAAACCCATATCTATCCAGTCTCATGTCTAACCAATCTCATCTTCCTCATCCAAATGTTTTCCTTTTTCTGTAATCATTGTTTCAGTGACTGGCATGGCCATCCACCGAGCACCCAAGTCAGAAACCTGGAAACCATGGACACTTCTTTTTTATATTTTATCTCCACCAAAATCCCTCCTGCTAAACACATTCAATCAACCCGTGTCCTTTCAATTCATACTCTCAAACAGGGGTTATTTCATTCTTACTTTTTATTGTCACAGTTATTGCCCTATTTTGAGACTTGCTTTGCTTCAGGCTGTTCTTTCTATTCCTCTGTCTCTTCAGAGCCTAACCTTCAAATTTGTCTTTCTCTCAAGTCCATTCATTCTCTGCACTGCTGCCATGATAACCCTGCCTTTTTTTTTTTCCCCCCAGAATCTCTGTCACCCAGGCTGGAGTGCAGTGGCACAATCTCAGCTCACTGCGACCTCCGCCTCCCAGGTTCAAGTGATTCTCTTGCCTCAGCCCCCCGAGAAGCTGGGATTATAGGCGTGAGCCACGGCGCCCGGCCAATAATCTTTTAAAAATTCAAATCTGCTCAAACAAAATTGTCAAATCTGATAGATGACATTAAGAATTCTTAGCATGGCTTATACAACCATCTCTAGTTTGGTCTCCAGTTGACTATTTATCCTCACTATTTCTTGTTTTCATAAATGGGGGTTAATGTAAGAACTTTTACATTGTTAAAGTCTTCAAGCTGTAACCACTTGTAAAGATGAATGGGGTTATACTCTTTTTTTGTTTTTGTTTTTGTTTTTTTTGAGACGGAGTCTCGCTCTGTGGCCCAGGCTGCAGTGCAGTGGCCGGATCTCGGATCACTGCAAACTCCGCCTCCCGGGTTTACGCCATTCTCTTGCCCTCAGCCTCCTGAGTAGCTGGAACTAAAAGCGCCCGTCACCTCACTGGGCTAGTTTTTTGTATTTTTTAGTAGAGACGGGGTTTCACCATGTTTGCCAGGATGGGCTCGATCTTCTGACCTAAATGGGGTTATACTCTTAATAATCAATTGTATTTTATAAATCTATGTCCACACATGCTAATTTCTATTCCTCCTAAAAAACCTCACTCAATGTGAGTTTTTTTGTGTGTCTTTGGGACCGCTTCGTGTGAGCTCATGAACATTCTTCTTGGCCATGGCTGCTGTCTAGAAACAGTTCTATTGTTCTTATCTTTCCTACTGGGAAAGTTCTTTTGTCCATATCAAGAATTTCACAATGTTTTCCACTCTGCCACAGAGATTCAAGTCAGGTCTGGGACCGCTAAGCTTATTCCATAATATTAGATTGTATTTTTATCAGATTAATTATCCAGTTTTCTTTATTTCTTCTTTAAAAAAAAATCCCTCTAGGAAACTACTCTTCCCTCCTCACTCTTCTTTGGGGACCTCTTTGTGCACCTTATTAAGGCCTGTAACTTAGTTTGCATATTCATTTACAGTCTTCATCATTTCACCCCCCATTTCTTGATTTCACCATAAAGTTTCCAGGGTGGACACCCTATTGCATTTTCAGCATCTACCACAGTGCCTGGAACATAGAATGTACTCAAATGTTTGTTAAGTATAGACAGACTGTTCTTTCCAATGTACACACAGAGCAGCATAATTTTGGAAGCAACAATTTACTACCTTATTTTTCCTACTTTGGTTTCGTCAGGTGAAGTTTTATTTTGAATAAATTGAAATGCTTTTTTTCAAATATTATTACTAAATTTTCAATTACAAACTATAGAAAAGTTAATATCAGTGACTGTGATCGCAAAGAAAGAGACTCTTTACACTCAGTGATGTGAGTCATTAATTAGACATCTCATTTATCACAAGACCTAACTAGAAAAAACAAAGAACAAGAACTAACTCAGGATTCAGGTTTTGTTAGGAAAAAAAAGTTCAAGGAACCTGTATTTAATCAAAACACACAAAACAATCTCCAGATACTGTCTGGCAACAAATTTAGAATTTGCAGAGCTGAAATGTTGATTTGCTTAGCTATAAATATTACCTTGATGAAAGACAGCCCTAACTCTGTCTTCTGCCACTTCATGTCTGATAAGAAGGTTACTATTACGTATGTTTTCTTAGGAACCCATTAAATCTAACTTTTCTGGAACCATCTAGAGAGACAAAATTATTCAATATGAAAAGAGATATCCAGATTTTTTTTTAAGGAAAATGCCTATAAAACAAAATTGGGGAAAAAAAGAGAGAGAGCAAGAAGAAGAGTGAACATTTTATTCAAAACTAAGGACTAATCCAACAGCTTTACAGAAAACGATAGAAAACTCCTTTTCATGTCAATGAGAATTCTGAATTCTCAAGTTTGGGCATAGCGCCCATCCTGTGATATGTTAACTAAAAGAAAAAATCTCTTTTTCAGGCATCTGCCTTCCTTTTTTTTCTATTTCCATGGCAAGCTGTTTCAAGGTGCTTCATGAAAAGCTTCTCAAAACCAATGTGCTCTAAAAGCCACAAGTTTGATGACTGATGAAAGAGTCGCAAGAGAGAGTTTTTGCATCTCCTCTTTAACAGAGATCTTGAAAAGCCAAATGACTGGGAAAGAACATGATTCATCTTGTGCAAATGCTGAAGAGTATGTTTAACTGTCACCTACTGCATTTTGCAGCAGCGCCTATTCAAAAGCTCCCCAAAAGATGCAAGTGCCATTCTGAGGAGGGAGAAAAAACTGAGTCATGATAAATATCATGCTGAACTTTCTTTCATTTGTGGAAATTGTGGGTGTTTAAATGTTACAAATAGTCACATTTCTATTCACATTATGTGAAAACACGTATAGTAAGTCCTCAACTATACAGAGCTCCCTGAAAATGAGTTATTCTGAACAGCTGAATGTTCCAGATGGCTTTGAGTTAACCCACTGAGTTCCAGCTAGAACATAGCAAATATCTTCAAAATAGACTGAATTTTGTTCATCTGAAATTTTTCAGGGCATAGACCATGCTTAAAAATGAGTCAAATTGTTAAAAGTTTCTTCTGTTAGTGTACATACTGTGTGAAGTATTTAGCACAGTTCTCTGCATAAATACCCCCAAGAAATAGTACTAATTGCTGCTACTACTTATTTTGACTACAACCACAATTTCTACAGATTCTTAATCTTTTTTGGTAAACTTTGTGTTAGAGTTAAGCCATCCTTGTATCATTTGAGAACTATCTAAAACAGAAAAGAATTAAGAAGACTAATCTCAATGAATGGGCTATATGGTGTTATACTACAACTTTATTGTAATTCAACACCTGCAAAAGAACTAAACAGAAATATTCAGTGACTCTAATAATAAATAAGGCAAATTAGTCATTATTGCATTGACCCATTAACATGTTACACAATTCTTCTTGTGCATGAATGTCTGTTTCTTCCTTTAAGATTATTATAATTTTTGAGGTGTCTTTCCTCTGATATTTGAGAGAATTATGTCTACAGCTTAGTGGAGTGATTGACATATAGCTGGTAAAAAAATGTTTGTTTAATAGTGAATTCTGAAGTTCCTTCCAATGTGCATTTGTACTTGACATTGCACAGGTTTCCATGCTGCCTCTTTTTAGTTTTTGTTTTGTTTTGTTTGTTTGTTTGTTTGTTTGTAGTTTTATTAGAAGGGCAAAGTGAAGAATCTTCCAAATTGTTGGACTATAGTGATTTGTATATCTTCAAGGACTAAACCATAAGTTTCTTGTGATTGAGAGCCATGTTGTATTCAGCTTTATCCAACTAGAGCCATTGTGGCTTCTAACACATAGTAGCCATCGAATATTTATGGACTGAATGAACATAATACTGGTGATATTTTCTAATCATATTCTTTTTTTCCCCCTTTCTCCACCATGATGATTTCATTTTCTAATCATATTCTTTTTTTCTCCATTTCTCTACCATGGTGATTTCATTTTTCTATTCCTAAAGGACTACAACTGTGAGGTTCAAGTAGATTTTTCTTTTGACCCAGCAGAGGTATTCTTTCTATAATATAGTTTATAAATAAAACACTATTATAATTATTCCCTCAATAAATAATTACAAACTAATGGTTGAGAGCAAATCTTTGGAGTAAGAAAGACACATGTTTGAAACCCAGCTCCGTCACCAACTGCTTTTGTGACTTTGGAAATGTAACCTAACTTTTCTTATCCCTTGTAAATAAAGCTTACAAAGACCTAATGGCTGTCAAGAGGATCAAGTGAATTAATTTCCATATAGGCTTTAGGAGTGTGCCTGACCTTAGTAAGGTGCTAAGTACCCCCAATGAGCCTTTTAATATCTTATGTGTGCATTATTCCCTGTAGGAACCATGTTGTAAAAAGATCAGGAAAAAACACTTTCGTCATTACAAGGTATTGCAATATTTTCTTTTTATACCACCATTTGATCTGATAGCTTTTCCTCTTTTGACTAGGTTTGTTCATTGCCTTTGATTATTTCTTTATCAATAAAGAGGTTTTGTTTGGCTTCGTTTTGGTGCCTTTAGATAAGAAATTGTTCCAGGAGCCTGATAATTCTGAAAACCTAATCTCTGAACAATTGTAGTTTTACTAATACTGTTCAGACTATTAATCACTTTTGAATCCTGTAATTTTGTCATATAGTATTTTATAAATCAATACTTCTGATTCCTTGATATTACTAACAAGTGCAGAGGAGAAAAATGAAAAACACATTTTTCTTAAGAGCTATAAATTTTATCTTTGGTTAAACATTTTCTTTGGGTTATACTTACAGAAATGCATATATCTTACTTTACATATTTAATAATGGGCATAAAATTTTTGAGAAAAGAACTGTTGTTTGTGAGTAGTGAGACAAGACACGGCTGTGTATCACAAAAATTCATTATCAAAAAGTTCAGTTTTACTGAGCATCAAGGATCATAAGGAAAATACTACATGCATCTGAGGTCACTTTTATTAAGGTCATATCGAATTGATATAAAACAGTAAAGAAATACAAAAAAATCTTTCACAAATTTTTCAGATTGTGAAAACATCAAAAATTCTAAATAACACAGAGATTCATGTGGAATTAAATGAATTTTACATGATTCTATGTGTTAAATAAATTCTAAATTCATTTTGAATTAAGATTTATTTAGAATATTAAGAGTGAAACATAGTTGTTATGTTTCACTCTTAATATTGAAGGAACTCGTCTTAGGACATATTTTTTGTCCTCATGCATACATCACAAATCCATAGGTGATCTCATCAACTTTCACTGCTTTTAAAGACTTGAGAAGATACTTCACAAAACCCAATAAGCAAGGAAAAGCTGTTTAGTACATTAATCATCAGGGAAATGCAAATTAAAATCACCATGTGATACCATTAGACCACCCAATTAGAATGGCTAAAATCAGAAACACTGACAACACAAAGTGCTGGTGAAAAATGTGGACGAACCAAACATAATTCTCATATATTGCTGGAAAATTATCTAGCAGTTTCTTAAAATGCTAAATGTATAGACTATATCTCAGCAACTTCACTAGTAGGCATTTACCCAAGAGCAATGAAGGCATATACACATCAAAATGCTGCTGTGTTCATATCAGCTTTATTCATGATAGACCAAACTGGAAACAACCATATGTCCATGAGCTGATGAAGACATAAAGAAATTGTCATACATTCACACAATGGTATACTACTCAGAAATAAAATGCCTCAAATTACTGATACATAAGACATCATGAATAAATCTCACAGATATAATGTTAAGGGAAAAATGCCTGAGACAAAAGATATGCACATGATAATTACATTTACTTGAATTTTGGACAAGGAAAAACTGAGTAATGGTAAAACACATCAGCTCAGTGGTTACAGGATGAGGAACGTTGATTGAAGAAAAGCATGAAGGAACTTACTGGGGTGATGGAAGTGTTCTACTCTGACATAAGGTGGTAAGTACATGGGTGTATACATATCTGTCAAAACTCTAACTGGGCCGAGTGCAGTGGCTCATGCCTGTAATTCCAGCACTTTGGGAGGCCAAGCCAGGTGGATCAATTGAGGTCAGGATTTCCAGACCAGCCTGGGCATCATGGTGAAACCCCATCTCTACTAAAAATACAAAAATTAGCTGAGTGTGGTGGTGCATGCCTGTAATCCCAGCTACCTGGGAGGCTGAGGCAAGAGAATTGCTTGAACCCGAGAGGAGGCAGAGGTTACAGTGAGCCAAGACAGTGCCATTGTACCTCAGCCTGGGCAACAAGAGAGAAACTCCATCTCAAAAATAAAATAAAATAAAATAAAATAAATAAAATAAAAACTCTAACTGGACTTCAACATTGGAACATATTGCAAATACATAATTTGTATGAGAATTGTCCCAAAATCATTTAAATTCATTTTAATCCATCCATTCATTCAAAATCATGTTCACAGTAGAGGGATAAAACAATAACCAAAAAAAGATGTTCCTTCTGCCTTCAGAAGCTTACAGCTTAGTAGGAAAAGCAGATGTTGTCAAAATATCAACAATAAACATATAATTACAAACTGTGATGCAAATACTGCGAAGGAGGCATACCGAGTTACAAGGCAGCCAATAAAGGGATTCCCAACCTAGTGGGTGCTGGGGGAAGAAAATGCCAAGAGGGAGGTTTTCCCTAAAGGAGGTTTTCTCTGTCGTTGAGATCACAGAAATTGGAGTCAGACTGCCTGGGTTGGAAGACTGGATCTATCACTCATGTAGTGTGTAACTTCAGGCACACTTTAAGTGTCAGTTTCCTTATCTGTAGATATTAAAGCAGTACCTATGTTTACACATATCTACATATATTAAAACTATGTTAGAATTTATTTCAAGTGCTTAACATGACCAAATCTAATGAAAATTGTGATTGACACAAACTAATGCTTTTTCAGTGCAAAGATAAGAATAGAAGCTAACTTTGAGTGAGCTGACGGGAGGACGGAGATGAGAAGACAGAGACACTTAACATAGGCACTTCCTTTAAGGAGTTTTGCCATGCAGATGAACAGAGAACAAGAACTGTGGCTGGAGTTCAGGAAGCCAAGGGATAATTTCATTTGTTTATTTGTACTATGGGAGCTACTCTGGCATGCTAGTAGGAATGACCCATTTTAGTAGAAAAAACTGATGATGCAGGAGCTGGCAAAACTGCAAGAATAAAATCCTTATGTGGGTGAGGGATGGCTGGAATTAAACAGGAGCTGGGACAGTTATTCTATTATAACAACAGTTTTAAAATTTAGGTTAGCTCAATGCATTCATGAAAAATTGTGCCAGGTGTAAGAGACAAAGGAGTTAACAAAAAAATACATTTGGTGGGTGTGTGCCAGATGAAATAATTCTCATCTGGCTGTATCTTTTACTAAGGAAGTGTGAAGTCATCAGCTGAGTTTTATCACAGATGTTTGAAGAGGAGAAAATATGAAATAATTGTCTGGAAGACTAAGTGACAAAAAATATTTACTGTGGAATATGGGAGGAGCTTTCATGCTGCTTGATGATTTTGTCATGTATACTACGAAAGAGACCAGTCCTTGTGGATGTGAGAATTTCCTAGCAGTTTTCAGCCACCTGGTTGCAGGCATAGAGTGGGGGAGGGATGATTATGATCAAGATTGTGGTTTTGCCAGAAGAGTGCTATGAAATAAGAGGAGACGAGTGTTTGCAGAAGAGAGGCTGCAGCCCTTAGTCTTTGTAATCTACACTTGGCAGAGAGGGAGAGTAGGACAGTGGTGGCTCAATGGATCGAAGTTCCCTGTCCATTTGGGGATGGCCGGAGTGGCAGTACAAACCCAAGTCGGCTGTAAGGACCAGATGACTTTATTGCTGAGTATGCTTTCCATTTAAGACATATTCTAGGTCTATTCTCTAAATAACCATGTTGCTGTTATTAGATAAAATGCCCCTCAAAAGTTGCTCCCAGGAAAAGCTGTGACACTAATTTTGAAATGTTTAATTTGATGTAAAAATGTAATACTTGTAACAGCTTTGTACCATTTATTTTCATAAATGAGGCAGCAAACACCTTATAAATAATTGGGGGCTCTTCACCCAGGCTGTGGGCCACTCTGGCCTCATCTGTTCCCCTACTGTGTCTCCTGAACGTGTGTCCCGCCCAGCAGCGCTTCACAATTGAGTGGTATTAGAGTCCTTGGTTGAAGTCTGTACACAGAGGAGAAATTTGTTGACTCAGTAGAATGGTTGTTAAGTTGTTAGTGTCAGATCACCTGGACAGATAACATTTTAAAAGAAAATTTATACGGAAAGAATTTTTAAATACTCAAAAACATCAAAAGCAGAGAGAAAAGATAATGAATTCCTGTATGCTGCTTTGCCCAGATTCAGCAATTGTCAAAAATTTGAAAATGGCTGTGTTTTGAAGTTCCTTCCTTTATAACAACTTTTTTTTTTCTTTTTTTTGAGACAGGGTCTTGCTCTGTTGCCCAAGCTGGAGTGAAGTGGCACAGACACCTCTCACTGCAGCCTTGACTTCCTGGGCTCAAGTGATCCTCCTGCTTTAGCCCCCCTTGTAGCTGGGACCACAGGCATGCATCACCATGCACAGCTAATTAAAAAAAAAAAAACTTTTGTAAAAACAGGGTCACTCTGTGTTGCCCAGTCTGGGTCTCAAACTTTTGGGTTCGAATGATCCTTCCGCCTAGGTCTCCCAAAGTGCTGACAACATGATTCTTTAAGGGAAAATATACAACTTCTAAAATGATATCTGGGTTAAATGTAACAAATTAAATACTAGTCATGTATTTTTCAGCACATACTTTCTGGGTTCTTCACATGTATAAAGCAATGTACAAAGAGCTGGCACAGAATTGTAAGGAAGGCAGATGCATCTCTGCCCCGAGAGAGGTCTATTTGCATTATCACAACCAAGTGTGTCTCAGAAAGCTCTAATTCTTTCATTTATACAATTCATTAATTGTTCCATAGTAGCTAAAAGTAAAAAATGTGAATTCTTATCTTAATGCAGAGAACAGGGAGAGCACCTGACATCTAAATTTAAAATCTATAAAAGTTGTTTTTGCTTAGGATACATTCTGCTAGTTAACTTTCACTTTTGTGTTTGCTTTTTAAAAATTCTCTAGTGTTCATAAACTATTCTGCCTGTATATCAATGTTATTTCTAATTAGGCAGGTAAAGAAGGTTAACTGATTCCAAATTTCCAAAGATCTATTCAGATTAACAATCACATTGATATCTTACTAAAAAGACAAAATAAAATTTAAGCTTTATTAGAATGCAGACAAAATAGTTGTGGGGAATAATAATATAATTGGAGAACTATTAGTACCTTAGGTATTGTTTAGTTCTTCAATTATAGTTGCTAAAATATTCTAGATAATTACAAGTTAGAGATCCCTCCTACAATTTTTCTGTTATATTTGGAATTGCTATGTTGTCACTTATGGGAAAGTTCTCTGACTTAATATTTGTGCCAAATTGTCTGTTGGGAACTCAGCACTTTTCCTTCTCCTCTTGGCTGTTCTCTGTGTTAAAGAAGCTGGAAGCCTGAGAACTGGATTTCTTGGAGTTTCTGTCAGTAGGGCTCCAGGTAAAACCCTGCCTGTGACAGACACAACACATGAAAGGCGTTAGCCATGTTAACACTCCTCTGGCTGCAATGGGCAGATAAGTGTTTTTGGACAGGTGAGATTTTCAGCAGTCCCTAGATAATTTCTCTTGAACCATTGCTGGAGGCAACAGTGATCATTGTCTAAAGCTTCTGGAAGTTTCTGTCCCTTCCTGAGTCTTTGGAGTAGTGGTGAAATGTGGCGGTAGCTGCACTTTATCTCTGCCTCACACCTTCCAGTTTTTCCCTGTATTAAATCTCTTTCTGCTTACTTCAAATACACAGAGAGGTTTCTGCTTTCCCGACAGGACTTGGACAGGTAAATTATTTTTATAATAAATCAGAGGAGATGGAAATTGAGAAAATAGTAGACCCCAAAATTGAGTAGAAGTATTTCTGTGATCAAGTTATACTAACAGTAGGTACTCAATAAGCACTCCTTCTTTCTTTTTAAATTCACTAAAAAAATAGTATTTGAATAGATTCAGTCTGTGGGACAGAAGAGTCTCACTGATAATTTTAAAATGTACTGTTTACTTGAAACTTCATAAGAAAGTAGATTTCAAGTGTCTTTACCACACAGACACACAAATGCACACACACACATAAATGGTAACTGTGTGTGATGATGGATATATTAATTTGTGGTAATAAGTCCACAAAGTATACTTATCAAATCATCATGCTGTACACTTAAAAAATATGTAACATTTTTGTCAATTAAAAATTTTAGGCACGGTACGGTGGCTCACGCCTGTAATCCTAGCACTTTGGGAGGCCGAGGCTGGCATATCACCTGAGGTCAGGAGTTCGAGACCATCCTGGCCTATATGGTAAAACTCCATCTCTACTAAAAATACAAAAATTAGCTGGCTGTGTTGGCAGGCCCTTATAATCCCAGCTACTAGAGAGGCTGAGGCAGGAGAATAACTTGAACCTGGGAGGTGGAGGTTGCAGTGAGCCGAGATCGTGCCATTGCACTCCAGCCTGGGGGTCAAGAGTGAGACTTCGTCTCAAAAAAAAAAAAAAAAAAAAATTCAAAATACAATTTAAAAAAAAACAGAAAATAAACCAGTTTCCAGGACATCAAAACAAGGACATACATACAATGTCCTTGGCTTGGTATTATAAGAATAAATAAAGCTGATTAAAAAATAGGAATAACTTACAAATAAATGCCTATTTTGATAAGTTGATATTTTGTATTAAAAACAGATATCATAATATTAAAAGATCTTTGTGGATGTTTTTTAGAATTATTTTTTCAGGTTACATAGCAAATAAATGACAAAATCTCTTAGTACGATTTCAAACTGAATTGCAATATTATAAACATAAAATGATTTATTCATCTAGATATATGATTTTTTTAAATAAAAAGATTCCAATTGGGTGTGATCAAATCTGTATCGTATTTTGTTTGCAGAAAGGTTTTATGATTGGAAATTATCTTTGCTCACCCTCCTGAATTAATAAAATGTGGCTGACAGTCATCATAGTCGTATAGGCCACAGTTGTTATGAAAATATGGTTGCTAGGATACCTTCATTATTTCATTGTCATGTTACACCGGCCTATCAATTAATAAAGAAAGACTCAAGTTAATTCTCAGTCACATTTATACACATTCTTAGCATACGATTTCCCTTATCTCCAAGTGACATTTCTCCCTGTAGCATTCACCTTCTACTCCATAAAATATTAAACATGAGGTTATCACATCAGTTTACAAATTACAGCAATGATGCACGTCTTCTACTTAACCTTTCCATTCACTTTCCATCATGGTGAAAGTTCTTACAGCAAATATCCATGCCTAAACTAAATTATTTTTTCTACCTCTAGATTTACTTCTGAGAAAATTGATGCCTAGGAAAAAAATACATGAATTGATGTCTTCAGCCCTTTTTAGTTCTTTCTATAGGAAACAGGAAGGTGAAGCACGAAATCCTTTGAAAGTCCCTCCTACATCTTTAGATATTCAAAACGATTCCCAGGTTATTGATTTAAAATTTAGGGTTAGATTCAAAGAAGATGTCTTAAAATGGGACTCACAAATACATTTCATATGACTATTACATTTCAATCAAAACTACCAAATGCTGTCTTGAGTTGCCACTTGTCAGATCATCATAAAAATAAGAATAATAGAGGAAAATTTTTCATGTGATAAATTCATTTTATTTACACTTTTTCACTTCAAATTAGTGCCTACTCATTTCAGTTTATGGAACCAAAATAAAATAAATTACATTAATTTTCCAAACACAAGGATGCAACACATTCTGAAAATTGGCAAAAGCAGAAATGTTGACTCTAATTATAAAACATTATATAAATATAGAAACCTTTTTACAACTTCATATAATTTGATTCCTTCTAAAAAAATTCCAGCAAGTGAAAGTATTGTTATCCCTACTATACAAGAAAACTGAGCAATATCTGCACTAACTCATTCGCAAAGTATCATTCAGTAAATTGTACAATCAAGGATAGACTTAATTGTACAGTCAAGTGTACACTTAAAAAATTTCTTAATATTTAGAATTGTTTACGCCAGGCGTGGTGGCTCATGCCTGTAATCCCAGCACTTTGGGAGGCCAAAGTGGGTGGATCATGAGGTCAAGAGATAGAGACCATCCTGGTTAACATGGTGAAACCCCCTTCTCTACTAAAAATACAAAAATTAGCTTGGTGTGGTGGCACGCTCCTGTAGTCCCAGTTACTTTGGGAGGCTGAGGCAGGAGAATTGCTTGAACCCAGGAGGTGGAGTTTGCAGTGAGCCAAGATTGTGCCACTGCACTCCAGCCTGGTGACAGAGCGAGACTCCGTATCAAAAAAAAAAAAGAAAAAGAAAAAGAAAAAGAATTGTTTTAAAGGTACTATCATTCCTTCCAATTTCATGATCAATATTTGTCAATATTTGTATGTGAACAGTTTGTTCAAATTTTATAACTAGTAGAATGCAAGAAAAATAAGAAAAGGATACACAATTCAAGGAGTGAATGTCTCAACTCTTAAAAATATTGGTGAGCAGTTCAACATATCTTTATATTTGTATACAAGTACATTAAAAGCCATTGTATCAAAACCCAAACTGACCACACAGATGTAATATTTTTAAAAATTTTCCTGTGCCAAAGACTGTACACAGCTGTTTTCAATTCACTGAAATAGATGTGTGGTCTTCCTTTCAGGTCAAAGAAAAATCTCTCTCTTTTTGAACTTTTATGTGTGGTTTGGCAAGTCATATCATTAAAGTAAGAATATACTCATGTGAAAAAATCTTTATCAATGCTGATGTCCCATGAAATGGGTTAAAACTGTCTTGTAATGAAGTGTACAAAATTCTAATATTTTTGATGCTTTACAAATGTCTCTCAAGTATTACTCAGATGTGTTCTAAGTATAATTCAACCACTTTTTTTAAACTTTGAGAATCAGAAATTTTAAAAATGTAATGATAAATTAAGTTCCAGGATTATAGTATTTTTGATGCAATGATGAAATTCAGAGACCACTGAGTTTCATGCTGCTATCAGTTTCCTTTTTATCACAGATCAATCTTGATTTTTTCCTTAGCAAAATATTATACTTCATTTCCCGACATTGTGCCCCCGATTCACCTTCACCTACACTTTTGTCAGGCTCAATACATTTTAAATAGTATTCGCTAGGGCAGTATAAGAACATTTTCCCATGCAACTGAAAAAAATAACTCGGTAGTTATGCTTCCTTATGACTTTGGCAGGCCTAACAAAATCTAAACACATTTTTATTTTCTTGTAGGCCCCATTTTTGGTTTTAAATTCATCGTGTAACCTCTGAAAATATTACAGTGAGGTATGAACTTTAACATGAAAAATTTATGTTTTCATCTACAAATTCCTTTCCATTTTTAATGTTAAAAAATTGAAGGTAGGGTTCGACAAATGATTATTATATAAGATTATATTATGAACATATCTTTTCTACATATTTCAAATAGCTTCAACCATTATTTCCTTGAGATGGCACTAGGGCAACTTTGTTCTTTGTGTTGAACAGTGTACTCTCACTAATTGAAAATATTTTTCTCTTCTTTTCCCGATTTATTTTTATAAAATTATTTTTTATCATAATTTCTAGCCTCAGGACAGAAGTGATTCTCTTTTTGTGTTTTTCTCCTAGCTATAGACATAGTGCAATAATTCCAAGCTAGCATTTCACATTTCACAATGACAATTTTTCAAGTCAACTCAATCAAATATTTATTAATGGCCTACTGTGGGTCATGAACAGTAATGGTAGGCTGCTCTGCCTGTCTCACTCTAATCTACATACCATTGTTAAAATGGCACAATTGACACTAAATCACCAATTCAGTCTCAATGGATGAGATCAACATTGCTTGCGCTTTAAGCAGATGTGAAATAAGATGTGATCATTTAATATCACTCCATCTTTCAATTATGAATACCTCCCTAATTTTACCTCCATCTCATTTCTCAGGTCTCAAAGAGAATGAACTAAAAGAAACACAATAAAGGAAAATCAGTAGATGATAGAGGGCATCTTGATGACCTACTGGGAATGTACATGGTATGTGAAGAGAGGGGATTATTATTATGTGTAAGAATATGGAAAAATGTGACTGGGAAATAAAACAGAATAAAGACCAAAAGATGAGAAGAACAAAAATGTCAGGAATAAAACATCATATTTTATTTAGGTGTATTTTTATTTGGTTTGGTTTTATTTCATTTATTTTATTTGGTTTAATATTTTGACTTCCATATTACTAGCAAAATATTTTAGAGCCACAATTCTAGAAATTATAAAATTCATGTAGGGAGTCTCGTGACACTTAATATTTTGAAGCAAGGATACTATACTTTTTCCCTATAGATTCTCTACTGAATAAATATATATATATATTACTGAATATATATATGTATATACTGAAAAAATAAATAAATAAATATATATATATATATGCTGAATATATATATGCTTGGAGATCCAGCATTAAAAATCATACTTTGTCTCCTAAGGCTTCACCCACACTCCATTGAATGCTAATACCTGAGCTGTAAGGGGAAACTGTCTCCACATGGTCTCAGGATTCCCCTCTCTGTCTTCTCAGTCCATGTGTTCATCAAGAGGCAGCACCTGAGCTTTAAATCTCTATTTTAGCAGACTGTTTCAAAGGATAACATTCTTATTAGAACTCCAGGCTTAAAAGATGTTGGAAATTACCCAGACATTGGGTAAAAAGAACTGGGACTTCATTTCTAATGCTCTCTGGAGAAGCATAACCTTTCACAAGCAATAATTTACTCAGCAAACAGAAAGGGAATAAATAAACTCAAAATACCTTTATTAGGCAACATAACATTAAAAGCATAGCACAGTTTCAGTGGTCTCTCTTTTATATAAACGATGAAGATGCCGTGTTCCCAGCGAAGGTGAACAATGCTTGGCTGTAGCAAACTACGCCAGGAGTCCATTAATCTAAAACTGGACTATGGCCCTGCAGGGTATTCTCCATCCCACACTGAAACCTGGGGAATTATTTTAGGAAAGTCAGGAAGCACTTGTAAAAGCCAAGAACTATAGGATGTAAATCTAAATTACAGACTGAAATCATACGACTTTCCACATATTCATATAATTTTTGGTTTCTTAAAACCTGTGTTTGATTCCCTTCTGCCATTATGTGAAATCCATGAAAAAGGATATAAATAGATTGATGCAGCTCCTTGAAAATTCATAGTTTGTGGTTAAACAGATGAAAAACAATTTTTCTTCTTTTAAAAACTGTAAGTTTGAAAATATATCATGCTAGGAAAAAAACGCTAATTTTCACAAATTCCACAATTATTTTCTTGCTTACAATTTGGAAAGCAGAGACAAAAGCCCTTCATATTCTTTCAGGATTTCTGCTAATTATTCTTAAGAAAGAAATTCTCATTGGTAATTCTTCAAAAATTTTGGAAGTATCTTGGCCTTAGATGGAGTCTTCCATTGTTAAGAGGAAGAGAATATAGAACTTTTATTCAACTTTTATGTTCATCTACTTATTCAGCAGTAGAGTCAAAACTTAGAAAATACCTTGGGTTACCTGACACTGCACATTTATGAATTCTGTATCCCATACTAGACCCAACAGAATTTTTAAAATGTAATTTTTTTTCCTTATCCTTTCCTGCCAACACTTGAAATGAATTCAACTGCAGTTGCATTAGTAGCGTAGGCCTGGTGATCACACACAGAGGTATGAAATTCAGAGAAAACTAGGAAGCACTGTGTGAGATTCTAGGCCATTTATTCTAGTAACTTCTCTCCTGCTATATTAGACAAATAAGAAAATGTTATTTGCTGCTCTGTAGCTTTTGGCCATCTCAGAAGACTCATACCTATGAGAAGAATTTTTGTTGCCTTAAAATAGTATGTTTCAAATCATGCATAAGCACAGTTGAAAAAAAATTCTACCTGTCAATCAACTCAGAAATAAACATGAATATTCACTTGTCACTCATTTGAAACCCTGAACTTTTGGACTTAGTGTAGCTCAAGGCTCATTGTTTTACAACATGTTTGTGAGAACATAATGGAAGGAAAATTATTCATCTAATTTGGGAGAAGTGGCTGCTACATTTTGGGGTGGCATGTGGCCTTTCTATGTACACAATGATACCCTGCCATGTACCAGCTTTTCAGCACTGGCATGTCACCTGGCCTGTGGCATCTCACATTCTCATGTTCTCACACTTGTGTTGTGGCCCAACTAACTTGTTAAGCCAAAGCAAAAAGCAGGTGGGGCACATGCTTGTCAGAGACTGGAATGGCAGGCCACATGCCTCTCCAAGTGCTGTAAACACCAGGGTTTGTTTGGAAATTTCATCTCCTGGTTACAGTAAACATGACTTGAAGGAGCATCCAGCAGAGAAATGGCATGCCCTTTCTCTACCAAAAAAAGGAATTTTCAGGAAATAATATAAGCTATTAATGAACTACAGAATAATTTTTCGAATTGCCTATTTACTGTTTAACTCTATTTAAATATGATAGGATATACTATAATGCAACCTAATATCTTAAGACATAATGTATATAATGACATGGGTATAACATTATCTTTCATATATGTAAAGTTCGACAGCAAACCTAGTAGCATAAATTATTATGAATTGCATATTGAAAGAATACAATCTTTTGGGTTTGTGCCATAACTTTGTAAAAGTGGATGTGTAATTTTTGGTAGGAAAAAATTAAATTACAGCATAGTATAATGATTACCTTTTATCACATCCTTTCAGCTCTAAAAAACAAATTCTTCTATTCTATTCTCAATTCAGAGAAAACAGCTTTATAAAATTACTCTCTAGTCTAAAAATGACAATCTAATCAACTACGTAAAAATGAGATAACTTTAGTTCAAGTACTATAAAAAAGTTTTGTTGTACAAAAATTCTAATAACTTTTGAGAAACTTTGAATTGTAGCACAGACACACTATTTTTGTGCATTACCTACCAATATTAAAAGATTAGTATAAAACAATGGACTACTTAGCTTCATGATTTAAAGTTTAAGATTCTTTCTTCGGACTGGGTGCAGTGGCTCATACTTGTATCCCAGCACTTTGGGAGGCTGAGGTGCATAGATAACGAGGTCAGGAGATAGAGACCATCCTGGCCAACATGGTGAAACCCCGTTTCTACTAAAAATACAAAAATTAGCTGGGTATGGTAGCACGTGCCTGTAATCCCAGCCACTCGGGAGGCTGAGGCATGAGAATCACTTGAACCCAGGAGGTGGAGGTGGAGGTTGTTGCAGTGAGCTGAGATTGCACCTCTGCACTCCAGCCTGGCGAAAGAGTGAGCCTGTCTCAAAAAAAAAAAAAAAAAAAAAATTTGTTCTTCTAATTTGAACTCTAGGCTTTTTGCATATTTTTGTTTATTTGATCCTCTTCTTAAACCCTAAAATTCTGGCCATATCGTTAAGTTTATTTATGCTTGACCTAATTAATCATGTGATTAAGAAAATGTATAGCTATATAGAAGACATGTCCAGAATTCCTCTTAACACACACACTGACAAAAATGTTACATACTTATATACTCTTTATATACTTAATTATATATGATATATGATATGTACTTATAATTATATACTTACGTGTACCAAGCATTTCACTTGGAACTGAGTGGCCAGTGTCAGGAAGGCTAGATTCTGCTCCCCAGCACTACGGTATCGGTAATTTTTAGCTGAGCTTCAGATTGTACAGTGGTGAATAGTTAGAAAAATGTTATAAAGATTTGGCCAACTCAGGAGGCTGAGGTGGGAGGACTGCTTGAGAAGTTAGAGGCCGCAGTGGGCTATAAGCATGCCACTACATGCCAGCCTGGGTGACAGAGTGAGACCCTCTTCTGTTTTTGTTTAGAAAAAGATTTGTGCTTCCACAATTGCGGTTCTAAACCAAATTCTAAATCAACTGGTTGTGTCCATTTAAGATTACATATTAGTTCTCCGGGCTGTTAGTTGCAGTTTGATATAGGAATTTTCATCTACAAGGTAGAAGGCTTACTCTGATTTTTATTAATGAAGCTTCCATCCTTACTGCTGACAGCATAGGTTTGATGACAAAGATAAATGAAACTTTCATTAAGGGCAACAGAAAGAACAAGAATGATGTCATTCCCTTCTGTTTCTTTGTTGTTGTTGTTTAAATGGAAACACATTTCCAATGAATTTCCATTATAATGCTAAAAGGAGTCTTGAAGAGAGTGTGAAGAGAAGTGCTTTAAAGCTTTCCCTGGGTGAACAATTAACAGCAGAAAGCTTTGTCTTATCTTCTGATTTTTTTTTTCTCCCAGATTTGCTGCTAGATCTTTTGTGTGTCTATCTCCAAACTTTTTACTGTGCACCTTATATGTGCAAAGTATCATACAGCTAATGTTATGCATATTAGCTGGTCTCTGTCCTCAAAAACAACAAAATATTCAAATAGCTATAGTGCCTAGCAAACCATAGTAATTCCAGTAACAACTTTAAAGTATTAAAGGTGATAAAGAGAAAAAGAACATTTCAGGTTGAGGAAATTTTTTTTTAAGTTTCATGGAGAGGAGACATTTGAATGTCAGTAGAGATTTGACAGGGAAAGAATGTGGAGAATATTTTAGGCAAAGGGAACAGCTTGAGGGAAGATATAAATGCCCAATATGTGCTTGGGAGTTAGCCAGGGGGACAGTTTGTCACTCAAAAAAGGCAGAAGGAGAGTAGGGTGGAATACCAGTAAAAGGCCTGGTTGGCCCAGATCATGGGTGGTCTAGGATGCCAGGCTGAGGAATGTGTACTTACTAGGCAATGGGAAAACATGGGGGGCTGTTATGGGTAGAAAAATGATACTGTGGGAGTGGTTCTTTAAGATTTAGTGGTCAGCTCTGTCCTGTAGAGGATGAATTTGAACGTGGAGCACGGTATAATTTCGATAATATTATAATCTTAGGCAAGTCTACTAGGGTAACAGATGTGAGGTCAAACTTTGTAACCAAGTAGTTACATAACTTAGACCAGTTCACTAACCTTTTGGCCTCAGTTCCATGATGTGGATGACCTTAAAGTTCTCTCCAACAATAACATGCTATGATTCAAGGTAATGCAGAGCCTGGACTGATAGAATGGGAATAGTAATGAAAGTAGAAAATAAGAATAGGCATTTGAAGAGGGTGGATTCTGTTTGCATTTCCCAGTGGGGCTTCCAGTGACATTTGGGGCTCCCATTTCTTCAATGTTAAGGACTGTTCTTAGCAATGCAGGTATGTTAGCATCCCTGGTCCATATCCACTAAATTTGAATAGCATCTTCCAGCGATTGTGATAATCCAAAAATCTCACACATTCTCAATTTTTCCCTAGAGGATGGTGAATACTGGAACTTGCTCCATCCACCATCACAAACACAATCACTGTGACTCTATTTTAACTTATGTTTGGATATGGTAGAGAACTGAAAGACTGTTGATCCATTAATAGCCACGGAGAACTTATAAGAAAGCTTTTTTATTGGAAAAGATTATGTTTTATTTGGGAAACACTGAATTTGAGATATCAGTGGGAAACCAAGATATCTCATTTATATGTAGTAGTTAGGAGGTAAGAGAGAAAACAAACAGCAATGAAAGTTCAATAATTCATCATTTCAACCTTGAAAAACAGAAGTTGTTTCTTGTTCAGATATTCAGATATTTTATTAAAGAAAAGGAGATGCTTTGACCTTGCTGGAATCAGTCTGCCTGGCCCACTTTAATTGAAACTTACCTCAGAATTTTGTTTTAAACTTCCAAGGAAGCAAAAGAAAATGAAAGTGATCGAATTTTGGGTACCTACATGAATCCGATGCTTGCCAGACATTTTACATATATATTTTACATGGTCACTGTGTCTCATGGAGGTTGAGTATCTTGTTCAGGATAACATAGTTAAGTAGCAGAGAAAGAAGATGAAAGCTCAGTCCCACCCAACTCCAAAACTTGGATTCTTTTCCTGTTACAATGTGACAATTAACTAACTTCAATTTCAACAATCCATGCTGACATGCAAATTGGCATTATATATTCATGTGTTACTTCAAGTCCTTCTGCTGCAACAGTGCTTAAGGCACAGTGACTGTGGTGGGAATTCCAGACCCCACACTAGGCAGGTTGAGTTGCAAACCATTCTGTTTGAATGATGATGAATGAATTCCATCAGGGAATACTTGATCCAGTTTGACCAAGGGAGGTATTATTTAAAGTTGTTTATTACATTTACAACTCCTTCACAATAATGGAAATAGGTACCTTCTAAATGTGCTAATGGATATCTCAGATCAAGAAACGTTTCTTGAGGTCATAGGGAGCCTTTTTCCCTAAGTTCAACACCCACTTGTATGTCCCTTTATATTGCTGGGTACAGCTTTATTGTATCTGCTTTCTCCTTGACTACCCATGATCTTAATAATGGTTACTGCATCCGCACATGATGCTTTGGAGATGGCAAGGGCTCCTTGACTTTTGTAATTATTGCCTTATGGCCTTAATTGTATCTGGCAAATGTTTCGGATCACCTTTATTCACCAGCAAGGTCAAAACCTCCTTTTCTTTAATAAAATATCTCAATATTGCCATTAGGTACTGAATTATTTCTCTTTGGCTTCCTCTCTTAGTTCCCCACCCCCTTTTCTTTAATCATAGCATCACGCAAACCATCCAAGGCAAGGTTTTGAGACTCTTGGTTCTAATGTTGTCTCTGATGCTATCCTGGAAGAGTGAGTGAATTTGCTTTTCTTTATCTTAAAATTAGACATCCTCATTTATTGCTTTTTTCCTTTTGTTCCTTTTAATTTAGTCCTGTTACCAACTATAAGATGTCCTGTCAAGCCATAGGCTATAATCTCTGTATTGTATTTCACTATGGACAAGGAGGAACACCTGATAAAAATAAACTAATATGAACGACTTAAATCACCCCATATACTTCCACTGATGGTTAAAATTAAAATTTACTTTCAATGTTTATCTAATCATGCTTGGGTGCATATTTAATATAAACAGCAAGTTATATATTTCAGTGGGTTTATGAACACGTAGGGGTCACAAGTCAGCCAGATTGAGTTCAGTGGGTCCACAATTTCGCTTCTGTTTTGTATAATGGTTTACTGAGAAAGGGTAAATTAAAAGTTTCTCTCCTATTGTGCAAGCTCCAGGAAGAAACATCTGTTTTCAGGGTGTGGGGGGCCTCATGTATCTTGTACAGTACCTATTACATAAAGCAGTAAATCATTCAGTGAACACTTGTTTCTTAAAGAATATGATTTGGAACTAAGAGCATTTATGTGGTCCAGTTTAGGGAATAGAAGAAAAATAACTGCTTTTGTCACGTGGAGTAGTCCAAATGAAGATAATGAACATAAAAGAAGGAAAATTAAAATATAAGTTCTTTGAGAAGTCATAATACAATATGTAATTATATCTTACTTGTTAACTAGAATGGGTGCAGTCAAGTCCTAGGAAATTCAGTAAGGATATGGCTGACCATTTCCAAACAGCCCCACTTTCCTAAAAGTGAGCAGAATTCTAAATGAGATCAAAAGCAGTGATATTTCTATCCTTAGAGAGACATAGCCAAAAATGACTTTTAACTGAAAGAAGCTCAACATAGCTGCTCTTGCTAATTCTATCAGGTAAAAGTTTTTTGAGCTTGCGTATACCAGCAACATACTTTATATTTGTATACTTCTAATCATTTCAATTTTTACTTATATCAAGAATGATGCATGTTAATGTCTCATTGCAAGTTACTTGTAACTTCTCATGGACTGTTAAGGCAAAATTAATCTAATTAAAATATATCTCTAATGAGTATAGCAGTGTTTTATCAAAAATTAATTTCTGATGGTCTTTATGTATGATCCAGGAAAAAAAAATCAATATTCCATTTCAGATATGCATTTTTTCTAAGAAAAATGTAGCCTAGCAAATAATTTTAAATGTGTAAGATAAGAAATTTAGTCTGGATGTTGACCCCTTAGAATTGTGATATTAAGACAGCAGTACATTCTCAACAAAGAGATGTCATATTATTAATGTCACTGATAAATTATTTTCTGTATATCTATGCCCAATATGCATCCCAAATATTAGCCCCTGTTTGCCAGCAAGGCATTCAATATGCTGAGTTGCCTTGTCCTTTACAATTTAAGGGTAAATTTTTCTCAATATCCCTGTCCTAATATCTCTAGGGATTCAGTGTGTGGGGGTTGGTCAGTCTGCCATTTTGCCTAGACACTGATGTTCTGCATGTCTCCTAAATCTTGAATTTTCTTCATGTCTCACAGCTTTCAGCTATTCTGGTCTCTCCCCTGTGTAACCCAGTTATAAAACAAAATCCCTTTCCTTGGTTACTTTAACATACCAAAGACAGAGAGAGAGAGAGAGAGAGAGAGAGAGAGAGACAGGAAACTTGAGGAGCTTCATTTAAACGTTACATTTCAAGCATTTTCTTAGTGAATATTAGACATTCCCCCTGCCACACTCCTCAGTGGGAATGTCCCACTAGCCAACTCTTCTGCATCCTCCACAGCTGCTTTTTGTGGAGCATCCCCAGATCCATCCCTAGAGTCCAGCTTCTCTCCATTTCTGGAATCCTTCCCTTCTTCCTCTTGGATTCCTCCAGAAATGAAAAAATACATATTATGCAGAGCAACACAGTTCTTTTTGTAAACTCTTACTGCATCCTAGCAATGTTCTGAGGGATATCACAGCAGAACCAATATAAATCCATATGTCATTTTGAGAAACAAAATAAAATTATCTTTTCTAAGATCATTCTGATGCCATATCTGAACGAACAGGCTTTTCTCCCCAGACTAGATGTATATTTCCCAAGGTTATACAAACATATACATGAAATACATACACACATATATTTCACTTTTATTCCACCCTCTAGCATTTCACTCTTGTATGGTTAATTCCTGCTAAAAAATGTAAATGTTCAGATTTCCCTAAGCTTTATTTAAATTACTAAGTTGATGATACTAACACTTCCTTCTACTATCAGTCTATTTTTTCCTTGCATTTAATGATTGAGAATTGTGCTGCCACTTCTCTTTACCGTCTTGTCCTTCCTTAATCCTCTCAACTTGGCTTCCATTGCTACCACTCTGCTGAAGGGATTCACCAATGTTCTACTTCTAAGAAAATCTTTTCTTCTTTTCTTTATGGAAACACTTTTCTTCTTGAAGCTCTCCTCCACTGGAGTTGCCTCAGCATTTGGCACTGGTGGTTACCCCCTGCTTGATTTCAAGTTCTTGTTTTTCATCATTCCACATATTTTTCCCACTTCCTGAAATTTCATTCTATAAAATGTTTCATACTTTTATTCTTACTTATAAAGAATTCATCAGTTTGTTCTGCTCCAACTACTACCACTAGTAAAACAATCCCTAAATCTACACTCCAGCCTTGATTGCTTAACATCTTTTCAATCTTATATTTCAACCCCCATTGATGCTCCTTAAAGTGTGAAGCAATGAAATCATTACTTTCTTGTACAAATGTTTGTTGCATATTGTACTTATTTCTTTATTGTCCCTATTCTTGCCTGATAAATGTATTTTGATACCTTTATTCTTTCAAATTCATCAAGTCTTACAGGCCAGTTCTTTACCTACCACATTACTTAAGTTTAATCTTTCTTCATCTCCATTTCTACAGCAACCACTCTAGACCACACCAAATTACTACACATTTTAGTCTCTATATGCTCTCATTTGTAGCATAATTTCTCATACTAATCAGCATTCAGAAATTGCTAAATTTTTCTTTATATACACTTACCTCTCCTCCAATACAATCAACATACATTCACCAGTGTATGTTTTCTCAAATTCAAGTTAAATCAAATCAATTCATGTGATTGTATTAAATTTACATTGCCATTTTAGCGTACTCTCAACACTTAAGTTCCTTTGTGAAT